>NW_027271043.1:600000-1090795 GCF_040938485.1 Diadema antillarum | reverse complement strand
AAATGATGGCATGTTATGAGTTATAGGATGGTTAAAAAATTTATAGAGTAATATGATTTCATATACGATGACACTAGTCAGACAATTTTGTTGTATTGTTTTGCATGTATATGTCACTGTGTTTGTGTAATACATATTAGTATTTTACTTCACATATTCTTAAAGCTTGTTCATGTACACACTAATATTCCTCTATGTAATGCTTCTTTAGGCTGCTAAATGAGTAGGATGTCTAACATATACTTAATGTGCAATGTTAAGATATCTACCAAAAAAAAAATCTAGTGTCTAATGTCTAATGTCGTAGTGAAATACATGTTTGAGATAGTGATGTTAGGATTCACATTTGGTATATTGATAGTCTTGATATGAAATATCAGTGATTGCTTAATATGAAGGGGTCCCTGGTATGTATTGGGATTTATACCCCTGAGAGGCATGAAATAGAAATGGAAAAATATAGCTACAGAAATCAATCTACATTATTGATGTGTTTCTGCTGCAGATGGCACTGCTTTCAGCAATATTTAGCAGTTGATGCTTGCACTGATAAATGAAAGACAACTCAATATCTTAGTGGATGTTCCTTTGCTTATTTCTTATGCTTTGTTTTGTTGTTTTTGTACTTTTTACAACAGCCTGTTTCCTGACTACTGTAAAAAACGAAAATAGAGTCACTGTAATTTCTGTAAAACAGATACAGTGATCTTCTAATCAAATCTTCATTGATTCTAAAGAGGATATTAGCTAGCTATAGTTTGCTTTGGAGGTTTTGGAGGTTTTTTAGTTTACTTTGGAGGTTTCAGATGGATAGGAATTATGAATTGTATTTAAGCACTATACTAAAGAGGAAATAGACATAAACAGAAGCACAAATTTTCCAATCTTTTTGTATTTTTCAATAGCTGTAACAAGCATTCATGTGTATTTACAATGGGTATTGACTCCCATCGAACAACTCGATTTCCCAACTCTAAATGTTGCTTTTATCAATATTCATTCCTAATGAATGACTTTTTTTTTTCCATTTTGGAAGAAAATCGTCTGTGATGATATTTGATGCCTCCTGTTTTATATGAAGTGATGACATTGTCCTGAAAAAAAAAACACCTTCTTTTCTCTTACAACAATGACACCCCCCCCCAAGAGGTTAATATTTAATTGTTTTGATAATTGCTCCTATAATTTATGATTGTACTTCATTGAAAACAGTATTGCATTTTGACCATCCAATTCTGGATCAATATTCTTGGCAACTACCACTAGCAGAATGCATTTATGTTGTGAGCTTGCACTTGATACAATGGATGCAGATGCTCTATACACTACCCAAAGCAATTACTGGTACGCTTTTATGTCTATATGAAAATGTTGCAAATATGAGTGATCAAATTTATGAATCATCTTGATTTGTCCATCCATTCCATTCTGTGAACTCGGCTCTACAGTCCCTGTCAAACAGCTTGAAGGAACGCAGTATCGTCGCATCAGAAGCACAATAAAGTTATCGTTTTGCAATGGCAATTTCAGTGAGATTGTGAATGTGTGATCTGTCCTGCTGCAGAGCAATTTCGTTTTTGTCCCAGTCTTGACCGGATGTCTGTCCGCCTATTTTGTACTTTTGTGTGAACTTTTTTTGTCATCGTGTTTTACCGTCAATTTATAGTACAATTAATCCACACTGTCCATTAATTGGCCGCACGTTATGTGGATTAAAATTCAACAATAAGATCAATAACATAAAGATAAAGAATTAAATCAACTTATCTCGACCTACTGTTTTTAATTCCGAGAACGGTTTCACGTCCGATCTTGAACGCTCCTCGGACTGTCGGAATTAAAAACAGCAAGTCCAGATGAAATGATTTAATTTTGTGCCTTTATTGAACGTTACCTGGATAAATCAGAACTTACACCAATTGATTAAGATCAATAAAACTTCACCAAAATCAGACAACGATGAAAGTGATGGAATTTGATAGTTTTATTATGTTTTCATTAAATCATTAGAAACCACGTGAGATTAAAGGATTATGCCATTGCCTCGTAAGTCTCTAAGTGACTTGCTCACTAATCTCCTTTCTGAATTTCCGTTTTTAGCTCACCAGAGCCGAAGGCTCAAGGGAGCTAATGCGATCGCTCTTCGTCCAGTGTCCGTCTTGCGTCGTCCGTCGTGCTTTGTGTGCAAACTTTTTACAATTTCATCTTCTTCTTAAAAACCCCCAAATGGATTTTTAACAAACTTGGCAGGTAGCATCCTCAGGGAGATCTCAGTTTGTTCAAAATGGCACCACAGGGAGCCCCCCCCCCCCCCCCCCGAAAAAAAGGAATCTTTCAAATCTTCTTCTCTAGAACAAGAAGTGATAGAGCTAAGCTGATATATATGAGTTAGTATATTTATGATCGTATAGTCTTAAGTTTGTTCATGACAAATCCAGGGGTGCCACTCTCCCCATGGAGGGGGGGGGGGGTTCCAAATTGGGGTCTAAATTTTACATTTTCACCTTCGTCTTGAAAACTTCATGCATGGAACACAAGAATTGACACGTGTACAATGTACTTAAAAAAGTGATCCAATGGCTTTGTATGAAAATGATTGATAACGTACCTCCTGAACGTAAGAGCTCTACCAAATTTCTAGGTGTCCTCATTGATGAAAATCTAACTTGGAACGAACATACGACACGTCATTATGTCACAACTTGTCATACTTCCAGAAATGTATAGGTGTTCTTTTCTAAGACTAAAAGTTATTTTCCCCAAAATACTCTTTGAATATTTTGCAATTACCTTATACTACATAACGTTTATTGCAATAGTGTGGGCTACAAGTGCGAAGACTATAGCTCGACTGTATTTATTTTGTTATTACAAAAGAAAGCTATATGCATTCGTCACTCGTAATGGCTCACAATATCTAGCCCATGCAAATCTACTCTTTAATCAATCAAAACCAATAAACATTATATCCTCCAATTTATTTTTTTTTTATGTTTAGATACTGAATAATTTACTCCCAGTTTCTTTTCACGAGTTTTTCAAATTGAATAATACTGTTCATTATTATCCTACTCGCAATACGCAAAGCTTTCATTAATTCAGTAATCCCAAGCTATTAATTGGACAAAAATCCATAAGACATAATGGGCCAGACTTCTGGAACGCACTTCCAGATTATCTTGAATAATGTAAAACGGTGTATATTCGTTTAAGAAAACTATCATACTACAATCTGTGAACATAGTTTTTGTATATTGACATGGCTCTTTCTTACATTTTGTGAATTCAATTTAAAGTTCCTTCGAAATATGCACAATATTTCTGTGACTACCCATTTCATTTTGTCACCATCACTTTCATCATCACCACCATCACTGTCATCTTCATTGATTATCATTATTTTCATTCATCATCACCCTGCTGTCATCATTATAATTATAATTTACCATGTCTTTGTTAGTATTTATGCACTAGAATATAAAGTCTATAATGCATAATTTTGTTTATACTACATAATGCTAAACAATATGCTCTCGCCCTGTCCCCTCCCCTCTTCCCCCGTTAGGTACATGGGCTGCCACGTGTTAAAACAACCGCTTGTATCAGTAAACTTGCTTGTATGATAGTGACAGTCCTATACATAACTTCATAGTTAATATTTTGCTAATTTTTGGTATGATATGAATTTTGTCGGTGTAATTTTTCTATACATTCATGTACTTTCTTTGAATCATGTACATTGTATATTGACGTTTTCGGTTATGTTACTGAAACGAAAATTTGATTAATATATGAAATTATGTTGAAGAAAATCAAGTTAAAATCAAATCAAAATAATTCATGCCCATGCACGATCGTCAAAGGTGGCAAAATGATTAATTTTCTTGTGGAAGGTGGCGAATATATAGCAGTTCCATGACATATTGTTGGTTGCTGTGTTTTTCTTTCAATTTCAAAATGTAATTTGCATTATTGCAAGCTCCATTAAATTATAAGGGAACACTCTGTCTTATTAAAATGGGTTTAATTATCTATATCTCCGAAAACTGCAATGTCCCTGGGCGAAAAAAAAACTACAATAACATGACGTAATGTCGATACTTTGCCCTTTATGTTCTGAAACTTTCGGGTCACTATTTTTTGTTCTTTTTCTTTTAACGGTGAAATGGAATACAGTATTGAGAAAGGGCTTGGTAAGGACGTTTTGTTCTGTTCAGAAGGTTACACTCATGAAATTGAGCCAAATCTATCATTTTTTTTTTTGTTATTCATGTTAATGATTTCTTGTTTCTGTTTTGAAGTCATTAACATGTCACATCCTCATGAAAATACAGAGCAATCTGAAATATCATTATTTTATGAAGAAAAAAAAACAATCACTGTAAACTTGTACAGGCTAAAAAAAAAAAAAAAAAATGTCTGCACTCATCGGTCAAGAAGACAGCCTTTGACATATTTCTGAAGGAGTAATTTCTTCTTAATGTACTCACAAGCATTTTTACAATTGATATGGATGTTACAGCTGGGGTGTACGTTCCTGTCTGGAAACTTCAAAACTATAAGTGCCATGAAAACATATCTAAGTCTAGATCTGTGAAGAAAATTGTGTTGCCCCGACTGTTACAGTGGCATATAGGTGCCGATTCACGCGGAGAATGATCACGCATTGTCTCAATTGTGTTTTGATAAACTCATAACCTTAAAGAAAATGTGACATGGCAGAATAGAAAGTTAAACACGATCCATTGCAAATGTTTACCTATTGTATGTTATTTTCTTGTGCGAGTGAGCAGTGACTGCACAGAAACTTTAACAATTCATAACTTTTTAACAGATTGTCCGATTCTCCTCAAACTTTTACTGATGCGTTCTACGTATATTGCTCAATCTCAATCCACATGTTATATGAAGGTGAACTTGTCCTTTAAACATGAATGCGTAAATAATCCTTTAATAATTGCTTTAAGGTGTATAAATACAGCAGAGACAAGACTAACAGAGAAACAAAAAATATATACAAGACAGGCACAATCATTATCATGAGCTACACACCGAAGTATACCAACAAGAACACTATGCAAACGAAACAATAGAACGAAAATTGGGAAGGGCGTTGAAAAAAGATAAAAGGAAAAAAATGGTAGAGTCATTCAAATGCTCAGAACAGGCATTTGTTTGTTTGCTTGATAAGTTATTCATAATATGTTATTCATTATTTATTTACAAAGGCATTTATATATGGCATATGTTACACACAAATATAATCTGAAATATTCATGGCGATACAAGAAAATGAACAGATTTCTGTTTATCTATAGGCCTACCTACCTACTTACTTATTATACCTTTATACCTATCTATCTATCTATCTATCTATCTATCTATTTATCTATCTATCTATCTATCTATCTATCTATCTATCTATCTATCTACCTACCTGTCTGTCTGTCTGTCTGTCCGTCTATACGATCTATTATCTCTAGCTATGGTATAATATTCATCATACCTTTCTCCATAATATGAACCTTCGGACATGCATATCAACGTCTATATAATATTCAGGATTTAAAGATATAGGTACCACGGTACATTAATAAAATATTTTCTGATTGTATGATGTCATATCACGCTCTGAATGTACACGTGAGGTCGTCGTACTTTTTAGTTGTAAACATGGCGGCGACCTTATCTAAAGAAGATGTGGTGAGAAGGAAACACCGTGGGCAGATCCAGCTGGGACTTGTTACTTACAGCTACACAGGAGACAGCAGCTCCGAAGACGATGACGATGACGATTCCGATGTCGTCAGAAAGGGTGAAGTCCGCGTCTCATGGTATCCAAAAGGTCGTGTTGAGGTCCTCGCGGAAGATAAGGTGTGTTCAGTGCGAGGGTGAAATGTATACCGGCTGTTCGCAGTGTGGTCCCATACGTTGGGTAAATTGTTGGCAACTTTACTGCCGCCATCCATACCGTGCATGTTATGTCCAACGGTGGTCCAATGTCGGTGAAATCAGATGTAAAGTGATATCCTTTGCCTTGATTCATCACCGTATCCATGACAATTCATTCTAGTAATCTACGAAAGTAGATTTAGGGCACTGAAATAGTTTCGTGATCATTGACGTTGTGTCATTGTACTTGACATTGTAGGGTCTAATTTTATACTCCTGCTGTTTCCAGATCAGTCGGTTCCGGGATGGAAACCCGCTCATGATCATGCATGGATTCATGAGGGGGGCCCTGCCTGCTCTGAATTAATAATGATCCCTCCTCCTCATGAGCATGGCCAGGGTGCTGATGAAGCCCTCGGGGTGATATCATATGCTCATGTAGCCCGACCAGACACTAGTGTTACGCTATGCGAAAACAGACGTACCATGTACAGCGACTGGGCTGTGTATAGTTAATGCTCATGATGCACATGATGAGGCCCCTTGACGTTGTTCACTTATCATCCATCTCACATCTGACATAAAAATCGTTGCAAGTTCACACAGACTACACAGTAATTTTTGTTACACACACATACAATATGTATGTCCACTCTCAATGATGAAATGAAGAAAAAAAAATTCTGTCTGCGCTACTTGACAAAAATCAAGTTTTAATCAACTCATGTGCAGCGACCCACAGAAATGCAGGTGTCATCCCCATTCGGCATTGGGTTCACTCAATGCAGGGCTGCCGCACCTGTTATTGACCTGATCAGAGTCAAATTTTTGGTGCTTTTTTCTGTGTGTGAATTATGAATAATAATATGAAATTTTGGGGGAATTCTGTGTCTATTGTTCCACTACTGTGACATCATGGACTGTTGTAGGGGGGCTATACCGCTCAAGAAGGGAACAAGAAGAAAAAGAAAAAGAAGAATTACTGTCAAATGATGACAGGAATGTCTAATGCTGTGCATGCTTTCTGATATCTCAAATTAGGTAACACTGCATGACCGTTCCCTGCTGCCAGGAGACATTGTGAGGTACAACGTCGAGGACCAGCCTCAGAAGGGACTGGTGAAGACCATTCATGTCAACTGCCATCTCCAGGTTCTCAACACCAGACAGATGGTTTACAACATTCCCAGCCAGCAACTTACTCCCATTGAGGTGAGAGCTGTACAATTAACCCTCATGGCCCAGCTACTTTAAAATTTGTACGCAGTAAAGTTGCCAGTAGTAGTGACAGACTTAAACCCAGCAGAAAGACAAACAAGAATGGTATTGGCAGCATTGAAATTCCAGTGGTGAATGATATTCATTGAAAGTATAAAAAAAAAGCATAAACACAAAAACAAAAACAAACCCAAAATTAAAAAGAGCAATTCAAAATTCTGTGATATTTAGTCTCTATAGTGATGTTGTGTACCTTCTACACAGGAACCTTTACTTAGCTACTACTGTAAAACATGATATATTCGCGGCAAGAAATTTTCGCGAATTGGAGCCGAAGGCCTTTTTCGTGGCATAAAATTTTCGCGAATTGCCACTGGCATTCAATGCATATAGTGTAGATAAGTAATTTTGCATGCATTTTAATTTCGTGAATCTTGGCACTCGCGAAATTAAAGTGCATGCGAACATTCCTCGTTTTACAGTAATCTATTGAGATCAATGTTATGTCAATATCTTGCTTTTTGAGATAATGTAGACGTAATGAATAAAATAGAGTGTACAGGGCGTTCCTGTTACAGTGAAGTAAAAATTCAGGTTCCAAATTTTGATATAATGAAAACTGCTTGTCCCGAGGACTTTGCTATATTATGGGAGTCAACTGTCAGTATGCTGTAGGATATTGTATGCATCACATGTCCAATGAAGATGCCAGGCAATGAGGACAAGTCACACTTTTCCATGTTCGTCTTTGAAAGTTTATCTTTTTCCTCAAATAATCTGTATAAATTCTTTGCTAACACTGGAATTATCCGTTTTTGAATTCCTATCTTGAAAAATATTTATTAGTGTATAAAAAACAAAGTGTATATTTAAAAACAATCAGGCAAAATCATGATGTCTTGATAATTTTTGTACCTCTGCCACAAAGTGTTGCTGGAGGCAGTATTTCATATAATTCCATGAAACTGCTATTCAAAATCTATGACAAGACAACCTTGTTCATAGATGAATGAATAATCTGTCTTTTCATCTGTCCATACAGCGATTCCAGCCCAGTGACCATGTTGTGTTGGACGACTGGGTGGGCATCGTAAGGGACAACTACAACAGCATCGTGACAGCCTTCAAGAATGGGGCCCGTTGCGTTTTGTCAGACGAAGACGCGTGCCGACTGATTGACATTCATGACAATAGCGATGAGGTAATGTCTCCTTCGGGGTTTTTCCGAAATCATCTGGTATGTTGCTTGATTGTTCTGCATTTATCTCACTATGCTATATTGTAGGGAGATAATCGTAAGTGTACTATACACAACTATATGCACAAATTTAAAAAAAAAATAAAAAAAAATGTAAATCACTAGTCATTTACATTTTCTATCTATCTATCTATCTATCCATATATATCTATCCACCCATCTATCTCTTTATATGTTTGTAATTCAATCATTGATTTGCCATCTAATGCAACAGCAAATCAACTTTTGTGATGTCCTAATAAAAAAAAAAAAAAAGCAAATAAAGGAGCATACTGTAAAAGTGGAAATTTTCACGCATTTCATGCAACCAGAAGCTAGCGTGAAAATAAAAGCACATGAATATTTTTGCATGCCATATATTCCAGTAGTTAATGTCCTGATCGAGCTGAATTAAAACACCCCAAATTCAACTTACCTGGCTAGCACAAAAAATTACTTGCGCAAAAATATCCACTTTTACAATAGGTGATGTCTTCATTACCCACAGGATTCTGTTTTTGGAGAAGAGGTGGGCTTCTTTCCGGGCCAGACACTCCGTGGACCTTCTAGTGTCTTCAAGGGGGCCAAGTGGCTGAGTGGACCCCGCCCAATCCTTAGCAGCAAGATCAAATTCAGGGTCATAGTGGAAGAGGTTAGTCTTTTCTTTCAGGAAAATGATGCACTTGTGTAAAAAGTTGATTAAAAAATGTTATTTTGTTATACACTGCATTCTCCACAGACAATTGTCAGAGTTTATTTAGTGCTGGACAAGAGTATGAAGTAGCAATAGCATGATAGAATTCACTTCTTTAAAAGTGAAAGACAGCGGAATAGGATGAAGTTCATTTTCAGAGGTGAGTTGTCATTATGGAAAGTTTGCATACATTACATGGTGCATGGAATGGATTTGTGCAGGAAAAACTTTTTTTTTTTTCCCATGGGTTACCATGCTCCCACAGTCTTTTGCTATGATACTATATAATTATAACAGCTTTTCAAGGAAGTGTTGTAGTAGATAATTGATATTTAAAAAGACACACTGGTAAGAATCATATTCAGTGTTTTCATCTTATATGTTGCTTTCATTTCAATGTTTGCATATTATGTAACATATGATATGATGATATGTACATGTACCAGCAGGACTCTTCATTAGCCTGTGCAACTGTCACCAGCTAATATAGAGGACACCCGACACCAGAGTAACATGTGTCCAACTCTATTGCTAATTATTTACATCTTGAGCATTATCTCATGCAACCTATTTTGCTATGCTTTTATCTATATCTTGTAACCACATCAAGCTCCTGTAGGATATCTTATCGAGCACAAAGTTCTTGTGAAACCAGAGAAATGTTATACTTTCTGTCTGATCTGTATTAAACTTAAAGTGTTCATGTTGTGTGACTTTTTTCAACATGATTTGGTGTTCCTCTTCAAGAGGAGGTTTCCATAAAAATGCAGGTGGATTCAATGAGCATAGAAAGATCTCAGTGAACCACTCATTGAAAATCTATGGAATAATTGAGAATCACCTCCTTTAAAGGGTTCTCTTTTTTATACCCTGCCTTAACATTGAAACATCAAATGTAAATTAAATCAAATTCAATTCAATTCAATTAAATTCATTTCAATTTCTCAGCATAAAAATCATGACAAGTATAAAAGACACAATGCAATGTGTTATACAGAAATGTATAGATATTAAGTAAGATTATAGAATGTCATTACATTTGTACTATGTGGTCATTCATTGTTTCAGATTACAATTGGCCATTTTCCATTCCATAATCCCCCTTCCACTTTCCCCAGCCATTGGCTATAAACCTTCCAGAAATAATTTTCCCTCACACATACGTGTAGGGATTGATGGGGATGTTTAAAGTGACCATTTAGTATTTATTGAGAGTGAAATTTGTAAGTACTGTTATTCATTCATATATCCATTCATATTAAATGTTTATCTCTTTATTCTTTCATTGATGAATTCATTCCTTCAGATATGTATTCCTTCATTTTAATTGCTTTGTCTGTGATCCACATTCAAGGTGAAAATAGTCGGGGTTGATGTGCAATGGTGTACAAGGGCAGTCAGCAAAAATGCCAGTGATCTGAAACCACCTCCATCTGTCATCAAGGGCAAGAACCTTGAGAGGTGAGTGAATAATCTTTTTCTTTTGGTACACACCCTGGTTTGAATGCAGGGCTGGCTGAATACTTTGTTTTGTCATTGTATTTGTGGTCCCACCGCCCCCCCCCCCCCCCCCCCCAAAAAAAAAAATAAAACAAAAACAAAAACAAAAAACAAGGCTACGATCAGATTGAAGCAAAAGAAATGTTAACAAATTATCCTCTTTTATGTGTAGGTCTAGTGCTACCACACTTTCAGAACTGAGATGATTTCATTCTTGAACTGTAGTCACATCAGTTTGACTCTGTGTGTACTGATCTCTGTTCAAAGGCTTGTATAATTAGTTCATTGTGAAAATAATGACAGCAAAAACAACAGGTGAAAGTGGGCCGAGTTTGATTTCTGAAATCTGTTTTGATCCTTTTAACATTGACTTGACAGGTTAAAGCTTTTAAACTTCAGTGCACATGCCAGTGTGCAGATAGGGGACAAGTGCATGTACACCCTGGATGAGGGTGATCTCGCCCATCCAGATCCTGTGTCCAAGGGCGGGGCCCTTTGCTTCAGGAGGCCGGACGAGGCAGCCACCTTTGATGCCCTTTCTGTGCCGGAGGAGGGGGATGCCGACATGGAGGTCTCCCAGCCAGACCCAAGCCTCGTGCTGCAGCGGCTGATTCGCAAGTACAAAACTGTTGCTGCAGGGAGTGGAGCCAGGACAGTCTCTCCTCTCTTGTCGTCCCTTCTGAGACTGTTGATGCCCAAGGAGTTTGAGCCTGGGTCAGATGGCAGGACAGGTGGTGATGGAATGGGGGACGATGGTGTCAGCGAGATGCCAAGACTGCAAGATGTGTCGTCATCTGAGCTGCAGAGTATTCTCACAGAGGTTGTTAAGTCTGATCAGGAACACACTCATGTCAGTGATACTGTAGACCAAAAGACATTTGATAGTTTAGAGAGTAAAGATGAGGAAAAAACCGATGCTCAGAGCCAAAGAACATCTGGAGGTCAGACTACCACCAACCCATCTGCCTCTCATGACTGTAATGCAATGGAAGATCAAACTTCTGATGATGGGATGAAGTCTGCATGTGGTGCATCTGGAGGAGAGATTGAGAAGCGCAGTAAATTCAGCATCAATGACAAGCATCTACATGATTTGCAAAGTTGTCTAAGTAGCTACATGAGCAACTCCAGTCTCTTTGGAGATTTGGCATCAACGGCGACCTCTGACAAGCCACTGCTGAATGGCGATGTTGAGTCTGAATGTGACAAGTCCAGCAGACTAGCTGCCTCTCAAGACTCAGATGCAACTGCCCTGCAGGCACTGTACAAAGAGCTCCAGGAACTGTACCAGGATGTCGACAAGCTCCGCAGTCCAACTGCAGCTGAATCCAAGAGCGACGCGAGAGTAACCAGAAAGCTGCTGGTGCAGATGTTGAGAATGATGTATGGGAAGTTGTCAGGCCAGAGTCAGGGATCCAGAGACTCTATCCCCTCACCCAGACCACCTCGATCCAAAGTCTCTTACAAGAGACGAGGGGAGCAGACCGTTGGCAAGGGATCAGCGAGGAGTGAAAGAGGTGGCAGTAAGAGGTCCTGTATGACGAACAAGAGTGATTCCTCAGCAAACGAAACTGATGATGACGAAGATGATGATGATGAGGAGGAGGCAAAGTCTGATACCAGTGATGAAGAAGAGGATGATGTGCTTGCAGATGATGCCCTTGATCAAGATGAGGAGAAGGAGAAGGAGGGGGACGAGGAGGAGGCAGAGGATGGCATCGATGGAGTTAAGCCCTCAGCTCCAAAGACGTCCAGCCACGGGGCAGCGAGGAGACCAAAGGCAGCTGCCCACCTGCAGAAGAAGCGAAGGGACCCCGGCAATGTGGGGCCGTTGAAGGCGGGCCAGTCGGTCTGCGTGGAGGTCACACACACTTTCACCAAGGTGGATGTCCTTTGGCAGGATGGTTCTTATGAGAAGGGCATCATCTCTACGGATGTCATCCCGTGTCGGCAGCTGGACGAACTGGAGTTCTTTCCTGGTGACTTCGTGACACAAGGGAAAGGTGAGCCAGCTTCTTTCTTCATTTTCATAGTACAACTGAGACAAAGAAAACAAGGTTTATTATCTGTCAGATTGACAAAGGCAGTAGAAACCCTGCAGCATTGTTAGATATTCTGAAATTGGCTTCATCTCCAAACAAAGTAGTGAATTGAATGATTGATACTCAGAAGTGTACATCGGGTACCTCGCACATTGGTCGTAGGTATTTTATTAATCATCACATTATTCCTATTGATTCTTAGGGCATCAGCATTTGCACTGATGAAGTATGCCTGTGTATGTACTTGTATATTGTGACTGTTCACAGGAACTACTGGCCATGTGTATGGAGTGGTGACCAGAACAAACAACAAGGAGAGGACATGCGATGTAAACTGGGTCAACAGACAGGGTGACCCCACATCAGAGTGAGTTTTCACTTCCCACCAATGATGGAGTAAAGCGCTTGTCTAGTTAACAATTGCTGTAATAGGTCTATTCATTGAAAGAAAAGACCCCTGAAAAGCAGTGTAAAACAAATAAATGAAAGCAGAAAAAGCAAACAAACGTGGAAATTTCAGGGCCAAAGCCAAACCCAAAGCTGTGTACTGGTGTGAGTGTATTTCTAGCCTTGGATATGCATTGTCAAACCAGATTGTAGGTCATTATATCGAGTAATCATTTTAGGCGTTTTGTTTGTACTCCAGTATTAGTAAAATCAGATACAGCATCTGTCAAAATATAGCCCAAATACTGGGTTGGACAAAGATTTAATAAAAAAATTAGGAATGTAATATTTCTAGTTTATTTTATGTCCATGTAATGATGACATTTTCCAGTCACCATAAAATGAGGTAAAATGCTACGTTATAACCTGAACTTCTAAGTTCCTGTGTGTGTACAGTGCAAATTGTCGTGAAAGCCACAGTAAGATCATTTATTCATTCCTTGTGACACTCCATGTTTTATTTTGATTTTGAATTCGGGCTAGTCCTCAAGAAATGGTTTAAAAAGAAAAAAAGGATGAGAGCTACTAAGAAACTCAAAAAAGCAAGGTGTTGTCATTGCCATTTTTTCTGGGAGGATCTTTTATGATCAAGATGTCAACATAGTGTCACCATTTTTAAAATGTATCCAATTGCTCTCCCAGTAGACTGGACATAAAGACGGAGGAACTGAGCGTGTACGAACTCACCCCTCACCCCGACTTTGTCTTCAGTGTGGATGACGTCGTTGTGAGGATAGCTCACAACGTCGGGGAGGACGACGGTGATGGCAGTCTTCCGCCCGCTGGACAGGTATGGGTGGTATCAGAGCCTCCACTGCTGCCCCAGTTGAGATAGTTTTATGGGACGAGATTGATAAGGGAGTTCCACTGAAAGTCCTAAGCTTGAGTGAAGCAATCCATCCATGAATTGTAATGTGCTGTAAAACCACAGATTTTTGCAGGACGAAACTTTCGCAAATTGTAGCCAACAGCCTTTTTCGCAGCATGAGACTTTCACAAATTGATGACTGGCATTCAATGCATAATGTAGATGAAAAAAACTTTAGCGTGCATTTTACCTTCGTGAATCTTGCTCCTCAGAAAATTCATGAAAGTTTCATGAACACATTTCATGTATTAGATTAATGTTGATTTTCATGCCATGTGGTCAAGTGAATCATATCACTCTCTGAGAGCAGTAACCATCGTTCTTTGAGAGGTGTCATGAGAACAAAATTTCATGATGAAGAGATGAACAAACTTTGTCTCTGTCTCCGTAGCTTTCATTTCTATTTGATGAGATGAGAGCAAAATGAGACAACAGTTCTCTTTAACCCACTGGTTTGAACCACTTCACCAAACAACCATCCATTTACAGAAAGAGAGGAGAGAGAGAGAGAGAGAAAAAAAAAGGGGGTAGGTTTGTGAAGACGGTAGGAAGATTCACAGTATGAATTAAAGAGTTTGGCTGGGTGTATCTTGAATATGCAGAACCAGGTCGATGCTGACCAGCTTTTCACTCTTCAATTTGTTCTTCCCGGTCAGGTCCAGGAGGTGAACTCGGATGGCAGCATTTCTGTGCGGTGGGTTGACGACACAAGGTCAAAGGTCATGCCCCACCTACTCTACAGAGTTGAAGAGGTGATTGCGCTACAACATTACCAGCTTGTGAAACAAGTTTGAAAGGGGATGGTGACTGCCCTAGTAGTAAGAAATTCCCTGTGTGTACAAAGAGAAGGAGAAATCTTTGAGAGTCTAAACAACATCACGTAATTGCTAATAAAGTTATGATTTTGCACTTGTTGGGATTTTGTATAATTTGTTGTGGTCTACAGGAGTATAACATTGACATTAACATGAAACAAATCTATTTTTGTACTTTATTCTACAGAAATCATATAATGGCAATGATTATACATCTAACAACAGCTGTTGTTATGACTTCTACTGATAATGATAAGAGAAATAATTCCTGGTCCTTGTGATTATGATATAGTTGTGCCGTAAACAATATAATACTCATTTTTATCATGGTTATAAGCTAGTTCACAGTTACAATTTTAGCATTTGTAGATGAAGGTCCGTTGAAATTGCCTTTTTACTATGGTGTTTGAAAACTTACTAATAGGTCTTTATGAGAACTATGTTATAGATATTCATGTATGAACAGGTACATATTGGAATGTACAGGTGACTGTGTCTTCTTTTCAACAACACAAACAAAAAGCAGCACTTACTCATCTCTTTTTGCTTCAATTGCTCATCTATCCATATTTCAAAAAGTTTGCAGTTCAGAGGTCATTACAGACTATTGCTAACTGTGAACTGGCTTATAAGCCAGTTTGTAATTGGCTCATGTGCACATAGGTACAAATGACCGTTCCTTTTTCTCAGTTGGTTGGGCACTTCATTCATTTTAAAAATGATGTAATGCATAAGGTTGTCTGACGTAACAATTTATGGAATTCATGTTCAAACAAAACTTGTTTAGACTAGGTGACCAGAATGGTCTGTCAATAAATGACACTGAGGTAAGCATCCTTTTCATTGTTTTACATTGAATGCATTGGCAAACTTTTTCTGTTAATCTCGCCAAATACTAGGTTTGCTATCAGGTGGATGTGCTGGCAAGCATCATTTTAAGGGATAACATGAATAATCATAGCATCACAGAAATGCTCATCTCGGTGAATTTAAAAACCATCATGCCTGTTGGTACAAATGACCTTTTTCTGCTCATGCACAAACTGGAACTACAAACTAGCTTATTGTCAGTGTCGTCATCTTGCAGTTATTCGTAACGTCATAATAACCATCATGATCAGTCATCATCATCATGCTCATTCTCATCGCCTGTATGCCACACCCTGTTCTCTACAGGACTTTGACTCGGAGATTTCCTTCACCGATGACAAGGAGGAGGATTGCAAGGAGAGGCTGCTGGAGGTTGGAGTGAACCACGATGGGACGTCCTCCGACAGCAGCTGGGAGACGGCCAGTGAGGACTCGGGTTCTGGGGAGGATGGACCAGACAGGTAGGGCTCTATCAGATGTTGAGCTAGTGCCTCATCTGAACCATTTTTTTTTTTCAAGATTGTCTTTCGTGGTTGTTTCAGTGAAATATGACATATGTATTTAGTATGTTCTGCCAGATCCTGGAATTCAAAGAGATGACCAGTCTTGTCTGGTCTGCTTTACTTCTTTGAAAATGGTATTTTATAATTGATTGACAAATTGCCTTACATCGTCATAGATGAACACTGATTATTCAGTGTTTTAGGAGTAGCCATGATAAAAAAAATGGACATACCTATTCAATTGGTAATTGGTAATTTACAAATAATGAAGCACAAATTAATTAATCAATTAATTAGTCCAAGGATGTTCCTTTCGCAAATGAAATGGGCCGTAGCCAGTGGCGGATCCAGAGGGGGGTGCACCGGGTGCACGCCCCCTCTTAATTTTTTTTTTTTGGTCAAAACAAAAGACATAAAAATAAAAAAAATGGGGGGGGGGGGGTGCCTGCACCCCCTTTTAATTTTTGCAAAGGCGCCTCCCCTTTACGGAATCCCTGGATCTGCTCCTGATACCCCCCCCCCCACTTTGTGAAGACAACATTGCACATACCACTTTTGCACCAATATCAATATTTCTGCTATTCAATATGAAATATGCTTTCATCTTCAGTGACAAAGAGGACATCTCAGCCAAGGAAGACCCAGATGGCGGGGATGAGGAGTCGGCCGCCGGGAGCAAGATGGAGCCCCATGACGATGAGGCAGAGAGGACCGGTGAGGTGGAGACAGGAGACCAGACAGAGGAGCCCATCTCCTCCACCAGCGACTGCTCCGTACTCCAGGTGAGTCCCATGAGTGGGTATCACCCCCCACCCCCCAAGTTTCTCTTCCGCTAGTACAGTCAACCAAATCTATTTGGACTGAAGAAATAGCTTCAACTTGGAGAAAATTTGACTCATGAGGGATTGAAATCAACAGAATATAAAGAGAAGAGGACTTGAAAAGACCTTTGACTTAGGCAATTATTCAACTTATGCAAGGTTGACGTAAGCAAGGTTGACTGTATTAAAGTTTTGATATTGCGCTTCATTCATTTGCCATTCAACAATTCTCTTTGTTTATTGTGTACATAAAATGACCTGAGCTAAACCCCTTGCTCTTCTGTTGCCAAAATAAGGCACAACCTCTGTGTTAGACTTATGGAAGATCACTTTACCTGATATGTCTTTACAGAGTCATGAAGATAGAGTAGTTTTTTGAAAATATTGATAATAGTAGCACACCATCAATGCAACAAATGCAAAGGATATCATTTGAAATGTTATTGAACGAGATCCTTAAAACAATAGATTTGCGTTGCCAATGAATCTGATGCATTGCCACTGAATCTGACGGTAAAACATTATTTACGTCATACTCTGTACAGCAATCCATCACGGAAGTTTCAGAGCAGAGGAGTCTTGACCAAACCACTCCATCCGAGGGAGTGCAGAAAGATGGGAGTGAGGATGTCAAACCAAAGACACTGAACAAGGATGGATTGAGAAAAGTGGATGGACTGAAGGTTGGAGAGCTGCATGCCAAAGAAGGAGAGGGAGAGACTGCAGAAGCAGAGGACGGTGACCTGCAGAGTCCAAACGCTGCCAGTAGTGAGTTGGATTTTTACTAAGTTTTCTTAGTGTTGGTCAGCAATTACATACTGTTTCCATAATGTTAAGGCCATCCTGTGGCAACCTGAAAGCCTACTCTACAGTTTGTAGTTTAACCCATTAGAAGCTGACACACCCAAACCGCCCGTCTTATTACTCCCTCCCTAAACCGCCAGAAACCGCCTGTCCATTTTTTTGAAGGTTTATGCTTTACCATTCTTTGTTTTCATGTAGAATATGTAATTCGAAAGAGGTCAAAGGTCAACAAAAGTATGTCAGACTTAATTTACTTCTGTGACACACCATTCTCTTTTATAGTAAAGTCTTAATAGGCTCTCAGATAAACATAACTTATGATAGACAAAAATAAACATGCAGTGAGCTATTTTACATAATTTAGAAAGTTGTCGAAATGAGAGTAATATTACTGTACCTTCCAGGGAACCATAGGCCATTATGTACAGAATTTTCAGTTGCTAAAAGATTAAGGCTTGCCTGATGATACCATGACAAATGTGAGCAAAGTCCAAATTAGAATTTGAATTGAAATTGATTCTGTGCAGGTGAATATGAATGACTCTTTTGCAATATGCCATGCACCCTGTGATGTGATTACATTGGTGACAATAGTTGTGTTTGCATAGTATTTTCCTTCAATTCTTTTCATGCCTCCTTTCTGAAGGGTGTCAGAAGCATTATTTACAAACAATGCCAGCATTTGTATATTGCCTCTTTTTCATCACCAAGAACCTTTCACATTCAAAATGACTTTGTTGGTGATTAAAGCATTGCAATGTCTGAACCAAGAGATAATGCCAGCAGCATATTGATTCTATTTCTATTTATTTCATGTTTTAACAGGATTCATCATGGAGGGTTCCCTTCCTAGCACACACTACTTCAGCACTGCCCTTCAGCCCACAAACAGGAAGCAGTTCCTTCAGATATGGAAGAAAGAGGTGAGGCATGGCTCCTCCTCCCCTTCCACCTTCCCCTGCTCTTCTCCCTCATCTTCCTTCTCTTCCTTCTTCCTCTCCTCCTCTTCCTTCCCCACTTCCTCCTCCTCCTCCACCTTCTCCTCCTCCTCGCCCTCCACCCCCTCCTCTTCCTCCTCCACCGCCTCCTCTTTCCCCTCCTCCTACTCCTTCTCCTCCGCCACCTCCTCCTCCTCCTCTTCCCCCGCCCCCTCCTCCACTTCTTCCTTTCCCTCCTCCTCTTCCTCCCCCTCTTCCTCCTCCACCTCTTCCTTTCCTCCTCCTCTTCCTCCTCCTCCACCTCCTCCTCCTCCTCCTCCTCCTCCTCCTCCACATCCTCCACCTCTTCCTTTCCCTCCTCTCCCTCCTCCTCCTCTGCCTCCTCCTCCTCCTCCTCCGCCTCCTCCTCCTCCGCCTCCTCCTCCTCCTCCTCCTCCTCCACCTCCTCGTCTTCCTCCTCCACCTCTCCTGTTCCTCCTCCTCCTCAGCCTCCTCGTCTTCCTCCTCCACCTCCTCCTTTCCTTCCTCCTACTCCTCCTCCACTTCCTCCTCCAGACCTCTTCCTCCCTTCCTCCTCCACCTTCACCTCCACCTTCTCCTCCTCCTCCTCCTCCCTCTCCTCCTCCTCCTCCTCCTTTTCCTCCACCTTCTCCCTCTCCTGTCCTCTTCCTCCTCCCTTCTCACTCTCCTCCTTCTCCTCCACCTCCACCTCCTCCTTCCGTCTTCCTCTTGTTCTTCTCTTTCCCGTCCCTCTCCCTCTCCTCTTCCTCCACTTCCTTCTCCTCATCCTTCTCCCTCTCCTTTTCCTTCTCTCTCTTCTTCTTCCACCTCTTCCACCCCCTCTTTTTCCTGCTCTTTCTCCTCCTTATCCTCCTCCTTCCCAATCTCCTCCTCCTCGTTCTACCTTTTCCTTTTTCATTTACCAATTATCTTTTCTGTAATGCAGTGTGTGCTGAGTACTGTATACGCTATAATTTTTGCGTACATAAATTTTCGCGAATTGCCGCTGTCACACATTATCGCGAGTGGTTAAATTCGCGATTGGGGGACCAGAGAAAATATGAAGTGGCAAAGAAAGTGTGAATTTTCAACTTACTAGCAAATAAGAATGATACTAGTTATACACTGCATGAAAAAGACTTGCCAAACTCTGCGAACTAGTAAGTTAGAATTCAACATTTTTGAAGTGGTTAAGTCCATCGCGCTAGATTTCTGACGAGTGGTCCCCTTGCGATAATGGATTGGCTCTCTACAGTATTCGTAAGTAGACGTGGACGTGCATAAACAAGCTTAGCCAGTATGGTCTGTTCGGTAAGCCGTGACATGGCATACTAGTACATGTACTGAAATGTTCGTATCATCAAGGCAAGGGATTCATTTTGGAAAGTAATATTTTCGCGTGTTGTTAATTTCGCGAATAGCTCCCAACTCGCGAAATTTGCGAAAATAAAACCCCCACGAAATGTATAGCGTATACAGTATATGTGTTATGTAATCATTCTGTATTTGTTTTCATGCATTGATAAGAGTGCGAAAATGAAAAGATACTAAGGTAGACACTCAGTTTTCTATTGTCTATGAAAATTGTCATAATTAATGCAGTCGAAGTTAGATCACAGGAGTCAAATGAGATTATATTCAAAAGTTGAATTATTCACATATGAACAGATTTAAACGATGCTTTGTATGGACTCTTCCTGCTGCCTTGCATGATTTGTGTTTCCACAAAAGTGACAAACTGTCATGATGAACAGAGAAATTTGTATTTCACTGATCAAAATTCAGGTTCGTCTGCTCCAGACGGCCCTCCCCCAGGGAATCTTGGTCAAGGCTTTCGAGGACAGAATGGTAAGACTTGTGCACCATCTCCTATCTCACTGAGGTTGTCACCCACTTTGTTTGTAATGGTAGTTGAGTCACCCACACTCTTCAGCAGTTTTTCACATACTGGTTTAATACTGTCGATGCCAGGTGTCTGATTGGCTAGTCTTGTGAGTTTTAGTGGTGATGCAGCTCTAACTGCTTTGAATGAACCACATTATCTGAACTTCTTGGAACGATTCAGTACTCATAATTCTGAGAGTAAAAACAGGATATCATCTTCTTTTGTCACCTCTACAGTCATAGATTGTTTTTTACAGTCATTTCAATACAGTCTGCTCTCAATTATCCAGCCATCTCTTAAAAAAACTTCTGTGCTATCCTGATGTGTTCGTGCAGTGAAGACCAAAAAAAAAAAAAAAGAAACAAAACAGTGATTCCAATCTCAATTAAAACTCCTACCAAACTCACATGATTCACATGTAATATTCCCAACAGAAATGTATTTGATATACATTTTACATTAAGGTGTTGCAATTTCTGGAAAAAAAGGATAACAATTTTGATAGGCTAGCAAAGCATTTAGATAACAGCACTTTTGCCATGTGTGCTTCCTTACTAGCTACCTCTGGGTTGGCAGCTACATGTACATGTACATAAACAGAAACATTGTTTCTCCCATATCCGGCCATATTGCTTTATGGCCGGATAACAGCGCTCGGACTGTACGTCATAAACTTTCCTATTGGTATGTTTCCTCACCCAGGACATGTTCTCGGCCATGATCGAAGGTCCAGCCAACACCCCCTATGAGGACGGCCTGTTCTTCTTCGACATCCGGCTACTAGGTGACTACCCCCACTCCCCTCCCAAGGTGCACTACCTGTCGTACTGCAGCGGGCGCTTGAATCCCAATCTCTACAACGATGGCAAGGTTTGCCTCAGCCTCCTCGGCACATGGACTGGAAAGGTAGGTCCAGAGGTCCCAAATGATGATTGGATGATGAGTGAGTGTTAAAAAGTAGGAGAAATTTAACCAAATACAAAAAAATTGTGGTCCTTTAGAGCTTAGGCAACTTGCTATGCTCTGCAGCGTATTGTGTTTGAGTGCATACAGTATTATCACTCTGTAATGCAAACAAACAAAATTTGTCTTATTTGGCACATGGTGATAAAATCAACTGCAAAAATGTATACTAGCCAGTTAAGTCACAAAGAGTTGAGCTCACTTAATCCTTCACTTGATAATATCTTAAAACGTATGGAATACAATGCATGTTATATCAAATGATGGATGATGCAGTGTTCACTATATGTGCTTACTGTGTCTCTCTTCTATTACTACGCCCTGCCCATTGCCAGGGAAACGAGATGTGGACGGCATCGTCAAATCTGCTGCAGCTGCTAGTCTCCATTCAAGGCCTGATTCTGGTCAATGAGCCGTACTATAACGAAGCGGGCTACGAGAAGCACCGCGGCACGATGGAGAGTTTGGAGAACTGCCGCATGTACAATGAGATGGTTCTGGTGAAGATGGTGCAGGTATATATGTGCCTCTGGTCAAAACTCTTTCTGACCAGTGGTCAGTTAGATTTCTTGAAGGTCAAAGATCATAGGTGTCATAAAGGACATAAAATAAGTTTAATCTCTCAATAATTCAAGAGTGGATAATCAGATTTTCACTAAATTGGCAGGGTGTGTTTATAATGAAGTAAGAAAGAAATATACTGTATGCGCCATATATTTAGCGAGTCTAAATTTTCGCGAGTCGGAACTTTCCGACGATTTCGCGAGTGGTTAAATTCGCGATCGTGGAGTCCTGTACTGAACGGGGAAATGTGTACTCGCAGTGTATGTCACATTCATAGCGTGATCAGAGTCAATATTTTTGCGTGTCTTTAATTTTGCAAATAGAACCTGACTCGCGAAATTCGCGAAAATGAAAACCTCGCGAAATATTCGGCGTATACAGTATGTGAATTTGGGGTCATGAGGTCAAAGGTCATTTGGGTCATGAATATTCAACAATGGATGATCAAATTTTCCCCCAAACTTACTTCTGAATGTATTGGTAAATGTCCCTACACCTCTATGTTTTTGTTAACGATGCTACTCATGAAATGGTGATATTTTTATCATGGCTGCTGGGCGAAGGTCTGCTCTCTCAGAGTGCTCCTCCAATTCCCTCATGACTTTGCCTCATATTGTGTTGCAATATCAGATGCAGTAAACATTACTTGAGCAACTATAGACACTGCCATATATTGCTGGAACTGATTACCTTACATTATGAATAGTACATTTATCCCTTCTCCACCTTCAGTCTAACAGAAACCTGCAGAGCACTAACAGAAGAAACAATTCTATGCAATGCTCATTTATCTCAAGATGTCCTTCCAATTCTCAATTGAGCTCACATGATCTTTAGCTGTGTATTTTAATGCTCCATGCATCTGTTTGTTTTTCTCTTGTCAATACAGTGTATGACCAATATACTCAATTCACCACCTGAACTATTTAAGGAGGAGACTGTAAGGTTTTGCAGGAAGCGATGCGTCAGGTAAAACAATAGAATTTCACTCTTTTTGTAGTTTTGCTTGTGATACATGTATGATGTTCTGTTCAGCCTGCTGTTCATGGTTTTGTTTGTTCTTTCCTGATGTTGCCTGTTTATGTGTACATTTCAATTGGTCTTTGCATATTTCATGTAGTAGGCATTTAAATGTGTGAATATGGGAGTCAATTTCAAACTCTTGTAAATGACAGTTCTATGGGAGTTTTCTTCTTTTTTTTTCTCTCTCTCTAAAGATATTACTTTTGCTAAATATAGTGATCTAGATGAAGTTGATTGCATTTGGTTATGGGAGAATTTATTGTGTTAAGGTATCTGTTGATGTTTTGTTGTCCCCGCCGAACGAGTTCGAGCAGGGGACTATGAAACGGGCTCCGTACGTGTGTGTGTCCGTGTGTCCGTCCGTGTGTCCGTCCGTCCGTCCGTCCGTCCGTCCGTCCGTGTGTCCGTGTGTGCGTCCGTGTGTGATCAAAATCTTCAATTTGCTACTTCTCTGTCATTTATGAGCCAATTTTGATTCTGTTTGCTTTATATGATAGCACTACATGGGAGCTTTGAAACTTCTACACAGAATTTCAGTCGTGACCTTTGACCTTGACCTTTGACCTATATTGTACATTTTGCTACAAAATGCTACTCCTTCGCCATTTCTAACCCGATTTCGATTCCGTTTGCTTTATGTGATGGCACTAGGTGAGGGCTTCAAAACTTCTACACAGAATTTTGACCTTTGACTTCTTTGACCTTTGACCTTGATTTTTGACCTGTATTGTACATTTTGCTACAAAATGCTACTCCTTCGCCATTTCTAACCCGATTTCGATTCCGTTTGCTTTATGTGATGGCACTAGGTGAGGGCTTCAAAACTTCTACACAGAATTTTGACCTTTGACTTCTTTGACCTTTGACCTTGATTTTTTGACCTATATTGTACATTTTGCTACAAAATGCTACTCCTTCGCCATTTCTAACCCGATTTCGATTCCGTTTGCTTTATGTGATGGCACTAGGTGAGGGCTTCAAAACTTCTACACAGAATTTTGACCTTTGACTTCTTTGACCTTTGACCTTGATTTTTGACCTATATTGTACATTTTGCTACGAAATGCTACTCCTTCGCCATTTTTAACCCGATTTCGATTCCGTTTGCTTTATATGATGGCACTAGTTGAGGGCTTCAAAACTTCTACACAGAATTTTGACCTTTGACTTCTTTGACCTTTGACCTTGATTTTTGACCTATATTGTGCATTTTGCTACAGAATGCTACTCCTTCGCCATTTCTAACCTGATTTCGATTCCGTTTGCTTTATGTGATAGCACTAGGTGAGGGCTTCAAAACTTCAACACAGAATTTTGACCTTTGTCTTCTTTGACCTTTGACCTTGATTTTTGACCTATATTGTACATTGGCTACAAAATGCTACTCCTTCGCCATTTCTAACCCAATTTCGATTCCATTTGCTTTATGTGATGGCACTAGGTGAGGGCTTCAAAACTTCTACACAGAATTTTGACCTTTGACTTCTTTGACCTTTGACCTTGATTTTTTACCTATATTGCATATTTTGTTACAAAATGCTACTTCCGGCGGGGACATATGTTACGCACCGCGTAATTTCTACTTTTCCTTGTTTATCCTTGGTATAAAAAACTACAGCATTGTAATGATTTGCACATCCAAGCATTCATATGTTTTATCGTACGTACTATATTTTGAGCTTTCTTTGGAGCATGAAAGATGTCTTATTGCAAAGGACTATAAATGATTGTCTTTTATGGTACACAGACTCTTGAAGCGCCTGGAATCCTGGTTAGAAGGTGCCTCAAGGCAGACAAATTATCCGGACTCAGAGGGGCAGTCGTCTCGACTGATCAAAACAGAGAACAGTTTGGCTGCTGGCTCTCCATGTCCTGCCGACCTTCCTGTGGAAAAAAGAACAGATCAACTTGACTCTACACCAACCCCAGTCTCTGGGTCAGACCAGGCGCTGCTACCCACGACAAAACCCACATCTCAACCACCATCAGACTCTGCCACATCTAGCCCAGCAGAGACCCCATCAATCTGTCCCTCAAGCCCAAATGATACAGCGCCCTCGCTGGCCAATCCAGTAAATGCCAACTCACAGCCAGTAGACACAGGGAAAGCCCCTGATGGGACTGGGGATGTAGATACGACTCAGTCCTCCCCAGCCCCCTTTATACTCTTCCCTTTATCCAAGGGGTTCATCATAAGCATAAACCATGCCCTAGAAGAATTCAGGGCAGCGCTGACAAAGGCAGGCATAAGTTAACCCCTCCCTACTCATCCACATTAAACCTTTGAGCCTGGAAAAGATTGCCCTGATAGATTGAACTAATCCGTGAATTTAATTTTGATTTGACCCTTAATGTTTTTTTCTGTCATTTTCTCTTGCAGTGATTTTACCTGTTTTCCATTGGGAAAGCAAATGTGTGTGTGCTGCATGTAGAGTCAATTTGAGCGAATGTTGATTTTGTTTTTGTTGACTTCTCTCACCGTGTCATATTCCATAGCTTTGTTTTGATATTTGTTGCAAAAACATGTAATTGCATCATTTTCTATTTACACTGATTTGCCTTAAGTCCATCTTGTGATGGCTTTCAGATGCAATTGGTTATTCAAAGTCATAAACCTGAATTCGCAAAGGTGATTTGAACAGAAATCCATGGTTCAAATATAGTGCATGGAGGAAAGCAAACATGTGTCAGTGCGTGCTCATTAATGGATTTCTGTTGGTCCACATTAAATGCATGCTCATTTATGCAGTCAAAATTTGCATAATCCATGGACTACATACAAACAACCTTTGTGAATTGCAGCCATTTTTGTTTAAATGTACATTATTTTCTTCAAGTTTGTCTGTTGTTATAATGATATAGACAAATATATCTTTTGCTCATAAGTTGTGAGAGATACTTTATTTTGTTCTGCATATTTTTTGAACTCTATTTGTAAGGAAAATGTATTGCCTTGTGTGATTTTGGGTTTTACAGCACCTCTCTACATAATGAGGTATAGGTTCATATCATCTTCCTATTGACCCAAGGTTTGAAGACATTGTTCCCATGTACACTATACTCGTCATATAATCTTGTAACCCCTTTGATATATCAAAATGAGTCGCATCTGCCATCTTACTTTAATTCACAAAAATAAGTGGTGGATGGCTGAACAGAAGTGACAAGACCTTGTATCTCAAAGTTAGGTGAAAATCACTTTTTTGGGGGGATCAATTGTCGAATATTCAATTAAGTGATGTCCTGTTCACATCCAAGCTGTCTTACACCAAAAACAAAGTCGCCACGGCATGCCAAAGGAAAGGTGATCCCATTTATTAAAGTGTTTGGCTGCCATGTTTGTCGCTGTGCTGAACATTTGACATTGAGATCCGAGGTTTTGTCGCCCCATCAGTGATATGCTGCTGTATCACATACAATCTGGCGGAAAAAAACATACCCTCGACCTCATGGTATGACTAACCCTTGGGCTGGCCCCTGCCATCTGTACTAACTACAATGATAATGATGCAATGGTTTAGTCATATAAAGGTAGCCTCTTTGAAAAAAAAACAGAAAGAAGAGAGCAATGTTGTCCCAGAGGGCACTATCATTACTATTTTCACAGCACTGCTACATATATGCTTTGGTCAAGAGAGACATTTATTTATGCATTATTTATTAAAATATCATTCAGGACAGCTTGATCAGTGTTGCTGATTTGCATCAAGGCCCTAAGATATAAGCAATAGTGTACTGTATACGCCGAATATTTCGCGAGGTTTTTATTTTTCGCGAATTTCGCGAGACAGGTGCTATTCGCGAAATTGAAGACACGCTAAAATATTGACTCTGATCCCGATGCGAATGTGACGTACGCGTGTACACTTCTCCGTTAAGTACGGGACTTCACGATCGCGAATTTAACCACTCGCGAAATCGACGGGAGTTCCCGATTCGCGAAAATTTAGACTTGTGAAATATATGGCGTATACAGTAGTAGAAATGCGCACGTTGTAATTTTACATAAAATTTCACCAAATCATCTGTAGATTTGACTATAGCAATGAAAAAAAAAAGGTTATTTTTGAATGACAACAGTTCTGATAATTATAGATTAAAAAAAAGATCCTGATATGTCTTAGCTAATCGCAAGAAATATTCTATATTTAAATTCACTCTGGAACCAGGTATGTGAGGTTGAGAACAAAATGTACTCACAAACACACACTAAGCACACCCATTATATACATACTTTATTTAAGACCATTTTTGGGATGAAACATCTTGTCAAAGGTTATGAGCACCAGGTAGGAAGTAATCTCCAGAGCTAGAATTTAGAGCCTTATCTACTGTACAACAGAGCTTTTGCCCCGGGGACGTATACTCTGAGAACTTTGTGGATAATTCTGCAAAGTTTGATAACAACTACAGGGTACAAGAAATATACTAATTTCTCCTGTCTTTTATATTCTGTGTTTTAAACAAAAAAAGAAAAGAAGGAAAATCTGTGAAGGTAGCATCTTAAAAAGTAGCTGTCTAATCAGCTGTTTTTCAGATACGTATGCAATGTCTTTTAAAGCACTGGTTGCATGTTGCTTGTAACGTCTGTGAATTTTGCATGCTATCCTGCAGATTGTGTGCACCAAAACGTTTTGTAAGAAGTTTCCCACATGGCCCTACATACTTCATGTGGAGAGTACTGTAGAAATGATGCAAAAGACAACTTTGTATGTTGTCTTTTCTTTCTTTGGGTAAACTAGGTGTAGTGTTAAAATGAATAGGACACTGATATTCCTTGTTGATCAGATGATAATTTATCGTGGAATGAAATGATATTTGCATATTTTTCACTATAATATATTCACCTTTTGCACACAAATGAAAGATTTTTTCTTCTGATTATCAGTGAGTGTAAAATGATGAAATAGTTCAAAAATGATAGACAAGACAAGTGCTTTTATAATCACACAACAGAAAGTGTTTTACAAAAGTTTTGGTGCCAAATATTTGTCGGTAGGCTGGACGTTAATGTCAATGTGAAAACGTAAAACTGTAGCAAAGTTTAAATTCTGGGGTGTCATGATACGAAATGGCACTTATAATTTGAGAAGAAAATGAGTTGCTCTTTCCTGTAGTAGTACTTAACGTTTCGTTAATATGTGCAGTACTATTTGGGGACCAGTGACATACAGTATATGCCATGTATTTAGCGAGTATAATGTTTCATGCGTTGGGATCTGTGAGATAATATTTGTGAATGGTTGAATTCGAAACCCAAAATCACATTGATGGAATGAAAAAATAAATATCATCCCTTTGCAAGAGAAAAGTTGTTGATTTTCCATCTTGGAGAAGATATGAAAATACATATGTGCTACAGGATGCAAATATTTCCCGAGTTCTTGATGTCAGATGACTTCCGAAATTCAAGAAAATCTAGAAATGCTGCAGCATGTACCGGGCGTACAGAGGGTGAGGAGTGTGCTGGTGTAGTGTGAATACTAATAAATGTATTCTGTTGTCTCTAGTTATTTGCAGTCCACTTTGCACCAATTTTTTTCGGGACAAATATTTGTCACAAAATGGGCCAACTCATTTGACGGTCTGATCCATTGTGTTACCAACATGTTATCGTGCAAATTCACTACACTTGTAATTGGAACATTGAGTAATTGATTTTGATTTTTTTTTTTTTTTTTGGACTCATGGTAATCTCAGATTGAATTTGGTACATGGTGAGCTCACAATCACCGTTGCCCTCCCCATCATCAGGGAAATGTTCAGAAAGTACTTAAATACAAGCAAGAAGATGAAGTTGAAGATGCTTCATCATGAGGTTGGTTCTAGAGTAATCAGCTCTCAAACATGTCATTATTGTCCACTGTTGCAGTGAAGTTGCGCTGTTACAGTGAAGACTTTTTCATTTTTTGATCCATAATAGTTAATGGAATATTTTGAGTGCCTGTGATTGAAATGCTTGTGGTTAAATTCGTGTCACATGCTTCGCTGTAACAGTCATTCATAATTCAGTCATTGAGGTAAAAAGAAAAAGTCTTATGGAGGACTATTGATGTGGAGCTACAGAGGAAAAACTTGCTAGTAATATGTGATATGACATACTGGGCATTTCTTTATACAGTGTATTAAGATGGTTATTTATCTGGGTGTGATTTTGTGTGAGCAATTTATTCCTGTTGTTGAAGAATGTTGGCTTCCTCTGTGTGTCTGTTTACCTGTGTATTGGTCCATTTGTCTTCATGTTATCTGTAGTATCTATCCATTCATCTGTCTATTCATCTCTCTCTATCAATCTGTCAATCTATCTATCTCTATCTATCTATCTATCTATCTATCTATCTATCTATCTATCTATCTATCTATCACTATCTGTCTGTCTATCTATCTATCCATGTATATATCTATCTATCCATCTATCTATCTATCTATCTATCTATCTATCTATCTATCTATGTATCCATCCATCCATCTATCTATCTATCTATCTATCTATCTATCTATCTATCTATCCATCTATCTATCTATCTATCTATCTATCTATCTATTTATCTATCTATATATATATATATATATATATATATATATATATATATATATATATATATCCATCTATCTATCTATCTATGTATCCATCCATCTATCTATCTATCTATCTATCTATCTATCTATCTATCTATCTATCTATCTATATATATATATATATATATATATCCATCTATCTATCTATCTATCTATCTATCCATCTATCTATCTATCTATCTATCTATCTATCTATCTATCTATCTATCTACCTATCAATCTATCTATATCTTTTCTGTCTATCACTCTACTAATCTACTTCACCATCAGTTTATTTATGTCAACATGTATTTGTATCTGTCTATCTATTTATCTATCTTTCTATCTGTCTGTCTATCTCTATCTATCAATATATCTATCTATCTGCATTTCATATTTCCTTGTTGCATCCCTCTATGTTTGGTGCCACTCATTGATTATTCTGTATGTTCTATCATTGTCTTTCCAGTCTTCGTCTTTTTCTGCAACACTTCTAAAAATGTGCAAGATACTCTGATGGAGGGAATCCTACAATTATGAGATATCTTAAAAGTATTCCACTAGTACATGATTCATTCTTGAGAGTATTATCTGATCATCTGTGTACCACTTTTAAAATGTAAAAACATGGTAGATGTGAATGTTGTTTGTTATGTACTCATGCTTCTACGATCTCATTTACTAGTCATTTTCACCTTTGTAAATCCATTTCAAATGACGTCATTTGGAATTCTACTGTTGAGTTCAGACGAATCACAAAATTCAGCCTGTGACTCGTCCTGCTACTGAGCAAGTGTGCAAAGCATGCAAACCAATACCAAGCCATTCAGCAGGATGTAGATTTCTAGTGTTGATGGACAGGGTAGATTTTTTAATGTCATCTTCATAATTCTTATCTAATGTGCATAGGTCTTAGCAGAGCACAGAAAGGTATCGTCTGTGGTGGCTTTATCCTGTGTTGCTGCTAGCTGTTTACAGTTTCAAAAGTCAAATATTTACACAAGTAGCTCTCAGGAAAGAGGACCTGGCTGCACTTGGATTATCGTGTAACTTTCAAGCCAGTCAATTACTTTGTCAGAGTTTTGTTTTGTTTTGTTTTTTGTTTTTTTTTAATCTTCAGTCACAAGAAAAATGCATGTATGACCCATGTATTCATTGTGGCATGAATTGTGGTCATGACAGTAATACTGCGACAATATTTTCTCGGCATGAAATTTTTCATGAATTGGAGCCATCAGCCTTTCTCGCAGCATGAAATTTTTTCGTGAGTTGCCTCTTGACATTCAATTCATAAAGTGTAGACAAAAACTTTTGCGTGCATTTTAATTTTGCCAATCTTCCCTCTTGCAAAATTTGTGGAATGAAAATGCACGCGAGCATTCCTTGTTTTACAGTGTGCAGGGGAGATGCATTACACTTTAGTTGTTTGTTTTCTCTCTTTTTTTTTTGGGGGGGGGAGGGGGCAAACCTTGGGTAACTTGATTTCATTTAAATCTAGTACTTACAAACAAGGTGTGGAGTTGTACTGGAGGATATTTGGGCTCTGTGTACTTAAAGCACATTAGGATATATATCTGCTGGAGTATCTGCATCTCACAATATAACCTTTTCTTTCAGAGTCAACCAAATTGTAAAAGGAACTTTCAAATAAACCATAGCCTTTTTTGTTTGTTCATTTTTGGGATTTTTTTCCCCTTGCACATATATTTCTGATGTAAGATGAGTAGGAATATCATATGACTTTTTGGAATCACATGTGTAAGAACAACATGTTAGGCATATTTCTTAGAAAAGTCAGGTTGGCCACCAACCTGTCTGTGGTGACCACCTAGTGCCTGTTTCATAAAGAGTTGTGATTGATCTTACGCTCGATTTATTGAGCATAACTTTGTGAATCGAGCGTAATCTTAATATTGAGCGCAAGTCCTGATTCTTAAAGACACGCTTGATTTGAAGAAAAATCAAGCATATCTTTCAGTAGACTGAGCGTTACTTGCGATCAATCACAACATTGTTTATGAAACGCAATTTGTGATTGATTGCCACTTACGCTTAATCTTTATGAAACAGGCCCCTGTTATGATATCTACATTTCATGTTTCCCTACAAGGATTACATGATGCAGCTTTACTGTAACTTTCACCATTCAATGACAGGCAAAGTTATACTCATGCTTCAAATCTCCATGTGCAATTCTTTGATGACATGACGCAATGTGTTGATTTTGTATTGACTGATTTTTTTTTTTTTTTTACATTTTCCCTACATTAATAACTTGTATTAAGATATGTGTAGGAATTATAATAAATTAACACTATTTATAGTAGTACTCTTGCATTGTGCTAGGTGTAGATAGCCAGGATTGAACCGATAGTTTGTTTCACAAGTATTTAAAAAGATATTGCAAGAGGAGATATAACTACCTATCAGATGTATCCTAAACAATTACATGTGCTGTCACTGCAGCAAAAAAGGCTCTACATTAGTTTGATGGTACTGCAAATTAATTGTGTATTGCAACAAATGCATCATGTGGTTTGAGATGTTTAAGTTTACACATTAAATGAATTGTGATCAAGACAACAATGTTTGTGACATAATCTCTCTGTTATGATATTTGTGAAGACAGACTAATTAAGTTTAGAGCTAGAAGAATGTTACTGTTCTAAGATTGGTGCACAATTATACTTGGTCACTTAGGTAAAATATGTCACAGCTCGGAAGTGGCCAGTTGTTTATGATTCTACATTTCGATTAACCTTAGAGGAAACCCAGATCCAAAGAGAAATGTGGATTGAGTGAAAGCAACAACATTAGTAGAACGCATTAGTGGAAGTTTGAGGAAAATCAAACAATCGATGCAAAAGTTACAAATTTTTGAAGTTTTGGTGTTGGAACCACTGGAGAAGGAGACTACTTAAGTTTATGACATGTGTGGACAACAATAATTGTAAAGAAAATATAAAGAAAATTTAACATGCTTTCAGTTTTTTGGCATTATGAAAGGGCACTTTACTAACTGCTTTTAGAAAGCAGGGGGAATCATTACTACCCTTAACAAATGTCAATATCAAATTGATGGAATGTGTAATTTTCATGAAAATGAATTTTTGTGGAATTCCCTTTATATTTTCTTTATATTGTTGTCCACAATGATGTCATAACCTCCAGTACCCCTGGTAGTCAAAGTTGTTGATTATAAAATAAGACATCTGGGATGGGTGGATGGATGTGAAGATGGATTGAGAGATGAAGGGATGAATGGATTGATTGATGGATGGATGGATGGATGGATGGATGGATGGATGGATGGATGGATGGATGGTTGTGTGGCAAAGCTTCTGAGGTGAATAGATTAATGTTTGATGTACATGTATTTTTTTTTCTCTCAAAAGAGATGTGGAGATTGATTAATTGGTGGATGGATATAAGAAAGCATAGAATGAAGAATACATGGTTAAGTGACTGTAAGAATTGATTGGTTGATGATGGATAGATGGATATCTTCAAGATGAGGGGTGTTGGTTGCATTTCCAATAAATATCCTCATAGAAGGATAGAAGGATAGAGCAGCTAGGATATTGCAAAGAAAGATTTTTATGGTCACTTGATGGTTGGAAGGATAGATGGCTTGCTAGATAAATAATTTCTGGATCGACCATTGACAGGAACATTAAAATAAAGGACAGACAGTGTTGAATGGACAGATTGGTAAAATGAATCGAGGGGGAAAATGTTTGGTTGAGGTGGTGGGATAGCAGTAATAGATGAATGATTATTTTTAGGTAATCGATTTGCAAAAAGAAAGGGAAAAGAGTGATTAATAGAGACTGAGCAATAAATATGTTACAGGATCAATGATAGGGATAACTGCATGAGAAATTGAACTAATGCTTTTAATATGCTGATATTTTTTAATCAGGGCACTACTGCAGCTGGGTAATCATGTACGTGGACATGATGTTCATGAGTGAATAGTTTTGTTTTTGTTTTTGTTTGTTTGTTTGTTGTTGCTGCTTTTTATTAAGTAGTAGTTTTGATTATGTGTAGGCGCAAGGTTTGTCATCATCACTTCAGTGGTCATCGACATCACCACCAACGCTAGCGCGTTTTGTGGCTTATACACGTCCAAGGCCGGAATTTTCATAGCGCCATCTGTGAGTACACAGCCAACATTCACACCGGCGTTTACACATCAGCTGTGTGCATCTAAAACTAGCTCGGCGAGTGTTTACTGTGTGGGTGAGTTGAGTGTAAACAGTGGCTAAGTGTAGATATTGAGTATTACAGTTGTAAACACTGCGAGTCGACGTATACGTAGGACGCTAAAAAGAATACTGACTTCATATTCAGTGGGCCAAAAGTCAGCGAGTTGTGCGTCATCCGTGGACGGACGGTAACATTTTAAATTAAGTTTATTTACTTCGCCAGTGAAACTTCTTTTGCCTTCCTCCAATTTGTCATTGATCAGCGCGCTTGCGTAGCTTGCTTGTCGACCGAGAGGTGGTGTAGGCTGGCGCCTACCGTCTGTTTCACTGTTGCAACAACATAGAAGAGAACTAAATCTAGGAACAGCTTCGTAATAATGGTACCGGTAAGTTTTACAGCTATCAGCAGGACAGTACCAGATTATCAAGTAGGCCTAGAACCTCTTTAACAGTTAATGAGACTTTTGATCTTTTGAGAGAACGAAGGTTGAAAAATGTAGATAGTTGGGACACAACCACACATAATTAATGACTCCAATGTAACAACAGTGCTGTGCAAGGTGAAGTATAGACAGAAAGATCCGTCTGTCCGGAGGACTCTTTTATATTTTGCCATTAACGCTGTCCTCCGTAGACAGACGGAAGGTTGCAGTACCCATTGCTGTGTGGATGTTCTTAACCACTGTCTCTATGGAAAATTGGGTGAGGTACCTCACCCTTCTCGATTGCGTCTAATTCACGGCCCTAGGTCGGCAAATTTAAGCTTGTATGGTGAATTTATTTTTTTAAGAATACGTTACACTCACCAGATTCATGAATAATCCAACATTTTAGGAGAATTTTCAACGTAAAACACAGCCTGTCGCGTCGTCACATTCAAACTGCAGAAACATACACTATGAATCTATTACCGTGAGTATTAGCCAATCACATGCGAGGTAGTTTCTACGTGTTTGTTTTACTAAAACACGTACCTCGCATGTGATTGGCTTAGCAATTGTTATAGATTCAAAATGGCGACTTACTGCTCGCGAACGGCGATGTTGCGATATCGATAAAATTTCTGCATTATAACCGAGGTTATGTGAGTATTTCGATTGCACAATGTGAGAAATTTACCCCAAATATTGCTGCATAATGTGTCGTGTCATGTCATACTTGTTTGAATGTAAAAAAGCTGTCTGAAATTTGGTTTATCGTAACGTTAGATCTGTGCGCGACTGCTCCACACAGGAGCCGCAATCATTGACTTCGGTCTGTATATGGAGGGGATCCGTGAAGCCAGACGCAGTCTCCGCGGAACATTCCCCGACGGACAGATACAGACCGATCTTTCGGTCAAGGTGAAGTATAACCCCGGCGCGGGGCGCTGTAACTTAGTAGGGTTGGACCTACTACTCATCGACCGCCTAATGTTTATTTGCTTGATAAGAATATTTAACACTGAAATTCACGTAAAAAACTTGACTTACGTGATTGAGAAAATCCAGCTCTATCAAATGCCGTTGTTCCCGTTTCGATTTGAAGTTTCAGTGCAAAAATATCGCCGACGAACTAGCGTGGCCTCGTTTCAGCTCCCCGCGGTAAATCTCGTTATTAGGATCAACCGCTGTTTTTGCATTGACAATGCACGCAAACCGAGTTGTATTGAAAACCGTGTTGTAGAAAACGTCTACGAAGCTTTTTAGAAATTTCCATAGACATTACATTGTGCTGTCATTACGATTCGGTAAAAATATTCATTCGAAATTTTGTCCTTGATTAAAACCATTATCAAGGCATTAATGAACAGTGAATTATCGCGTCTTCCCACACCATCCTCATCTACATTCAAAGCCAATCCATTTTTATGTGCTTTGCGCGCAGAGAAGTGCGTACTATGTGTTCAGTGCACCAATTATACGCGGTTGGTTTAAAAGAAGGTGGTCGATATGTAGTAGGGCTACCATACATATTGGGGTCGCTGCTGCAGTTACATTGTAGGTGAAGTGCAGTGATGATGTGGGCAACCCAGAAAGGGCCCACACACAATTTTGACCTCTAACGTTAGCACATGGTTAGTAAGATATTATATTCTCACATGTTTCAGCTTTTTTAAAGATGTCAGTACGAACGAAACAACTTTGGCCATAAATAATATTTCTACTGCCATACCGGTAATTATTGCAATAAACATTGCTGCGTGAGCATGCGCATGCAGAAATAACTAGGACACTTGAGAGTAAAATACTCCGTTTGCAGCAGGTTGAGGGTTTTTCCACACTGTAAACAACTCAGGCAAATTATCTTCAACCATTTCATATATCATAGACAAGATCATTCATTAACGCTATTGTTTTCATAAAAAATTTGATCAATGACAAACACAGTTTTCATGATTTACCAGGGCAAAACCCGGCACAATTTTCGCCGATAACTGTAGTAGCTCTGCTTTGCGGCATGATGTACAATTCCTATGCAATACGCGTGTGTTCCGCGATCTTCAGCTGAACGCCTTCACATGTCTCGCGAACATTGCGTAAGCGCCAATTCCCATTGCGAAAGCACATGAAAATAGCGGGCACACATGCACTGGCTGCAAAGAGGATCGCAATTCTGGCAGTGTTGTTGATGTGTTTCTCGTGTTTTACTAATTTTTTTTCGATGGTAACATCCACTTTCCGAAAAAAATGGCGGCCCACATCGGCTCACGAAAGTTCTATTTCACGTGAGGATATGTTTTCAAAATCCATGAACATTGAGAAAACGACAAAAAAATCCAGTTTCTTGGACCATTGTTTCTTAACTGTTTTGTTAAGAAGTACCGAATATATTGGATGCGATATGTTGTCATTTAGGTGAGAAAATTTCACTTTTGTCGGAGATTGTGCCTATTTTATCGGTTGGTTTTCATTGATTGGTAGTGTGTTAGTATATGTGTAGTGTGCATGTAACAGTGCAATACTGTGTTTAGCGGTATATTACCGAGTATGTTGTACCTGCCGCGAACGGGCGCATGGCTGCATACTGCAGCAGTTACTCTAGTAGAAGTAGAAATAGAATTAGAAATGTGTCTAACCAGTTTGACATTGGGGTTCATTCATTACTCATCAACATCGTCATTGTAAACACAACACTGCACACTGGTCCGACAGTCCAGGACCAGTAAAAATCACTGTCGGACCAGTAACTTTCAGGAATGGACCAGTAAAAAATGGACTAATTGGGTAGGCCTACCTAACACTGTAACAGTGATACTGGTCCGACAGACAAGTTGGACCAGTAGCTTACATAGCCATAGGAAAAATGGGTTATAGTGAAGCCCTGCCTAAATACACGTTCCAGCTGCATATTTCTGATGGAGGTGCACATTCTGCTGAAAGCCAGCAAATGTGATGAATTATCAGGGTATGCTGGCTTCTGTACAATGCTTCTGGGCCCCCATTGGTAGAAACATGACTTGCGATTAAATGCAACTTCACAAACGTAATCATGGTACATTTTGTAGTTGTGTCTAATTAAAAGACAAAGTGTCACCCGTAACTTCGACTGCATTTGATCAGAATCAATTACAATGCTGCATTTGATTCATCCAAATTGCATTCGATGTTTGCATTTGAAATTAAATGCTGGTCCTTTCAGCAATAGAATTGTGTTTAAAAAGCAAAGAAAAGAGAAGATTTGTAGATAATTGCACTCTTAAATACTATAGTGTTTGAAAGGGCATCAAGTGAATGCACATGATATGCTAATGTTGCAAAATAGACATTCTTGTTAGCAATATATGGATTGATCTAAATCTCTGGTACGCCCTGAAACGTTGTGCATGTACAATGTATGTAGTAAACTAGATTTAGGTCTAGATCTGAATGTCTAGTCACACAATTCTCCATTCCATATTGCTACATTGTATGTGGAATACCCCCCACCCCACCCCCCCCCCAAAAAAAAAATTAATAATAAAATTTAAAAAAAGAAAAGAACCCACAAAAAAAATCATCAAAGGAAACAAAATTACCAGCCTAGATATGACTTTGTTGGACTTGCCATGTGCACTTGTAATACAGAAATGTGTTTTCACAGCTTTGGCCTTTTAAAAGAATATTTAAAAAAAAATAATAATAACAATAATGATAATAATAATAATAATAATAATAATAATAATAATAATAATAATAATAATGATAATGATAATGATAATGATAATGATAATGATAATGATAATAATAATAATAATAATAATAATGATAATGATAATAATCATCATCATCATCATCATCATCATCATCATTTTTTTAATCTGAATTTTGTACATTTTGTCAATGTAAGGTAGCAAATTTAGCAAGGACATAGGTCGAATTCTATGATTCTGTTTCCTCCTTTTTTCAGTTTTGAAAAGTTGTAATTGTGCAATGCATGCCATACCACACAAACATTACACATTTCCTTCTTGCTCATGATCCGCTGCCCCACCCAGGAGATGGGTACAGAGTTGGAGCGTCTCCAGCGAAGGCTGGTTGACTGGAAACACATCGTGGTGGAGATGGACACTTGGCTGAACTGGGACCACGAGACTTATCCCTACATCATGTGCTGCGTCATCACCGTCATCTTTCTGTAAGTTGTGTGAAATGATGTGTGTGATGTGTGACATCTGCTCTTGAAAGCACATTTCTCCTGCTTGTTTTGATACATATTTGCAGAAGAAATGTGAAGATGTCAGAATGAGGTCACATTTTGGCCCCCCTCTCCTTCACCCTTCACTTTGTCTTATGCTTCTTGCCTTCCACTCAGACTGTATTTCATCTCGTGTTCTCGTAATATGTTCAAATTCTACTTTTAACAAGTGTTTGCTTTGACTATCCATGGACAAAAACTTTTGGGACTGGTAGTCAGAGATACCCTCAAAGAAAAAGACAAGATAAGCACTTTGTGGTTTCAAAACCACATTAAAGGTGCATAGTCCCGGTAGTGTAGAGGGCGCTGTTGATGAAACTGCCGATCACCGTTAGCATTGATACGAAGATTGCCGAAGTTTAGCTGTCATCAAGTAAAGCGCGTAGGTGTTGCTAAGTAACATTGCCTTGGTCGTCTTCTCTGCGCATCACGCAGTCTGTAGTAATGCCAGGGTGCGTGCATATGTGCTTCTTATTATGACATCACAAAAGAAGTTTGCTAAAGCCGTCATCCCTGCTCAGCCAAATCATGAGCCGTACTGTGATCGGACCACTGACTACAGTGGATCGGACTTCTTCGGACTCGGGGAAGTGGGTCACAGTGTAAGCGCTAAAGAGGAGTCGATAACGTAGGTCTCTATAGGAAACTTGTGCCGTGCGCCCGCATACGCATTTGACTAAACCACCAGGACCATGTGCCTTTAAAAAGTGTTAACTTTAAATGGCAAGAATGTGTTCATTCTGAGTCAGTTTATTTTCTACACTTAGATTTTTCTTGGATGGTTATCTGCTGCTTAAAAGTTTGGAACAGTTGATGATGCGAGCTATGATGATGATTTCAGTGACAACAATGATTAATTGATAGATAAGGATAATGATAATAATTCTAATGGTGATGACTGAGGTGACGATGATGACTGTGGAATCAGTGACGATGATGAGAATAATAATTATGATGACAGTGATAGTAATGATGATTAGGATGATGCTACTACTGCTACCTTTAAAATCATGATGAAGGTACCCGGTACAATGTATTGCTACTGTTGCTATAGTGGTGTTAATGTTAGTGACAGTGCTAATAGTGTCTGATATCCCATGTCATAATGGTACTGTAAGTGTGATGATGTTGCTACAGTACTACTGACATTGATGCTGAGACTCCTACAACTTGTGATTGAGGAGCTGTTGTGGCTCTGTGGATAGACTCATAAGACTATCAATCACGAGGTCCCCGGTTCAAGTCCCCTACCTGGAGCTGTTGTGCCCCTTGGCAAGGCACTTATTGCCTTGTCCTATGGACACGAATTAACACTGTCCATCCCATGGTTGATTTCTTTCATGCAATTTATTGCTTCTGTGGAGGTCACATAAAAATGAGTAGATCTAATGCAAGTCAAGTCATACTATAAACTTCGATAATGATGTGATGATGTTGCATTGTTGTTTTTTTTTGTGCAGCTGATAATGTGTACTGCTTTAGCTGCAATGACTAATGATGATGATGAAGATGCTCTTAATGTTGATGCAGTGGCAATGATGAGGTTAGTGTGTATAAATCGGTATACTGTATACGCTATATATTTCGCGGGGGTTTTATTTTCGCGAATTTCGCGAGTCGGGAGCTATTCGCGAAATTAACAACGCGCGAAAATATTACCTTCCAAAATGAATCCCTTGCCTTGATGATACGAACATTTCAGTACTAGTATACCATGTCACGGCTTACCGTACAGACCATACTGGCTAAGCTTATTTACGCACGTCCACGTCTACTTATGAATACTGTACTGTAGAGAGCCAATCCATTATCGCAAGGGGACCACTCGTCAGAAATCTAGCGTGATGGACTTAACCACTTCAAAAATGTTGTATTCTAACTTACTAGCTCGCAGAGTTTGGTAAGTTTTTTTCATGCAGTGTATAACTAGTATCATTCGTATTTGCTAGTTAGTTGAAAATTCACACTTTCTTTAACATCACTTCATATTTTCTCTGGTCCCCCAATCGCGAATTTAACCACTCGCGAAAATGTGTGACAGCGGCAATTCGCGAAAATTTATGTACGCGAAAATTATAGCGTATACAGTAGTTGATGCATAAGTGCTCCTTGAGAAGACAGTCAGGATAACGATGAGGTAAAAACACATTGATAATAGCTGTTATTACGATCATTTGACCGTAATATGACAAGTGATAAATTTTGCTCAGTAGAGCAATTGACTACATGGCTTTTCCATTGATTTACATGACCACAGGTTTATTTGGCTGCTTCAACCCCCACTTCTCACCATTGCATCTATCTTTGTCATGCTGGTGTGTCTACTGGATTTCTTAGTGCCTAGCATGTTCAAAGAGTACTTCAGCAAACAGCCATGGTAAGTAATAATCATCCAACTGTCCTTGTAATGTCATCAGAATCCCTGACATACACACACACACGCACACACACGCACACACACAGTGATATATGCACAAATAGTCCTTCCACTTGCCTGAAAGCCTTCTTTTTTCGTCCAAGAGGCCCACATTTTTTACAGGCAAGTGTCTGTTAAAAGCTTATTCTGTTTGCTCAAAAGTGACCTTTAGTCGCTGTAAAAGTGTATAATTTCGCGCACTGCCGAGTAAGAAGAATTTTGCATGGTTTTAATCTAGAGGAATCAAGACATTACAAAGTGGTGCATATAGCAAGCAAAAATGTTTGCATGCTTTGATTTTCATGCTAGTTTCTGATCACGCAAAATGTGTGAAAATTTCCACACTGCAAAAATGTGCACTCTCCCAGTACAGTTGTACACTAGGCAAGTTGGCAATTAGAAATTTGTTTTGTTGTGCAGTGTTGTGGAGGGTATCATGGTCTTGTGATCATAAGATTGTGGGTGTAGGCTGTAGCCTGCCTGCAAGCCACTTGCCTAATGTAGGGGTTGGTAGTCCCAACACTTCACCAACAAGATGCAGAGTAGTCTATGTCACAGGCCCTCTTGCTGTAGTAATTCTCCCTATCGCATATAGCCGATATCAAGGGATATCACCTTGCGATACCAATATCTCATCAATCGCTTTTGGGACGTATACTTCCGGTTTTACGGTTCTGGAAAATCGTGCCAAAGATCCTACGTAGTGTAGGATCTTTGATCGTACATTCCTTTCTGGAAATGTCTTGAACAAATATGCGAGTTTGACTTCAGGTTGAAGTGGTCTTTCCTGCAAAGCAGATTTTTCCACGCTCTCCGCTGAACGTTGTCTGTTGGGAACTCAGCCATGTCGCATCCTTCATCTATGGATATTTTCCATAATTTTGTCTTTTGGCATCATCGGCCCGGCATTGGGCCGCTTCGCAGAAGAATCCCATTTATCAAATGTAAAGCTACAGATTAGAAAATAACTCTATTATTCGCGAGATTATAAGACAGAATTTGATGCAATCTATGAATACTAGCTAGTACTTCGGTGTCCAATGTGCATAAAAGCGTACATTCACACATCGTGCGTTCATAACCGGAAGTTTATATCCCAAGAATTAAAGGTAAGAAAATTAGAGCGCCACGCGCGTTCAGATTCGGAGAGCTGTAATGCAATAGGGAAAATTCCAAGCCAAGGGAGGAGAGGGTTGTTACTTGAGACTTTAGTCAGGCCATTTGTGAGAGGCGAGTCCCAGCCAAAGAGCCTGTAGAGACCTGTCCGAGTTTCTTAGGAAGTTTCACCTTCGAATAACCAACATTTTGCTACCAGTGTTTGGTAGCAGACACCATGCCCAGTCAGCAGAGCTCTACTCAAAGAGGCTTGTGCATTATACATTTTGCAATGTCAGCAAAATGATAGCAATTTCATCGGTCAAAGTGACAGGCTGCATTATCCTACAGGAGTGATGTGCCAGCCATTAGTTTAAAAGCTTTCTGCAAGCTCAATCTTACTCGCATTCATGGATCTTTAAAAGGCCCTCACATTCATGAGTGTAGCTTCAGCTTTCTTTGCTCCCAATTCTCGGTATCGCCAGTACCTAGGTGAGGTGCGCAGAGCAGCGTTTAGATGCAGCATGGGATAGCTCAGGGGACAAACTTGCCCCGGTTTTGGCTGCATGTGCACTCACGTCACGTTCTGTCTTTATCCAGGGGTATTTTTGCTTAAGATTTCTTCGCTTTCTATCATATGACCAGCACATTGAAGCCTTGCAGTAGTGAACCATGACTCTAGTGACCGCAAATCAGTAAAATTTAGAAACTTTCAAATCTTCTAAAGCTGAGTTATAGCCAAGAAAAAAAAGGAGTAACAACGTAAAAACAGAAAAATAACTCCATTGAATCATATGGGAACTGCGACGCGCGCAAGACAACCGGAAGCGACAATGGCACCGAGGAATCCCACAGTGCATCTGTGACAGGGCTCTTCAGCGTGTGCAGAATTTTTCTGCGCATTGGGGATACCGAGAATGGTTGGCACTGACTACAGTTGGAGGGGCTTTGCAAAAGGCTAGGTGCAGCAGGATGTTGCATTGGCTGCCAATTTCTCCAGACACTTTTAAAGATACCAGGCAGCTTTATAGTGTAAAGGAATAACTCAAGAACAGAGAGTGCTGACACTTCACAGATTTTGCATTCCCACTGACTTGTTGGCTGTGGGGGAGTAATTTTTTAAAAAGCATTTTGAACAGTAATTGTGTGAACTGACGAGGTCATGTGACAGGGTTTTTAAGTGCAGTTAATACTTTTATCATCATACCCAGTCATGAAATAGTGAATGATTTAATGAAAAATGTGTCATTCACATGTACTCTTATCGGAATCTAGCAAGCCTATGTTCTGTCTTTGTAGTTTGGATTGGAAAGTACAGTATAGCGATTCCTTTTCCTAAATATATAGCATGAAATCACCTTCGACTCAGGAACAGTTTCTGGCAAATCTGTTATGTGTGTATATACTCTGTGAGACACTTTCTGATATTTTATTGCAGTGTTCAAAAAACAAAGGTCAGTTTCACATTAGACGAAATATGTGAAGTCTTAAGTGATTATTTCTGGAAAATGGCGATGCTTGCATAGTGTCCCATGTACGAAATCATAAACAAGTGATGTTCCCCAAAATTAGCCCATTGTGGAAAAGCATTCTTGCTTACATTTTTAAGTTTTACAGTGTGTCAGGAATTGGTAAATGGAATATCCTAACTGTCACACGCTTCCCCCTGCTGAAAACAAGAGGCTTGGTAAGGTCTTGATATCCAGTTTCTCCATCACCGTCAATTTTTACCCTCCCTCCCTCCCTCGCTCTGTCCTTCGACTATCGTGTAAACAGGAATCATCAGGTGTATTGTATGAGACAGAAGTGTTGGTTGCCAAGCACACACAGGGCTGCTTCACCACAAATCCTCGTCTGAGTTATAAATAGAATGCAGAGTTTTGGGGAAGGGGAAGGGAGGCCGTATGCTGTCACAGCCACATGATGCGCACATGAGCAAATATTTTTAGTGGTTTATGATATGAAACATACTTTGTGTATATACTTTCAGGAGAAAAGAGTTGGGGGGGGGGGTAGAAAAGTGATCATAGCAACAGCATTGAGTCTTGTGTGTAGTGAATGCATGAATGTTTGTCACCGTGTTATGACCTTACTCATATCCTGCTGTTGTCAGGTAGAACTCAGTTAAATGGACTACCCCCTTATTTTACAGAGGATCTTTCAAAGCAATTTCCTGTATAATCCTTCCTTTAATCTACAGCTGTGCACCACAAAAGGGCTCTGTGTGTTTGCAACAATTAGTTTACACAACAGGTCAAAGTTAGAGGGTATTGCTGCATGTCAGTATCATACGTACAGTAGTGTGGAAGAAGTGCTCCATTGATTTGACTTAAAGTGAAATTATGCCCCTCAATATTTCAAGTTTCATTGACCTTATGGAAAGTTATACTAAGTTATTCAGTTACACAAGTTCTATTGATGTCCTATCATTTGGGAAAATAACAGCACTTTGCAGGGGAAATTACTTCAGTGACTTCAATAAATAGAGTAAACCTGGGCCCCGGTTTATCAAAAGACAAAATCGATTAAAAATTTCCTTACCACACAGGCTGCCATGGACTTACAGTTGAAATCAACTTTATAATAAATTTTAACTCTTCATAAAACAGGGTCCTGGTACATGTAAATCAAACAGAACAGTGGAGGTTCCAATGAAAATCAGACATGAAATAAAAAGTTATGGAACTTTAGAATTTTATCTGTTTCATGAAATGCATTTGAAGTAGATGAGATGATGATATTTTTCTTTTACTAACCAATATGACAGTTGCGAGGAAATGACATAATCATTTCAGCTAATTAGCATAAGTTATTCAGTAATGTCACCCTTTTGTGCACATGTTGAAATTCCTAAAATTTGCTTTAGAACCTTGAACTTGTTTTATGTCTTAATTTCACTTAAACTTGAAGTGTTCTGTTTGTGTGATTGTAATTTATGTTATGAAGTCTATCTTATTAAAGGACAAGTTCACCTTCATATACATGTGCATTTGAGTGAAAGCAGCAACATTAGTAGAACACATCAGTGAAAGTTTGAGGAAAATTGGGCAATCCATTCAAAATTTATGAATTTTTGAAGTTTCAGTTGTGCGATCGCTAGATGTGAGGACTACTACAGCTTGTGATGTCATATGTGTACAACGATATAAAGAACGAATAAAGAAAATTCGACATATTTTCACTTTTCTCGCATAACAAAAGAACACTTGACTTCTCTCTTTCAGAAGGCAGGGGGAATAATATTACCCTTAACATATGTCAGTAACAAGTCGAAGAAATGAACACTTTTTTCAAAAAGAGAAGTTTTGTGAAATTCTCTTTTTATTTTTTTTTTATATCGTTGTACGCATATGACATCATACACTGTAGTAGTCTTCTCATCCAACAGTGACTGTGCAGATACTTTGAAAATTCATAACTTTTGAATTGATTGTCCGATTTTCCCCAAACTTTCTCTGATGTGTTCTACAAATATTGATGCATTCACTCAATCCACATGTATATGAAGGTGGACTTGTCCTTTAACATTGAATGGCTTTTTAATTCATAGTTTATGTACTTTCACTTTCTGCAAAACAAATAGGTTTGTGTTGTGTGGGGTTTCAGTTTCCTTGTCATGTACATTACAAGCCTACATTTGTGGAAAGGAAAATTATCAGCTCTGTGATTGACTGTGACTCCACAAATCAAGTACATGGCTTCAACTGCACAATTTTGTTTGGCTCAAAGCCAAGATGCACTATCTATTTGTATTATCTACAGAAAAATAACATACATAGTGTACCTGCTACAGGCCTCAGCATTTCCGAATGAACTGATGGAGGAAGTTTGTAAGGGAGAGGATATTTAGAGATGTTCGTTAGACTTGCCTTATGTTAGCCTCACAATATTCACTTTTTTCCCCAACTTTGTTGTCATTTTAATTTTTCTGTTTCTTTACAGGTCAGCTTATAAGCAGGAGAGATATGAGAAGTGCTGCAAGCGCCTCCTGTCGACCAGAAACAGCTGCATCGCCCTCCTTCATTGGGTTGTGAATCTGAGGCAGGCAAGACCCACTCATGTAAGTGGTTTAGAAATTTCATGTGAATGGGGCCATGGAAAATAAGCTGAGAGTGATATAGGCTTAAAGTTAAATACAACACCCAAACTGAGTTCCATGCTCAGCAGTTCATCATAACATCAAAGGTAAAAACATTCTACCAATAAGACTAAACATGGAAATTATCCTATGACTGTTTTATAGGTCTTGTCTAACAATTTAAAGATACCAATGACTTAATGGCTGAATGAGCTAAAATGAAAGACAAAAACTGGCTTCTTAAAAGTCATAATTGATCACACATTTCAGTTATGTTCACCTGGTGGGGAGTTGTTGTTTTTTTTTTCATAATTGTATGAATAAACAGCCACACAAATGACCGACAGTGATATCAAGGAAGTGTCCTCTTTCAGGGAAGAGAATTTACATTGTATTCTACAGCTATTATTCCATGCTCATGACTGTATTTGCCAGTGGAACCTTTATCAGTGATGCATCCTTCATTTATTGTAGTTGTCATATCAATTGTGGTATACATATACATGCATGCTTCATCCAAGACTGACATACTATCTCCCCTTGTGTCATCTTCTAGTACTTCCTTGGAGCTTCCATTCTGCTGCTTTCGATCGCATTTTTGGGAAACGCAATTCCTGGCCTGTTACTTGCTTATTTTCTAGGTGAGTCTCCATTATAAGCGTAAAGTGAAGCCTTTTACCTATGGTGGTTACAATGATGGTAATGATGATCATGTTGGGGATGATGATGAAAATGATGAAGGTGTTGAGTATGATTTTTTGAAAATGATAATGATAATGGTGACTTTGATAAGGGTCATGAAAATGATGACCATGATGAAAACTATGATGATTTAAGTGACTATGGTAATGATAAAAGCAAGCAATAGTAGCAGTGCTATATGAAGTGATCATGCTGTTTTAGTCATGATAACGAGCTATATTATGTAGATTCGCTTGGTGCCAGTATTTGGTAGACACACCTCTATATATAGAGTTGTGAAATGAATAAGCAATGTTATAATGTTATCATATGATTGTATCTGTTCTGTAATGTAAATTTTTTTGTTATAAGCAGTTTGTATGTGATATTGTTACGTTATGTTGTATTACTGTGTAAACTACCTCAATTCGGCCTTGTTAGGCTGCCATGGTAGTTGTTTTTTAAACCATGAATAAATAAATAAATAAATAAATAAATAAATGAATAAATATACTGCTGACCGTGTTTTGTGTTTCCTTATTTTTTGCCTTTCTTCCAGCCATATTCCTTGTCCTCCTCCCCGGTCTGGTGTACCGAGGCATCATGGCCAAATACTTCGCCTTGCTGCTACAGGTCTTTGTGGATCTCATGAAAGGACACAGAAAAAAGGACTGATGCACGGTAACCTACCACCACCTCCCTGTAGAAGTTGCAATAGCAAACTGTAATGTATAATTCCTCACACATTCCCACAGGGGGCTGGGCAGAATGGACAGACTCTGCAATGGCCGCTTGGCAGTGACCAGTGGTCATTGGACAAACTGTGTGTGATTGGACATTTTGTTGGTGTGACGAGAACAGCGTTTCCCAATTTGCAATGGGACAGAATTCTCAGTTCATATGTTTCCACTGCATGTTGCTACATTATGGCTTCAAAGTATGTCTTAGAAAGTATTTGAGCTTTACATGCACAAGTTGGTATCATGTAGCAAGTTTTCTTCTTCTTCTTCTTCTTCTTCTTCTTCTTCTTCTTCTTCTTCTTCTTCTTCTTCTTCTTCTTCTTCTTCTTCTTCTTCTTCTTCTCCTCCTCCTCCTCCTCCAGCAACAGTTGAAAGTTTTACATCTACAGTTAGCACAATTCAAGTGTATAATTTTCATGTTGGTTGTATGATCAGCCATATGTGAAATGTACACTCGAAAGAATCAGCCATTTTGTGTGGAAACGTAGCATACAGCACTGTACTCGGTCTTGTCTTTTCTACCGGAAAGAAGCTGGCATGTACAGTGTAGCTACTTCTAAAGGTGAACACACTTTCCTGTCAATGCACGACACTGGTAGATTCTTGTACACATGGACTGTCAAACTTACAAAACCACAGTCTACTTCAACATCCTCCTTGTTGAACCAACACACTTTTCATAATATGATCACTTCATTGAACGCATCCCCGAGATACAAATTGCCTTGCAAATAGATAATCTTAAATGGGTGCACCACTGTTACAACAATCCTCCGATATCTGTGAGATACCATCTGTGGCACTGCTCCTATTGGCTAGATCAAACTGCAAAAGTGTGATTAGAAACCTCTTCAAACCATCTACTGATATCAGTGGATTGTGGTGTGAAAATTGGACTGGTTTGCAAAACAGGGCCATTGCTTGCACTCCCTGAGCATTTTTTTGGAAATACTATGAGCAATTCAAAGTGAAGAAAGGAGGTATGTGCAAGGGGCAGTATGTTGTGATTTTGTGGCATCATTAGTTATTGCCACATAGATTTCTTTATTGTCAAAATTGCCAGTAATAAAGGTCACAGTAAGTAAGCAAAGACATTCTTTATTGGATGAATGGCAGGTATATGAAGTAATTCAGACAAGATTCTTCAAAGGTGTCATCATGAGCTGAACATGTACTTTCAATATGAAAGAGTCTATGAAAGAATTTAAAGAGTGGTTGTAGTAGTTATACAGAGACATGAAATTCCTCTGCGTCGGACTAATTACTTGTGTTTGTTATTAAAAATGTTGAGTTAATCTGTTATAAGAAAGGAAATTAGAAATGGGACTTGAACATAAGCTTATATGAACTTCATGTTTAGATGCAGACATGTTGTGTTCCGACATGATTCATGTGTGTAGGGTCTAACCTTTCTTTAGTAGTCATTTGTCTCTGACAACCTCCTGTTGTAGTATCCGTTGAAACTTCCATGTTCATTGTTGGATCCTGTGTAGAGTGGACACTTACCAGTTGAGGTCAACATGGCCTCTTCTCTGTAATATATAAATCTGTAATTAGTTTTTCATTGTGTAATACAATTGTACACCTAGTGCCACTCCTTTCCCCTAGGATTTAAAAAAATAAAAATAAAAAAATGAGGAAGTTGTGATCAGATGAGTATCATTTGGATTAAAATTGTTTCAGAGTCCAACTTTTTCTTTTCAAGTGCTCTTTTTACACAGCAACATCCCAGCAGCAACATAACTGTCTGGATGATATTTTGTGTATATGCATGTGATTACTTACATTATGATGATGCAAATACATTTGCATTGAAAATGGCTCGCAATGGGTTAATTTCAATGTTAAATCTAGTTGCTTTCTATAAAGTCCTTACAATACATCGGTTTGACTTCGGATTGCATGGTGCATTGTAACGAGTCACAATATTTATATGTGACAGATGATTAGCATTTGTATGTGTGTGTGTTTGTACTGACAATAGTATCACCATTCTCCAGAAAGGAAAAAAACAACAACAACAAAAACTCGCTCAGGTGCAATTGTAAATATTATACATATGTATACTGTATATAATTGGATTATATTCAAACGAAATGCTGATATTCATTCCATCCCATGTCCTGCAAGTTGCAAAATCAGAAAGAAATATCAAGAAAAGATATGTCATCAAATGTATGTATATATTGATCACTCCAGTTTTGAAAACAGGATTACGTTGGGTAAAGTTGTTCTGTACTGTTATTTGAATATGTTTATTTTGTTAAATGTATGAGCAATATAGTTTGTGTGTGTGTGTGTGTGTAATCTGTGATAAGGGCTCACCATGTACCCAGGAAACCTGAAACTAAGGAAAGGGTGAAGACTGGTGTTCTAATCACACAGAAGGCAATTATCAATAAGCCAGTTTACAGTTACCAATAGTCCGCAATTACCTCTGAACCGCAGACTTTTCAAAACATTGATTAATAATCTGTTGATTCAATGAGCAGTTAAAAATAGCCAAGCAGAGAGAGGTAATTTGCATGTAAAGTGCAGCATAAATGGCTTGTTTGAATTTGGTTGAAAAGAATATACATTGTATATACATCATTCATCTGTACATTGCAGTATGCACTTGTTCACACCTGAATATATATATCGTACCCAGTTCCCATGAAGGCCTGTCCAGTTTTCCAAATACCTCGCTTACAAGTCAGCTTCAAGAGAAGGTTAGCAATGGCTTTTATCTGCACATGCTCAGATTGTAACTGTAAACTGGCTTATAGAGTGTAGATGCTGTAGGGTAGAAGCGGGAAAGTGGAAATGGATAAACATTATTTCAATGTAAATGTTGTTTTGTCACTATCTGTCATGTCTACATTCTGGTATTGATGTCTCCTTTTTGTCTTTAATACGTATTTGTCTTTGTGGTGTGTTTTGTCCCAATTATATTACTTTGTGCATACACTAAAAGTGGCAGAGCTCATGTCCCTTGAAGCGCATAGACCGTTTCCAGTCATCTATTCATATGAAATATTCAAGAAGCGTCAAGTCTGCATGCTGCAAAAATGAGTTGTGTACGTGCAACTGAAGGAATGCATCGATTTGTAAAAAGTATATTGTGGTGTATTGTCCACCCCATAGCAGAATGGCTGTAAGTTAAATCAGATCTGGACAAAGTAAATCAAGTAAGACCTTCATTTTTTCTTATATTCATTCTTTAAAGAATTTCCATGACCTTGTCATTTGTACGACAGCATGTGGTATTTTGCTTTGATGACTTTTGTTGAACTAATATACTTTCACTTTTAGTGATGGATACCATGACAAACACATTGGCCCGAATTCACGAAAGTAGTACAATTGAAACCATGGTTTAAACCATGGACAATTTGTATGGAGCGCCAAGTGTCGCATGGCCTATTTCATTACGAACACAGTCATTTCATCGACGAAATGACAACATTTCGTTGATGAAATGATCATTTTGTTAACGAAAGGAGTATTTTGTCAACGAAATGGTCATTTCGTTGACAAAATGACTGATTTCGTGACGAAATAGGCCATGCGACACTTGGCGCTCCATACGTACAAATTGTCCATGGTTTAAAACCATGGTTTCTATTGTACCACTTCCGTGAATTCGGGCCGATGGGTTTCATGTAATCAGCATGCCAGGTCTGCTAAAATGATGTAAACTAATCCATTGCACACACCAGCCAGGTGTGTTGCATATCAAATCTATGGGAAATTACTTTGTCCCAGACTCGAAGAGTTAATTTGTTCATAAAAGCAGAACTCCAATATGCCATATTCTGCAATGGATGGATAAAGATTGCTTTGTTTGATTCCAAAGATACATTGTATTATTGGTTACTTTATATTTATATGCAACAATATTAAATTTCGTTATTGGTGTTATAGAATTTTGTTCTTGTTCAATAAATCTATGATATGAAATTACTCGTGTTGCATTGTGTACGGATATGTATTACATAGTTAATGTAAGCCTGTATATGTGCGGGATGTGAACATGTGCATACGTGATGTACATATGTGTGTACATCTTTATGTAAGTGAATATGGCTGTTATTGTTTGTGAGTGCTCATGTGTGCTGTTTTAATGTAAACTTGTTCATGTAGAAATATATTTGTATGCATGAACACTCCTTTATATGTCAGTTTAAAAATGTATGTCTGTGATATAAATTGAATTGAACTAAACAGAGTTATAATTTGTCTGATGTGCCACTGAAGAAGCAATTGATACTTGGAAGCAAGCAACCAAAGGACAGAGCTTCAGTCTGAAGGACAAGGCAATTGACATGAGCACCCTGCCTAGGGGCACAACTGCTGCTGTCAGCGGGACTTGAACCACAAACCTTATGAGTGATAGTCTATGGTCTTAACCACTGTGACACAGGGTTCCTCAATCAAATTCTTGTGCCACTATTGTCAACCACACAACATATTCAGCATTCAAAATAACTTTTGCTAATAAAGTATAACATGAACAGAGTCATAGTTTGGGTTATTTGTCATTCATTTAATGCTCTCTCAACTCATGAATTCACCACACAGGAGTTGTCAAAAACCATGTAGCTGAGTACAGTGTTTCTTAAGATGATATCCTCTATCTGCAAATCAGCATTACTTGGTTTTCAAACACAGCAGTGTTTTGTTTTGTCAAAGAAGTTCAGTGGTCATCACATGTAGCCTCATGTTGCGTACTACAAGCAATAATGCATGGAATAGTGTTCGATAATATTGAAGTGACACTTTATCAAAACACCATCTGATGCAACAATAAGTTGTACAATTTTCGAGATCTGAAAAGTTTCCGAATGTTGCAGATTAACCAACATTACTTTTACAGCACTGGCACACACTGGAATGCACAGAGGAAAATAATGTAAACGAAGCACAGAATGTGCCATAATTATACCATTTTAAAAAGGCAAGGTGGGGGTTCTTTAAAATTACAACTTAGCAGCCATGAGTGATCTAACTCTACTTTAAATTATCCAGGGCAGTTTACACAGCAGTAGTTCCTGACTTGTCAACGTTTTACGGAAATCTTTATAAACAAGATGGAATGATGGTTGTGATAAATTGCCTATTAAGATTTCCCCAAGCTTCCCCTCCAAATACAAAGTTGATCATTTCTGCTGAGATTTCACCATAAAATGACGAAAACCCAATTGATTTGTCAAGGTACGTTTTAAAGCAGTACTATAACAACACCTAAAGCGGCAAAATCTGTGAATTTTCAAGATGTGAAATTTCATGCTCCTGTTAGTGCATAGTGTACATGATGCCTTTCAGATCATTACTGTTACAACTACATACTGTTTGCTTTTTTCCAAATTGACACGTTACTTAAAAGAAAAAAACAAATGAAATGATGTCTGTCATCTTTTCAATTAAATACCAGTAATAGATTCTAAAGGGAACATTATAACATCATAAATAGCTACATCTGTATTTCTATAATACAGAGTGAAAAGATGTATTCATATGTGCTTGCTTCTTTATTTGGTGATTTTGCAACAAGCATTCCAATGAGCCATATGCCTAGGTAGGTGCCTCTGTGGAGGTGGAATGTTAATAACTGTGTACAAATCTATCGGCTGCCACTATGCCAATATGCAATGGGGACGCCTCTGTGAGCATCGAGGTGTATCTTGAATACATTGGGTGCTACAAAACCACAAGCCCACTGGCCCGAGTCTAGCAAACTGCCCTGGTGGACCAGTAACATTTTGTTTCACTAGTCCATTTTTAGATACTTCTTTGCACATCAAACAACAAAGCTGGCTTCCATATACATTGTACCATCAAGTCAATGGGGCAACTTATTTCATTGATTCATGTATGATGTCAAATATGAAACATTTTTTGTTCCATATGACCCCCTTTACTGCTATCAAACACAACTTACTCATTTAGGAATATATAATGGAATTTACATTCTATGTATGTAAATCATCCAGTTATGTTTTTGTTTTCTGTTTTTTTATCGCACGTAGCAATATGTCAAATTTTACCAGAACAGCACACAATTACACTTTCATGGGCAAAGCAAGATTACTGAAATTAAGTGGTATTGCACATTTCACACATTGACATTTGGTTTTTTAATTGCAAAAGAAACACATGGAATATGAATTTATGTGAAGAAAATATATCAATGAAGAAACTATTTTTGTTTTTGTTTTACTTGCCAAAGTGGAGAAGGGCCTGTCTCAGACAAAAGGACAAAACCACAGAAAAGATAGGATTCCCACTGTCAGTGAAGCATGCTATCTCCTAAAGCACCCAAGCTATTATATTTAAATTTGATTTAACTGACAGCATATTATTCTTCCAAGATGATTCACACTTGTAGACTTTTTGTATTGTCACAAGCCAATGGATTTCATGAGAACTGCGTGCATGCATCTCAACGATCTCTCTGACATACAGTATTAGAAATACCGTTGTAATATTCATGCTACATTCATCAGAATACAAAGAGAAAATCTGGCAGCTTACAGTGTGATTATTTCAGTATTATAACACAGATTTTCATTTTAAAAAAACACCCCAAACAAACATATCTAATCCCCCCCCCCCCCCCCCCCCCAAAGACTAATAATTTATTGCAAAGTAATACAAACGCCTGATTTGCCTGATTTATTTGGGCAGGCTTATTCTGGATGGATTTTGACAAATAAATACGAATAAAACAATACGCTATTGCTTACCATGCATTCAAAACCGAACATACATTATGAAACAAATATGAACGACAAATATCCTTGAATCTTTTCATGCGTAAAAATTCCTCACTGACATTAACAAAATGGTATAAAAGTTTTATACTGAAAAGTAAAAATGACTTACATTTACTACAACAATTTGATCATAAAAAGAAAGACCACTGGGAAACTCTTTTTCTCATTAACATTCATAGTCATCATTCACAAGGCGGCCATGAGTGTTTTATGGAAGTCAGAAATCATTCTTTACTTTTTATGTACCCTTGAGGAACAAATTACTTATAAAAAGAAAGTTATCTTCATATCCCAGAGGGAATAACTAATAGTTTACAAATAGTGAATGGTCACAATTGCAATGGTAAAATATTTCACACGAGGTGATAGATAGAGGCTCTCTAGTCAAAGGCTGATGAGTGGCACAGTTGAACGCAAATGCGATCGGTTGAAGTTGTTGATAATGAATTGAGTGACTGAATAAGCACTTGTAACAGATTGAGTTCGCATGGCCAAGGTTTGTTTACTCTGATTTCAGAGGTGTGAAATGGAGCAAAAACTACGAATTGATCACGAGCTTGAAACAAGAGTCAGCTGTGGACTATCCATTTTTGCTCGAACAAAATTGTATGGCTCAACAGCGACAGCGTGCAATGTTACTGGTAACTGTATGTCAGAGGTGTTGTATAATACTTGTTAATCATGACTTTCTTATTGACCAAACTGTGGCTTACAGTAAGAAGAAAAAAAAAGGAGATGGAACAATTGATGAAATTACTACTTGTCTGACCCCATCTCTGCCACCCCTCCCCCCCCCCCCCCCCCCCCCAAAAAAAAAGACAAAAGAAGGAGAAAGGTCCAGGGGGTTAATGAGACAGATTACCATTAAATGTTGATGGTATTTCTGTCGGATTCCCCTTTAAACTGCTCGAAAAATATTTGATTAAACATTAGATATGGCTACATAGTTACCCTGTGATATGTAAGACCCTAACTTTCTGAATATAATAATGTAATAACTCGAATGACAAATGAGAAGTATCATAACCATTAAGTATAAAAAGATAGGACAACCAGAGTTTTGATTACTAGTACATGTACACATTTCTAAACAGTTAAAGAGGAGTCAACATTCCCAACTCCCCCCCCCCCCCTCCTTTTACAAATAAAAGTCTTACCCCTGTTGCATAACATTATCATACAGAACTTCTTCTTTCAAGACATACTGAATGATTAATCTAAGTTTTAAAAAAAAAAAGTTGCATTGCAGCATGCATATAAAACAGTCAAGGCAAATGCAAAGTCATTATGGGCATAGATACAAACATACATATCACACAAGATTTTATGCAGTATGAGTTATTTGGTTTAGGCTTTCACTGAACAACATAAATGACTGCTTATGCAGACAACACTGATGTTACAACGATCTATACTTACAATATACCAGCTTTAACAAGATACATAAACACACAGACAGTCCCACAGACACAGATATAGACACAAATACAGATGCATGTACAGACAGACAGACAGACACCCACACACATACATACACACACACACACACACACACATTAGCACTTTACACACGTCTGATTGAGGATGATATAATACAAAGCACTGTTTGGTCATTGCAATCATAGCAATGAAAATTAGAAAAGGCCACTTCAAGTGGACACATCTAAAAAAACAACAACAAATAAACAAAAAATAAAATCTCAAAACAGCAGACATTTCCTGAATTTCTACTAAAAAAGGAATTCCCTGCAAGCTCAAGACTCCCTGATACTCCATGGAACGTTAAATGTCCAACAACCAGCCCATGCTAATTAAATAATGAAATATTTTTGCATGTATTTAGCTGCAAACGAATGCCAGCACACTCAGAGTGAACAAATGACATAATCATCGCGTTGCAGCACATCATTTTGCCTTAACTTTTGGAAATGTGTTTGCTCCCAAAAGAGAGTTCATGAAAACTTCACACCAACTTGGAACTTGGCAACTTTCATACTGCTTTCCTTCATTTTAACTACTTGTGAAAGTGATAACAAATGAACAACCCTTTGTAATCAAATTCAAATGTCATTAGGGTGCAATACACCTTCTCAAAATATCTAAAGCTCCCTTAAACTTTAATCAACACAGATTTCATCAAATGTTTGTACTGATTGACTGAATATTATGCGTACGTCATACATGTACCACAGTAGAAGCAACATTATTTGTGACCGTGCACCTCAAAACGAACATAAATTCGAACGCACTGATTTTGCGTGAGGACAGAAAATAAGTGAAATGGGTCAACCTTGCCAAACTTGACTTTTTCGTATTTTCTGAAAGAGCGGGTCTTCTTTTACATTGTGCTAAAATTTGGTATCATAAAACGGGCAGGAAAGTGTTTTTTTAGCAGTTTGTCTCGAACATTTTTGGTAGAATAGTGTGATTAGGTGTGTCTTTAGAATCCCTTTTTCATTTCTGAAAAACCTTGTCCACGCTCTTCACTTTCAACTCTAATAACTTTTGAAAGGATAGTGCTACTGCTTTGAAAGTTGGCATAAATCATGGACAGAATGTGTTAATGAGGCATGCTTAATTTTAGTTTAATCTGATAATCCCTTCATTGTTGTTACTCTGGTGGTTTACTTCCTGTTTTTTGTCCCATTCATCGCACAGCCAGCACGGTTTGGTAAGATTAAGCGCTTGAATAGACACTGTACTTCAGAGCCTCTTTTCTCAGTTCACACTTTTCCCGAGTTTGTGCTTTCTTTCCAATATTTAGATAGGTTAGGAGAGTCCACTTGATTTGAGTAATACATCATTTTAAAGCTTAAAGTCTGCTCTTTCAGAATATGGTCTTAACTAAAAATTCGTGTCTGGCGACTTTTTGTTTGTTTTGAGGTGCAGGGTCAAATTTTATATGCATCCACCCAAATGTACACTGATTTCTGGTTTTGCATGCTCTTTCTTCTTTCTAGAAATGATGCAAAGCTTGTTTATTTTTCAAGCAAACATCCTGCAAGCTTGTCTGATAAGGCTTTTTATCTCTTTTCCTGGGTGATGCATAGAAATTGAGCCAGCTTGTTTAATCATTAAACATTCACTAACATTATTTCCTTTTTCACATCAGTGAATGCTTACAAAATATCTGGAATTTTAGTAGTTACTTCTGACAAGGCAGATACTTTTTTTAAAAATCCGTTATTATGCATTGTTTTCCAAAAAGCACATACAACATCGTGTTTATATTACCAATCAGCACAAACGCCCTGATAGCAACTTGTCAAAAGTCAAGAATAACACTTCACATCCCTGTGGCACCCATTGTATCACAGTAGTCTCTGAGGACTGTTGTATTGTTATGCCCGAGCAGGAAATGTCCAGCATTTGGCTGGGGCTAGGAAGGGGGTGAATTAAGTAAATATCACCGACACATTTTGTCACAGGTGCACAAGTAAACCATATGGAATACTCTCAGTCACACAAAATTGTTCCTTAAATTGGCAAATGTTAGCCTATCAAGAGACCTTGCAAATGCAAATGCGTAATTCACGAATGCAATGTATCTGCTCACACAAAGCACCACAAAAGTCATCACTAACTTTGAATTCAAATAGAACCAGTCTGAGTACTGCTCCTTACATACAAGTTCCACACAATAGGCCCACAACATCTACTGCAGGCTGACAATCAGTGCCTCGGGCACTCTCAGACATACAGTCAAATGATCGTTCATGGTAAAAGATGAGTTTTGTCAGAGTCTGCGATAGTTTAGGGCCAGAGCTAAACCTGGTGTAGTCATAAATTGTGATATAATGCTATCAATCTGATTCACGAAAGATGGACACTTTATTGAATCTTGTATGTGCATAGAGTACATTGATGGCAGTAGAGTCTTGCACATTAATGATGTCACTTACAGCCGGCTTGCAGTGTTCTTCTTACACAACTTACTGCATCTTTTAAAATCAGACTTAGAGCATGACTCATGCACACAATGTGCCATTCCAATTCCATTAGACTGATATACCATCTATAAAGTACACAAATAGAAATTGATCCATTGTATTAAATTCTGTATCCATCATCTTATATTCTCCCTTCACAAAATACCTTCTTCAGAGCCATGGTAAATTGATCCTCCCACCTGCCAGCCACACCCTCCTCACGGAGAAACCGAGGAAGGCAGCCACAAACGCCAGCTTGCCCAACGTCCAGATCAGCGAACTGCCCGCACAGCTGTCCTCCGCTTCGTATCGCCTGTTGTCCAGAGCGGTCAGGAGGTCGGCAGTGTTTGCTTGACCAGTGGCTGTTTCTCCCGCTGCTGCTTCTCCTGCCGTTGCTGCTGCAGCACCTAAGCAGTCAGGGTGGTCAGATATCGGCCTGAGCTGGCTGGACACCTCTTCAGCGGCCCTAAGGCCAGCCTGGACGGCCCCATTGAGGTACCCCATCCACTGTGTTGCTGTCTCAGTTCCTGCCCAGTAAATGCTGTCAAAAAAAATAATATTCCATATGACAACATTGACTGAATCACAAAAATGATTTTATTTCATATCAAAATTGACTTCATCAATTATAGTGAAATGAAACAAACCAATTGGCTGAAGTTTTATTGAGATGGGATCATAGAAGTATGAGTTTCAAATGTTTTCACCAAATAACTATGACATACATGCAAATTAGATGAAATGATGATGTCACTGAATCACAAATCTATCATTGGTTTCTACACAGGGATATTATAAAAATCAATGATATGAACACAAGGGGAAAAGAGAAAGGGAAGAAAGGAGTGGATGGAGAGAAGAGGAGAGAAGAACAGATGCAGACAACAGAGGAAAACAGATGGAAAAAAGAGGACACAATAGATGGAAAGTAGAGGGGAAGATAGAGAGAAGAGGAGAAAAGAACAAATGGAGACAACAGAGGAAAACAGACAGAGAGAAGATTACACAATAGATGGAAAGGAAAGAGGAAGACAGAGAGAAGAAGAAAGAACAGATGGGACAAGAGAGGGAAACAGGTGGACAGAAGAGGACACAATAGATGGAAAGTAGAGAGAGAAGATGAAGAGAAGAGGAAAGAATAACAGATGGAGAGAAGGGGACACATCAGATGGAAAGGAGAGGAAAAAGATGGAGAGAAGAACAGATTGATACAAGAAAGATTAACAGATAGACAGAAGTGGAGGGAAGAACAAACATGGAGATGAGGATGGTAGAAAACATACAGAGAGTGAAGAGGAGATAGAAGAATAGAGAAGGGAAGGAAAGAGAAATTGATAAAGTATAAAACCGGGCCACACTTACCGATCATGTGGCAACCTGATGGTATCCCAGTAGGCCATGGCACCCGGCAGCATGTAGCTGACTGGGCAGCCTCCATTGTACGGCTCACGGGCCCAATCCTGGATTGACAACAGACGATAAAATGACGATCACAGAGGGAAACATAGAATAAATATTCACACAACGTAATATCATCATTGTTGATATCATGAATTGAATTATGATTTTGTTTATGCCATGATTATCGTCATCATCATCATTATCATGAATTGAATTATGATTTTGGTTATGCCATGATTATCGTCATCATCATCATTATCATCAATACTATTACTTCTATTGCTCCCACAAATATAAAGTAATAGTAGTGGTAGCAGTAGCAACAGCAGTAGAAGCAGTTATTGATAGTAGTAGCAGCAGAACAAATTGAATTATTCTGAGCTCATACTCATTTTTCTGTCTTGTTGCATTTGTCTGAGTATTCCTAAGTACTCTAGACCCATGAGGTGATGTTACAATAAATCATGATTGCTGGGTTTACATTGTGAGTACTATCAACCAGTACCAGTACCTTTTCCATGTAGTCGATGGGGTTTTGCGCTTCTGGGCCCAAAAACTCTGCCATATGATTCAGGATGGCTGTCTTTCGAACTTCACTCTGAACAAAACAAAAAAACATGATGACAGCAATGTGAAAAAGTTATCAATGCATTGTGGCTGTAAAGAGAAAATGAATATTGTCCTCCAACCAACACAGATAAATGTTGTTTCATACCCTAATTAACACCATATCAAAGGCATAATGATATGATGGTAGAAGTTAACAGATTTTTTTTTTCTTAAATTCAAAAGATGTTGCATTTTGTCGAACCGTATATACAATGTATATTCATCTGGAAAAAAGATCACATAATATATAGGCTGTTTTGAACACGAGTACTGGCAGAAGACTGAATAATATGTTATGCAAAATTGTTTGGATATCAGCAAATCATGTAACCATGGCAGGTTTCAAGCATTTAAAAACACTGTAGCCTTCACAGTCACATGACTACAATCTCTTGACTAGCAATCTTCATGTGCTTTGGGTGGTCAAGATTTAGGAAATGATTTCAAAACATGTTGCAATATTAAATTCCAATACACTATATACTACACAATACCATACACCTCAAGGAACTAACTTATATATTGCACTACACCATGTACTAAACTAAATTATACTACACCTCTCTACACCATACACCTCGCTACGCTAAACTTGACAACATTATTCACTACACGAGAACACCATCAAACTCTTTCGTCAAATGTGGTATGAAGGAAGACACATTACACAAATGCTGCCTGTAAAGGTTGAACCACCCCACTCAGCTCACCTCTACTTGTCCCCAGTGTAAGCCATCGCCGATGAAGCCCACCAGGGCGGGGCTTCCCTCCGATGTGGTCGCATCCAGGACATACTGCACTGGTCCCTTCTCACATCCAGGCACTGTGGAGTGACTGCTGTTGCACACGATTTCTCCAGAGTATCCCTTTTCCCGCCAAAATGCCTACACACAAGGTAAAGACCAGCTCTCCATCATTAGTGTCATTAAAAACTGCACAATTACTTCTGAAACAAAACAAAGTTAGTATCTATTTCCATGTCAATCTTCCATTTTGCTCTATTACATAGATGTATCACTTTTTTTAGTTCATCCTTATCTTTATCAGAAAGCAGATAATAAGACAAATTATTATCTATTCAAGGTATTTAAGTGGCACATTTTAAAATAAAAAAGTGCGTATTGACAAACCTCAACTTCTCATCCTGGCACTTTTATTTAATTTCCCATTTTCTATTTTTGTTCTCTCTCTTTACTTTCTGAAAGATGGTTGGCACCTCCACCTTTTCTATATATATGCAAGATTGTATGAGGGATCAGGTAGGCATGAGCTTTGATGGAATACCTTCTTGTAAGTGGCCACAAACTTGAAGAGATGTCCTGGGTTCATGTGCCTTAGTAATCTCAGTCGCCTGCAAGGTGGGTCGGGCAAGTACTGTATTGAAGCTGAGGTGAGAAAGGACAAATTCTTGATGTTGGCGATAACAGACATGAATGTTATAATAAGCTCGATCGAGAAAGAGAGAAAGAGAGAGGAAATGACTTCAAGAAAAGAAGGCTACTCAAGCCTGAAGTAAGAAGACAAGAGTATTAGAAGCAGATCAGAAGATTGTAGATCAGAAAGGAAACATCTAACTCTGATATGATACTGCAAAGCAAGATATTTTCACAGCATGACATTTAGCAAATTGGAGCCGACGGCCTTTTCACAGCATTAATTTTTTGCGAATTGCCAATTGCGAATTGCATATGGTGTGGACAAGAACTTTCGTGTGCATTTTAATTCGCCAAATCTTGGCTCTCACGAAATTCGCGAAATCAACATTTCTTGTTTTACTGGTACACTCAGCACATACGGCAGAGATAAAACTCAGGTACATGTGTTTGTAGAAGGGAAAATATCTGAACACTCCCACAACAAAATGTCACAAGAAATAATCAGCACAATTCAAATTCGAGATATTCTTTTGTAGAGTTGTTTTTATTGCAATTGATTGACAATTTGCCCTACATTGACATTGACATAAATAAGCACTGAATTGATCAGTGTTTTAGTAGTAGCTGTGACAAAAGAAAGCAACAAACTACTATTAAACTGTAAATTTTCGTGAAAAATTGTTCACGAGTGAGATGAATTTTGTACATTTTAAATTCCGCAGAATCAAAATAGTAATTAGCTTTTTATCATGACAAGGAGAAATATTTGTGTGCTTTTATTTTTGTGCTAGTTTCTGGTTGCACGAAATGCAAAAAACAAAAAAAAAAAAAAAAAACTTTGATGGTATTGGGGGCATCACCGACATGAAATTGGAGTAAAACAAGTTACATATCTATTCAGTGAATACTACCAGACGTAACATTAAAACACTTTTTGACATTTAAATGCACACAACTCTACATATTTTAACATAACTGGGTGTTCAACCATTTACACTTTCATAGACAAACTACTGTAAAACATGATATATTCGCAGCATGAATTTTTCGCGAATTGGAGCCGACGGCTTTTTTTGCGGCATGAAATTTTCGTGAAATGCCACTGGCATTCAATGCATATAGTGTAGACAAGAATTTTCGCGTGCATTTTAATTTCGCGAATCTTGGCACTCGCAAAATTCTCGAAACTAAAATGCACGCGAACATTCCTCGTTTTACAGTAATATTTTGCTTCAAAGGCTTTTAAACAAGATAATTTCCTTCTACTGATGTCAATCAAATATTTGTTCCTTAGGAGTTCAATTTTCAGTCTTGACAGTCTGCAGAGCATTGGTTGCTTACCTGCGCAGTGTGGGGGCGCTGCAACAATGACGCATCGACAACAGAGCTTCTTGCCCGACAACGTGTGTACCCTGACCCTGTCTGGCTGGCCCTGGTTGATGGCCACCACTGGTTCCGAGAGGAGGATGTTCTCGATGCCAAGCCTCTCCACCAGCTGATCGCTTAGACCTTGGGCGCCACCCTAGACAGTTAGATGACAGAGAATGAAAAGACCATATTACTGATTATATACATCACATTTGATGAATCCTTGGCTCTGATTGGGTGAAACTGGGGGAATGAATTCAGCAATCACCTTCAGTCCCACTTTACCCAAACTGCCTCTTACAGTGCACTCCCGTTATAACGAACATGGTTTATAATGAAATTCCGGTTACAACAAAGTAAAAAGTCTGGCGGCAACATTATTTGCTCGATGTTTTTTTTTTTTCTGTTTATGTGTTTGGTTACAATGAACTTTGTTATAACGAAAGAAAACTGCCGTTCCCAGGGACTTCGTTATAACCGGAGTCCACTGTAGTACTAAAACCCCCTCTTTTGGTTTGTGTTGGTAAGTATATACATACATGTACTGTAAACACTTGGCTTCCATAGCTCGAGAGGTGATCCATGTCTGACACAATCACAACACAAATGTCTATGGGAATGCAGATGACAATTTGTTTGCAATGCAATGATTTTAGAATTTGCTACAGTGATGGACCTAGTAAAATTTCATTCAATTCTATTCGGTATATAAAACAGATATGGACTGCTTCAATACACAGCCTTGCTGTTACTATTATTGTTCCACAGCAGAATACATCTGTATACTAGCAACATACCCAGTGATTAGAAAGTAATTCACATGTCATGATGATACAGCACTCCCTCCATGTAATTATACACAAAAACATGAGACAAACAAGAATACTTCCAAAAGCAGTTGGGATATGAAGCAGTAATAGGATCACCGCACTTTTAGCTTCAAGATATCTGATAACATGCACTATCATTACATTGGCATCTTGCTCAAACTGCCACATCATATGACAATGTATTGTGTAGCAAATGTGGATGCTCTTTGAAGTAACATTACTTACACATATCAATGATCACAGACATCTCATAAACAAGGTAACAATGAACATTACTGGAACACTAACCTTTATCCTAAGTTCCTGTGCTGTGCCTTTTGTGTTTTCCACCAAGTTTCTGTTGCTACCAGCTGAGCTGATATAGAAGATGTATGAGAGAGCGCTTTGTTCCCGCATTTTTCCACCATTTACGACCTGGAAACCTGTCTGTATGGTTTCCCTGGCAACTGGCAAAAGAGTAACAGAAGTATCAGAGTCATTTTACAGACAAAAAGAAACCGATCTCTATCTTGCATAATTCTTTCTTGGCACTTAACAATTTTCTGCCTTTCCTATCCTTTGTGGAACAGTGAATTAATTTGTCAGTGTTTATACTATTATTATCATCTGTAGTCATTACACTTTTATAATTAACATAAATCTGAATGAAACAATTATACCACAGTCAGTATTATACACACACACACACCACAGAAGGGTATCCACTATCTAACAGTCAGAAAATTGGTTTCACCACATCCAATACCGGTTGATCAATGAGCTGCCAGGCTAAGTGTTCAGAAATATCTACTTGCAAAATTCCTTAAAATCCACTGTGTACAATACTAAAAAACTCTTGGTCATTTTGAATCATGCTCAGTCTCTCACCTATCATGCTTACACAAGTACCTTGAGGAACTCTCCACTGAATGGTAATCAAATGCAATCCTGCATGCATTCAACCTTATTTGCATTCATCATTTCTTGCATTCATTCATCCCTATGTCATGTCTTCAAATCCAGCTCCCTACAAGCTGTTCCACTGAAATGACACCATCATATTAATTTGCCAGAGACCTTTTCAGAGCTGGTTCTGATGATGGCACTGCCAAACCCATCTTTTATCAATCTCATACATTCTTCTGTTTCTCTTCACTTATGTTTTCAAACTCCTCTCTCCAATCCCCACTCATTCACTCACATACCTGGTATCTATCTACATACAGGTAACAACCATAAAGTGACAATTAATCACAACTATAAGTAAACTGAATTGATTGTGGCCTATCCTGAGGTCCACTGAATGTAACAATAGAATTTTCAGTCATTTATTAAGACACTTTTCTGGTACCTTGGGGAGCCCTCCAAAGAGTGGCAATCAAACATGTATTCATCTTTTCCTGCATGCATTCATCCCTCCCTACCTGATGTCCATGTCCAGCTCTCCACAAGCTGCTCCATTGTCATGCCATCATACTCTTCAGCAATGGGTGCCTTCCAGGGTTCGTCTGATGGCACCTCCCTCGCTATGCTGTCCATCTGAAAGAAACATTGATTCTTGGGGCGATTACACAGCAAAAGTACAGGAAACAAGTGAAAGTAATAAAACGGGAACAACCCACTACTTCAACTCTCTAATAAAACAGGAACAACACACTACTTTAACTCTCATAAGACTATAAAGTAATTTGACCAATTGAAAATCAAGTTGCCATGTAATATGGTGTTCTGTGGGCTTTTCAAGGAAGACTTTTCAGAACCCAACTGGTAGGGGTTACCTTGCGACATCTACTACCCAAAACACAAAATGAGTTGTGGGAATGTTTTCTGGAAGGAAGAGGTTTTAGAGCAGTGAATCAAATAAAAATGCTCATTTTCAAGAACAAAAACCAAACAGAAACAGACTGAAAATGCAAACAGGATGTTTGCTTGTAACATTTGTATATCAGCAAACATTGTGATTTACAAAAAAACAACAAAAACAGTTGCTATGATGATGTATTTACGGCATTGCTTCAGCTGAATGCATCATTCTTCAACTCTTTTTTGGGTCCTTTCTTTTTATCACAGGAAACATTTTTACTACAACATCAGTCCTACTATAGATGTTCCAGAGTCCTCAAAATCAATCATAAAACTGGAGGCTACATTGAAGACTACAATGTGTCCTCAGACCTTTTACCCACAGCTTCTACGATGCACGATGCACAGGACAGTACGTGAGCACACCGACCAACTTACGTTAGACATGAAGCGGTTGACGTCCAGCAAGGACAGCAGTGGTAGAGAAGGAATGGCGTCACGATGCTCTGTGATACCAAAGTCCTTTCCGGCCCGCAGCAGCTTGGTACCCTCGTTGACCTGCGGGTAATGCTCCACTCCCAGCTCTTGCAGTAGCCACTGGATGTGATGCTGGGAACTGAATGGCAAAGGTGAAAGGTGAAACGTCGGTGGCAGTGCCAGGAGGCATTTAAGTCCTATTCCAAACTAGATGCATGCAAATAATAAAATGAACCTTCAGCACATACGTGTTTTTTTTCTTTCTCTCTCTCTGTGAGGGCAGTGAGGTGTCTCAGTCTACAATGCTTCTGCCTCAGAATGACAGGGCTTGGGCGAAAGTCCTACAGAGTCTAGTTGAGCAATGGTAAGAGGCAAAATACTTTTCCTCTTGTATAAGACATACAGTACAGGTCACTTTTGTGAGTGAGAGTCATAATTCACACTGGTAAAATATTCAATTTCACTTCTAGCAAAACCATTAGAATGAGAGTCTGTCTCAGGTTTCTTGATGGGGTCAGGGGTCTGCCCCCATCTAAATCCAAGTGTTTGTAAGGCTGTTGTTGTATTGTTTTCTATGCCAGATTTGTATTTTCCCCAGCCAAAAGTGTAGGAGTAGGAGCTGCAGCCCCTGCCCGCTTTTCCCATGTCTCTAAAGAAGGGAGGGGGCAGCTTGGGAGAGTGGGGAAGTTATAAGGGGTTTGGAAGCCTACCAAAGATACTCACCTTGACACCCACTGGCCCCCTAGGTCCCAAGAGTCTGGTCCATGGGCTCCCTGCATCTCCACTGTCATAGTTCTTCCTCCAACTCTATCTACAAGCAATAATAATAATAATAACAATAATAATAATAAAAGAAAATAATTTTTTTTTGTTGAAATCTTCATTCTGATGGGTCCAGGTCTTGGGAGACAGTGGACAAATAGCAGCCATCTTAGTCTCTACAGGGATGTACATAATCATATAAAAACAAGGCTGGGTAAGATATTGCAATAAAGACACATATCACAATGCACAATGTGGAGACTATACTAGTATTCTGTTCATTCTGCTTCGGTTCATTGTGCAAACTATTTCTTCAAGACACCAAAAATCAAGATCAAACACAACATAAGAATAGTGATCAAATCCTAACAAGTAGTAAGATGAAGAATAGTGCGAAGAAGGGGTCACTGATTTATTACCTTTGGCCTCTACAACCAACACTCTGCATCCTGGTACAAGTTGACGAAGTCGGTATGCCGACGTCAGGCCCGACAGTCCCGCTCCGACCACGATGACGTCGTAAATGTGATCGCCCCTGTCTGCCATTTTTCCACCTGTCAGATTAGAAGGACAAGGACACATACCCATCACAATAACCAGGTATCATGGCCGGAATCCGTTAAAATATAAAAAGATAAAAATAAAAAATAAAAAACGAAAAAATATATTCACATCGTGATGACTCAGTGGAAGCATGCCCAAGATTAACAATTACCGGTACTCTAACTTATTTGGCTCATCTTACCTCATCAAACTTCATTCTAACATTTTGCAAAGTTCATCATCCTTAGAACCTTAAAAGTACTGTGATACCAAGCAATCATGGACAATACAGAGAGATAAAGTAGACATATTTGTAGCATCTGAATTTGTATTACACATTATATAGTGATTATCAATAATCATAAATTGATTATATTTACTTATGGCCAATGATATCATAGATTCTTGATTTGGTATAAAAAAATATTTTATTTGTTCAGAATATCCATTCACAGACCTTATTTGCAATGCATGTTGATATCAGGGTTAAGAATTAATAATACACATGTGCATTTTTCAAAAACAAAACAAAACAAAACTAGAAAAGCACTCTGAGAGCACAGACGGACAGATCTCTGCCAAGCAGATTTTTCCACCACTGATCTTGTTCTTCTTCCATAGAGATCAGTGATTTCCACTGATGCATGTTGAAAATTGCCCACTTTCCCAGTATACAATTGTAGAAGCCTTGGCTTTCGTTACGTCATCAACCCTCAGCTGCACGGTGCGTCTAGAGCAACATCAACAACATTTTCAGGCAACCCGCACAAAATATGTAGGTAAATTACATTGTACTGGCAACAAGCAACACTTCATGAATAAGCCAGTTGACAGTTCACAGTTCCACTTTGTGCATGAGCAGAAAAAGATCATTTGTACCAAGGATCCAAGCTTCAACAGGCACGTTGGTTTTTAAATTCACTGTAACTGAGATAAGCATTTGTTATATGCATGATGGAATGAATCCTTATGTTTACTGTGCTTGCCAGCACCAAAATGGCACATCCACCTGACACTAAGAATTGGTATTTGGCAATATCAGTAGAAAGAGATTAGTAATGAAATGGATGCTTTTCCAGGTGTTATTTGACGGATCATTCTGGCCATCTGCTGTGCTGATCAGGTCTGTGTCAATTCTTTGTTTGAAGAGGATTGATGAATCCCATAAATTGTTACGTAAAGCTTATGCGCTGAAAACGAGTGCAGTGCCCCTATTAATTGCCATAAGGCATATTTATAACCGACTGAGAAAAAAGAAAGGCCATTCGTACCAATGTAATGTGCCCATGAGCTATAAACTCCGAACTGGCCTATCAGCAGCTACTGTACTCTGTAAAACAATGCACTGCAGACTTTATATTACCATTTCAACAAACACACCGAGTACGAGCGATTAGACTTTGTAAAAGTGCTGGCCGCCGGGTACTAAAGTATTGCGACAGCCGAGTGCAAGCGGCAAGCGATCGCGATCAGCTCAGTGGCCAGTGCAGTGCATAGCCACAGCACAACAACAGTGCGCAGTGCAGAAGCAGCATCATAATCAAGACAACACCGCATCGTTGACCATGAATTTGATGCCACTGTCGAGTTGCTCTGCTGTGATGTGGATGATCAGCGTAACTACTGCTCTTCATCAGGTTAAATGAGCAATACATACTGTAATTCCATGTAAATAGCATTTAATCAGCCGATGGTTAATATTCACTCACCAGCCAACGCAGTTACGCAATAGTTCTTGTATCAGATCAGTCGCAATACAAGTGTATTATTATAGGTTGGACAACTCGACCGCGGGATAAGTCGTCCCTGGACAACTCGTCCCTACCCCTGGACAGCTCGACCGGGTCGAGTTGTCCAGGGTCAGGTTTGCGATTGGACAACTCGACCCAACTTTATTTGTGCCAGATTTTTGCAGAATAAAACACATTTTAGTCATTAAAATGGCATAGGTTGGTGGAATGATGTATGAAAAAATGTTTTATCGCATTTTTAAGGCAATTCCTATTTATTTTCTGATGCTGCGAAGCAATATTTCACGGTATCTTCCCTGCTCTGAGAATCTCGGTGACGGAGCTTTTTCTTGTGACGACAGCCTGTATGGTAAGGTGACATTTGTTGAGAAATTTCCATTAAATGCTTATAACCAGCAATAGAATATAGTATTTTACATAGGTATATGTGTTTTCTATCCTTAGTGACATTTTCATGGGCAGAGGAATCATTTCAGTATGAAAAATGAAACAAATGTCTACAGTATGTCAATTCGTCTTCGTTCGTACTTGTTCGGTTTCCATATCGTGGGACGCGCGCTGCCAGCTAGCTGCTAGCTGAGAGGCTAGGCTGAGCGTGGCGCTCGCTCGCTCCCTGGCCACCAGACCCCCTCCCACCGATACCAGCCCAACTTGTGACGACAGCCTGTTTGGTAAGGTGAAATTTGTTGAGAAATTTCCATAAGATGCTAATAACCAACAATAAAATATAGTATTTCATATAGGTGCATGTGTTTTCTATCCTTGGTGACATTTTATGGGCAAAGGAATAATTTCAGTAAGAAAATCGAAACAAATATATCTAGATATCTAATCTATGTCGAATCGTCTTCGTTCGGTAGATGTCCACACCGCGGCACGCAGCTGAGAGTGGCGCACGCTACCACCGATACCAGCACAACGGGATACCGGTCCGCGGGCCTTGGGGCTGGCAGTGGTGCTGCTCGCTCGATGGGTGGAGCGAGCTGTGTCGCTGCGTAGCTACGAAGTCGACCGTGATCTTTTCTTCGACATTTGGACTAAATTCCAGTCAATGAAACAATTTCATACCTTTCTCTTAACTTTGAACGATGTTATACTGACTAAATGATTTGAAAAGTGTCTGAAAGTTCACCGGCACTGTATTGAATCATAAGTAAGTCATCAACAACATGACCAGTCTTATCTTGCAAGCCCAAATTCTCTGTACTACCACACTACCCACCAAGCTAGTATGGAGAACCTGACTCCATATTGGTACACTTATTGTTGTCTACTGTACTGTCAACAAATAATGGGGGAAAAAAGATAGTGACAAAAAAGGAAATAAAATTTCTCACTCTTTTTCTTTTACTTTTTTTTGTGGTTTGTTTATGTTTTTGCCAAAAAAAAAGGAGAGTTGCTTTGCATGTCCTGCAATCTGCATGAAATTCATTTTTTTTTTAAAGAAAAAAAAAAAACGGGGTGTAGGACCTACTGTAAAAGTGGATATTTTCGCGCGACTAATTTTTCGCGTTTGGCCGGGTCAGAAGAGTTTCGCATGTTTTTAATTCCGCGGAATCCAGACATCATGCACAATAACATATGGCAAGCAAAAATATTTGCAGGCTTTTATTTTCGCGCTAGTTTCTGGTTGCACGAAATGCGCGAAAATTTCAGCACCACCAAAATTTCCACGTTTACAAATATTTTCGCGTGTCATTAATTTCGCGAATAGCACCTGACTCGCGAAATTCGCGAAAATAAAAACCTCGTGAATTATTCGGCGTATGCAGTACTGGCTGGGCATGTCTTGGCTTGTCTGAAAACTCTTTTCTTTTTCTATGCACTTCTCTCTCGGTCTTTGCCGAATATATTATTTTGAAAAAAAAATGCCTAATACTTACACTTGAACACTTGTAACTTATATTTACTGGTGATTTTTGACGGTGCTTTTCTGAAGTTGATGATAAGATCTGAAATAACCCTTTTTAAGAAAAAAAAAGGGATGAAAGGGGGGGGGGGGGGCATCCCAGGCCTGCGTAGAACATCATTCTAATACCCTGGACAGAATTGTGTTAGAAAAACAGAAATGTATAATTCTTAATTTCATTTTGTTACGTACGCATCATACAGGTTACATTGTCTCTCTCTGTCAAACTCAAAGGTTTTTTTTTTCCTTAAAATAGAATTATGGTCATAATAAAAAAAAAAAATTCTGTATGGTACGGTACTTAAACTTCTGTCTTTGCCAAAGATACAACCTGCGAAAACTGTTTGACGTTACAGACACTTCACTACACATTAGTTACGATGTAACATTATCCTAAGGCCACGTTAAAGTCCATCAAACCATCCAGATCTCTCTAAACCTTAGTTTCATCACAGAAAACAATGTCTCACCTTATAGCAGCACGTACCCACAGAACTCTTTCTGTGCACGTACCCCGTTAGTTTGACAATAAGTCACCGGCCGAGAGAGGGCGCCATTTCAATCGGTAGTATAATCATGTTACTCTCTCCGGACGCTCTCCGATGGCAAAAAGAAACAAAAGAGCTAATTTTTGATGACCAGTCCTTTGACCACGGTTACGTAAAAAGGTACACGTAGGCTTATCCTATAATACTTGCCACGTAGCCCCTTTTTCCTAACATTAACCGTGGACGAAGCTCTTTATCTCACTCTCCAAAGGAGATGGACATAGACCATCGCTCTCCTGCGTCCAATACAAATAGGAGATGCAATATTACTTTCCAGAGTCACGTCCTTCCCTTATTGAGATGGTTTTGATAAATTCTCTAAGTTCATACATGTCTATTTTACACCACATCGGTGAGGTGCTTGGTTCCAGCAACATTGATTTGAAATAGTTTTGGAACAATTATTACGGAAGAGGAGCTGCCTTCCTGTCACACTTGCGGACGCTGCATGAGGCTATTGCATCAGAGCTCGTCTCGCATCTCCTCTCATCGTCAACCCTGTCGTCAATGACTGAGGATGAACTTCATCCATTTCCAGCTCACGACGAATTAGCGCGAATGTGAATCTCCAAGCTGGGATCGCATCGTTGACAATCGCATTAGTGTCAGCGCTTAGTGATGTGAGTGCCAGGCGACGACCAGGCGACGACCAGGCAGCGAACACCCGTTCTAAACAGTGTACACGTCAGCATCTCGACCGGGAGCTCATCGTGGCAGTGCGCACTGCAGTTCGCGATCGTGATCGAGATCCTCTTGGAGAGTGACGTGGCCATATTTCACCCTTGAAGCGACCTGGCCGGGACTCTGCTTGGACTGTCGCGGTGGTTCGTACCTTGTGCACATATTGATTTGTATCACCGCTCCTTTACAACTTTTAATATAACCATATGTATTACAACCACAAGTTTAAAAAACCTTCGTTTAAACGTTTGAGCAGGTATAATTTAGTGATGCTGTTAATTGCTCATTGAAAGTTGTATAATCAACTCATTGATTAATCCATAATTTTGAGGAAAATACCCTTTAATTATCACCTGCGTGTGATACATAATGTACACTGCAATAAAGCGTGCATATTAATAATTGAACATAATATTCTGTTGTCAATGTCTGTTATTATAATTGGTAAATCAGGAAGTTGGAATATGGCTGTATGATGAGAGTGTGTTTGGTGTGTAGTCTTGTTACATAACGATAATAACATCTTGCCTCTTTTAACATGTCCTGAGGCCTACCTTCCAACACCTTTCTTCACAACATATTTTGGGTCTGGACATGACAATTTTCATCACATTTCATTTATCAGGGCATAAACAAAGGTGCATTTTTAATTCCACCTTGTCTTATTTTATGTCCCAGTTTGATGTGAGCTCATCACTCTACTCATCTGGTATCTAGATAGAACAATCTCAAATTTTGCTGAATTGCACTTCAAAGAAGGAAGTAAACAAATATCACTGTCAAGATGATTTATACTCCCACTTTAAATACCGGTACTTTCCATTAAAGCCTATTCCACCTCAAAAAATATTTTGTAATTATCATAATCACTATTGCTATTGACTGACTGTGCACAAATTGGAAAAGAATTTCACCACTCTGTATGGCTTCCTGATTTTGAGGCCATCAAAAATGTCCTGTTACCATGACACCACACTTTCCTCTTTACGAATGTATCTTGCACTTCAAATATCATTTTTTTTATGTGTCCTTTTTTCCTGTCATTTCAATAAAAAAATGAAGAATTAAGTCTTATTTGCTAGTCCTTTACCGCATTTAAAGGGTTATAATTTGTTGTTGCCATGACAACACAGTTTCTACCACTGATTAAAATGTGTCTTTCTCTTCTTCTGGCTAATGCAAACAGGACTCCACAGCTGGGATATTCAGTTGCAGGCGCAAGGTTAGCAGTGCATCAAAAAGGGACCCCCAATGGATTCCTTGTGCATTTTTGTTGTTGTTGGTCTCATCAACAATGGTCAACGCAATTCTATATCAGGGATCCCTGTATAATTTTGTCAGGTAACTTGACAAACAGGTCACAGTTGGACTTTTTTTTTGTGATAGGTAACATAATAAATTGTATTAACCTTCCCCATCACCACCACCTCATCTCCCTTTCCAGGCTCTCTCCCTTGTATCTCTATCTCCCCTTCAAATCCCCCCCCCCCCTTACACTAAGTTACAGATTAAAATAGTTTTTGAATACCAATTCTGTGAGTTATAACTATGTCATTTTGGATGTCAGGTAGTCAAATCACATTCATTTGCAATCTACACTATACATGATTGAGGATTTTTTTTTTACTGTAATGTTCCGATTGTTCGACCATTTCCTTCCTTTTGTGTGTATGTGAGTGTGTAACAGTATGCAATATGAACTTTAATGAGGAAAAAGATTGTAAAGTCAATGAACCTGGTATGTTTGACATTTTTATGGGGGGGGGGGGCAACATGACTGTTATATTCTGATGATTGAAATGATCACATGATATTTCTTTGCTGCTAAAAGACATTATGTGGCATACACACACATGTGCATGCACAAATGCAAAAAAAAAAAAAAAAAAAAAAGATTCCGTGACATCATAACTTGACCAAAAATTTACCATCTATTTTCAGCCTTCTTAGTTAGTTTTTTAAGAGTACTGATAGTCTTTTAATCAAATTGTGTAATGTTATCAATTGTATATGTGAAAACAAACAACCATATAGGCCCTATGGGTTAGAAATGTGAAATTGCTCGTATAAAAATGCTTGTGTGTTTGTCCTATAGGCATCATAAAATGAAATGTTTTCCTAGTTCTACAGCATACTCTTATGTACACACTTTGTTTTTTCAGTGTAGCAAAAAAAAAAAAAAGAAGAAGAAAAAAAAAAAACTGCTGTTCAAAAACTGCTTAAATCCAATTGTGGAGAGCCAGTGGAGTAAAGTGGAGTCAAATGGGCCTGAGCTTTCAATCCTAGCAGAATCTCTGTCAGAGGCAAAACGACAAACAGGCAGGGTAAGCATAGAACTTCACACATAAAGAACAGACAGAGACTCGCTAGGGACACAGAACAAGGAAAACAAAAGGGGAGGGTAGGAAGTCATGGCAAGGAGCCCAACAGGTAAAGGGAGGGGGATTAGAGCAGGAGGATGGACAGACAAAAGGCAGGGGAAGGTTAGTAATGGTCGCCATGAGGGCCAGGGGGCAACCATTGAAGGAAAAGGATGAATATGGAGGCAACATCAAACAAGATAAGGAACAACAGAGAGATAAAGAAAGGTAAAGAGTGGAAAGCATGGGGGGGGGGGGGCTGAGCAAGCAATGAGCCTTAATAAGGTGTACCAAGAGGAGGCAACAAAATGAAAGTGAGTGTCAACCAACCAATGCAAGTTCTCAATCATATCAAAGGCAATGATAATAATAATGATAATAATAATTATATTTGATAATGATAATGATAGTATTAATAATGAAATGATAATCATAATAATAATAATAATAACAAAATAATAACAATGATAATAATAATAGGGACCTAATAATAAAAGTAATAATAATATTGATGAAAGAAACAAAAATGATAATTTAAAAATAAAATGTATAAATATGAACAAGGGAGGAAATACACAAAATCCCTGCGAGAGAAAATGCATTTTAGGTTGATGCTGGCATAAATACGCATAGAACCACATTCAATTTCATTTCATGAATCCTGACTATCTGTGCAGATCAGACATCTCCCCTTTTGCTTTATATTCCACAATTTCTATCAAACTTTAGTGACCACTTCACTCTGAAAGGTGTTTGTTTGTGTTGTTGCAACAATTTGTTCCAATCAGGTCGTACAAGACAACAGTAATGTATTAGTTGAAAATGTGACAAGCATTATTTGTGTTTGTGTCTTTATCAAGATAATGCCGTTTCTTGAAGGTGTGGTGAAGGCTAATGAAGCCATAATAATGTAAAGCTACATGTATGTTCTTTTAAAAAATTAATTATGAATGTATTTTAATCTGTATTCATAGTTTTTAGGCAAATATCTCAAACTTTGGTACACATGATGACTGTGATATGAAAAAGTCCATGACACATCTTTGCAGTGTCCTGAATTGGTTGCTATGATACTGGCATAGCAAAAATAAAGGATGAAGCATGATTATTAAACCTTATCACAGGATACCAGTAATCTTCATGAATTTTGCCACCATTGTTGGCCTCGATAAGAGAATTAAACACTAGGTTTCCTTGACATGGTGATGGCCTGTTGTATTATAACTCAGAGATTGAAACCTCCCAGAGAGAAGGAAACTGGATGGAGACAGGAGTACCTGTATACAAGGTAATCACCTTCATACAGTAATAGAGTTAACTACATTTTGAGGTTTCATTTTGAGCAGAAATACTACCTGAAGCAAGAGGAATCATTCTGAAGGTTACAGCTCGTTATTCGAAAGGTTCGTTATTCCGAAGGCTCTTTAGTCCTAAGATTCGATATTCTGAAGGTTCTTTATTCCAAATTTCATTTTCGGATTAACAAATCTCGGGAATAACGAACCTTCGGAATAATGCCACAAATGTTAAGACTTACGAACCCTTTTTCATCTTCGGATTAAAGAACCTCTAGGTATAGGGAATTTGCGTGTTTCAGATTAACCAACCTTCAGAATAATGAACAGCACCCCATTCTGAAGCTGGTACAAAAAAAATTAGAGTAGTTTGATCCACAAGACTTTGTAAAGGATGGTCCATCGGTCAGTCCATTGCAAAGTCTTGTGGATCAAACTACCCTCAGTTTTTTAGTAGTACATTGTAAATCTAAATCTTGGCAGGTGTAGCCGCTAAATCACAGGCAGATATGCGTGACACCTTTTCCTCCTTATTGATTGAAACTGCAAACTTTATGAAAATCATGCATCTAATGTTGTGGATTGAAATAATCGAATATATTCTCTCAATTGGCAATTCAGTTGTATGTTTACAATCAGTAGGCCTATATTTTAATGTGTAGTTGTGCAAGACACTTTTGTGTGAGTGTCAAAAGATGTCTTGCCACTGGAACAACATTTTTGTACATATAAATCATTAAAAAGTGTAGAATTCTCAAACTACTAGTATGCTGGTTTTTAAGAGATTCAAACAAAAATTGACTCAATATAAAGTTGTGCAAGATATATTAGTATACAAATGTATTCGAAGGTGTTTGCCATGATAATTGTAGGCCTTACAATATGGCCCAGGAAATTACAAAAAGACAGATCAGACTTCCCCAGTTTTTAAGTGATTAGACAAAAGTTTAATAGCACACATGTTAAGCTAAATGTAAAGCTGTGTATGCCCTTAGGCTGCGTTAACAAAGAAGAATACGGTGTACGGTATTCGTTATTCGCTATGCGTCGTCAAGTCGACCCAGTACACCATCACCCGCACCATCCGAATGTCTTCCTCCAACACAACCATCCCAGCAATCTTATTAACAATTTCTAAACTGCATCAGAATGTCAGTCTACATGATTATTTTTGCTAAAGGGCAAATCGAGACCAAAGTTGTCATCATTTCATAAACGAAAGATGGTATACGCTGCTCAAAAATCGAACAAGCGCGATTCCCACTATGCTTTACTATTCTATGCTATTCGGCATATTCAAATAGTGCCCTCTTACCCGTGTTAGAAAATCCTATCGTTCGATTCAAGCTGTTCGCGTGCCCTCGAAAACGCGCACCGTATACCCGAATAGTATACTTCTATGTGAACGCACCCTTATAGGCCAAATTGCATTTGGGGGGGGGGGGGGGGGGGCTTTATGCACTGCTAGCCACCTTGCACCTGCAACCAAATATCCCAGCTGTGGAGTCCTGTTTACAATAACATTTTAATGAGCACTGGGGAGAAAGTGTGTTGCCATGGCAATAGCAAATTATAGCCCTTTAAGTGCGGTAATGGACTAACAAATTAGACTTAATTTGCCATTTTTTTCGATTAGAAATTACCAGATATATATGGAACACATAAAAAATTGATATTCAAAGTGCAAGATACATTTTTAAAGAGTAAAGTGTGGTGTCATGGTAACAGCACATTTTTGATGGCCTCAAAATGAGGTATGCCATGCAGGGTCATGAAATTCTTTTCCAATTTGTGCACATTCAATCCGTAGGCATAGTATTTAAGTGTTATGATATTTTTTTTAGGTCAAATAGGCCTTAATGGAAAACACCAGTACTTCAAGAGGGGGTATAAATCATCTTGACAATGACATTTCTGATTTTCGTTTATACTCTGGTCTTTAAAGTGCTATTCAGCAAAATTTGAGGTTGTTCTATCTAGATACCAGATAAGTAGATTGATGAGCTCACATCAAAGTGGGGCATATAAAATAAGACAAGGTGGAATTTTAAATGCACCTTTGTTTATGCCCTGATAAATGAAATGTGATGAAAATTAGTCATGTCCAGACCCAAAATATGTTAGTGAAGAAAGGTGTGACATTATTTTCTGTGATGAAACTAAGGTTTTAGAGAGATCTGGATGGTTTGATGGACTTTAACGTGGCCTTAGGATAATGTTACACCGTAACTAATGTGTACCGGTAGTGAACTGTCTGTAACGTCAAACAGTTTTCGCAGGTTATATCTTTGGCAAAGACAGAATTTTAAGTACCGTACCATACAGATTTTTTTTTTTATTATGACCATAATTCTACTTTAAGAAAAAAAAAACCTTTGAGTTTGACAGCGAGAGACAATGTAACCTGTATCATGCATACGTAACAAAATGAAATTAAGAATTATACATTTCTGTTTTTCTGACACAACTCTGTCCAGGGCATTAGAATGATGTTCTATGCAGGCCTGGGATGCCCCCATCCCCCCTTTTTTTTCTTAAAAAGGATTAGTTCAGATCATATATCATCAACTTCAGAAAAGCACTGTCAGAAATCACCGGTAAATATAAGTTACAAGTGTTCAAGTGTAAGTTACAAGAATTTTTTTTCTTCAAAATAGTATCTTCGGCAAAGACCGAGATCCAGAGAGGAGTGCGTAGAAGAAAAAAAATAGAGGATTACATATTTGAAGTTTTCAGACAAGCTAAGACAGCCAGTACCTCATGTACTCCCTGTTCTTTTCTTCTTCTTTTTTTTAATGAATGCAAGACATGCAGGGCAATTCTCCTTTTTTTTTGGCAAAAACAGAAATAAACAAACCAACCACAAAAAAAGTAAAAGAAAAAGAGTGAGAAATTTTATTTCCTTTTTTGTCACTATCTTTTTTCCCCATTATTTGTTGACAGTACAGTAGACGACAATAAGTGTATCAATATGGAGTCAGGTTCTCCATACTAGCTTGGGGGTAGTGTGGTAGTACAGAGAATTTGGGCTTGCAAGATATAAGACTGGTCGTCATGTTGTTGATGACTTACTTTAATATGATTCAATACAGTGCCGGTGAACTTTCAGACACTTTTCAAACCATTTAGTCAGTATAACATCGTTCAAAGTTAAGAGAAAGGTATGAAATAGTTTCATTGACTGGAATTTAGTCCAAATGTCGAAGAAAAGATCACGGTCGACTTCGTATAGCTACGCAGCGACACAGCTCGCTCCACCCATCGAGCGAGCAGCACCACTGCCAGCCCTACGGCCCGCGGGGCACGCGGACCGGTATCCCGTTGTGCTGCTGGTATCGGTGGTAGCGTGCGCCACTCTCAGCAGCGTGCCGCGGTGTGGACATCTACCGAACGAAGACGATTCGACATAGCGACCAGATCTAGATATATTTGTTTCGATTTTCTTACTGAAATTATTCCTTTGCCCATAAAATGTCACCAAGGATAGAAAACACATGAACCTATATGAAATACTATATTTTATTGTTGGTTATTAGCATCTTATGGAAATTTCTCAACAAATTTCACCTTACCAAACAGGCTGTCGTCACAAGTTGGGCTGGTATCGGTGGGAGGGGGTCTGGTGGCCAGGGAGCGAGCGAGCGCCACGCTCAGCCTAGCCTCTCAGCTAGCAGCTAGCTGGCAGCGCGCGTCCCACGATATGGAAACCGAACAAGTACGAACGAAGACGAATTGACATACTGTAGACATTTGTTTCATTTTTCATACTGAAATGATTCCTCTGCTCATGAAAATGTCACTAAGGATAGAAAACACATATACCTATGTAAAATACTATATTCTATTGCTGGTTATAAGCATTTAATGGAAATTTCTCAACAAATGTCACCTTACCATACAGGCTGTCGTCACAAGAAAAAGCTCCGTCACCGAGATTCTCAGAGCAGGGAAGATACCGTGAAATATTGCTTCGCAGCATCAGAAAATAAATAGGAATTGCCTTAAAAATGCGATAAAACATTTTTTCATACATCATTCCACCAACCTATGCCATTTTAATGACTAAAATGTGTTTTATTCTGCAAAAATCTGGCACAAATAAAGTTGGGTCGAGTTGTCCAATCGCAAACCTGACCCTGGACAACTCGACCCGGTCGAGCTGTCCAGGGGTAGGGACGAGTTGTCCAGGGACGACTTATCCCGCGGTCGAGTTGTCCCTATAATACCACATCAACAACCCAGTCAGTGTTCGCTGCCTGCCGTCGTACACGCAGAAACACCCTCTTGTTGCTCAGTCTGATCGGCTGGCTTCAGTCAAAGGCTGTGAAGAGATCTAAAATATGATTACTATATCTTAGTAAAAACTTCAATTCCTTCACAAACTTGTTCCCTTTTTTTTTTGCATTTTTTTTTAACTAATATGTCGTAATAAATCCATAGTCTTTGTTGTTTTGGAACAGAGAAGAACACTCACCAAGTATTAATCTTTTAAGACCTTGGATGAGGCTAACAACAACAAACTATTCTACGTTCTAGTCACAAGTGCTTTGATGAGGGGTAGGTTCGTTGATTTACCATTTATTTTGATGTTTAATCAATTGTTTTGGGAGACATATATAAAAAGCGGTTTTGCATAAGCTTAGGACATTCAACGTAGAGAAGCTTTTTGCACCGACATAAATACTAGGTCAGCAAATCGCATCTTGAGCAGTTGAGCTGTATAAATTTGATATTAATTTCAGAGCAATTCTTCTTCCATATCATCGTACATTTTCCTTTCCTTTAATTTATTTCATTTAAAAAAATGCACATTTAAATGACACAGAGAGCTTACTATAAGAAGGACTAAAGGAAAATCAATACAGAATTCTACCGAAGGAAAATATCACGAAATGAAATGCAGTACTTTGTTACGTCTTTACATGACAAATATATTTTTAAAAAATGACTAATGATTTGAAATGGATAGTTCTGAGCACGCCAATCTAAAACAGAGCGTATTTTGTGGTTTCCTTATTAACCCTTATAAACATGTGCTGAATGGACAAAATTAGGCAAGATGCCATAAAACGGAAAGACAAATAGTAATGTAAGGGCCTATGTACACACAAATAAAAACAGGACAGCTCTTGTAAGAGAGAGAGAGAGAGAGAGAGAGAGAGAGAAAGAGAGCGAGGGGAGAGAGAGAGGGATAGAGAGAGAGACTCAGAGAGATGGAGAGGGAGGGTGGGGAGCATGGGGGAGATCCAGGATTAGAGAGGCCAGGACACTGTGAAAGGAATCAGAGAAGCTCAACGGCAGTCACAATCAGCAGTTGAACGCCTTTGAGGCATGAGATGCACATATAGGGCTCTCCCAGGTAAAAGAGAGTTAAAAATTAGATAAACAATTTTAAAAAGGCTGAATTTAGGGTGATTGCAAGGGCAGTGTTCTGCTATGTTCTATTAGGAACTTCAATCTGAAAAAAAAACCGCCCCCAAAACAACCATGATTTTAAGTGAGAGGTAAGCAAAAAATAGAGCTTCTGACGGATCAAGAGAATTCCAAAATTTAGGACCAGAAACAGAGTTAGATCTAGCTTCGTTTATCCCTTATAGTTTAAAACTGACTTTTTAAAATCATCTAATACTGGGTTTCACTGCCGGTCTTTTTATAAGTTCAGTCAATTAAGGATCAAGTGAGAGCGTGGGGTGGCCATTTATAGTGTTTTTTTTTTTTATATTCTTTTTCGTTATTTTGATGGGAGACACATTTTTGCAATATCATCTTGAATTCGTCCGTTTTGATTTTCAAACTCGACTGATTGAAGAGAAGCAGGTGATATTATGGGCCCCTACCGGTATTTGGTTCGTCAGTCCTCCGGATATTTTCTTTTTTCTTGTTATTACTTTTCAGTGGCGGATCCAGAGGGGGGCGCAACCGGCGCACACCCCCCCCCACCCCCATTAAAGATAGAAGAAATGAAAAGAAAAAAAAAAGACATGAAACCCGGAAGTGACACCAGAATAGTTGTGCCCCCCCCCCCCTTTAGAGAATTCCTGGATCCGCCCCTGCATCAATACTATGTATCAAACATTTTTTTAAGTTGCTCTAAGGCTATACGACTATTTGAATTCATTATTCAACGAATAACACATGGGCTGTCCCTTTTCGCCTGTATTTTCGTAATATATTATTCAATTCAATTCAATTCAAACTTTATTTTCACTTTCTTTCTTCAACAGAATGTATAAGAAACAATATCATGAACTTGACATGCGAATCGTTGTAAATATATACCAGACAGGATTAACAACATATTCTTGTCTACATGATCAGTAAAATAAAGATACATACACTCTTATACACACTGAGGAGAAAAAAGTGGAGGTACCCACTCAAAAGACTAAGCTTGTAACACGGTGGATACCTCTGAGGGAAAGGGGGAAAATGGGGTGAAAACTTACAACTATAAAGAGTGCGGGAAACTGGGGAAGCGGGGAATAGAGAAAAAATAAAGCAAAAGTGTGAAAAAAAGAAACAACAAACAGGGAAAAGAGGAAGAGAGAGAGAGAGAGAGAGAGAGAGAGAGAAACCAAAAATTTGTTGATGCATACACCAAGGGCGAAAGCCCATTAGCCAAGTGTTTTCGAAAGTGACATATTGTCGAGCAGCTTTCCAGCGGAAGAGATTCAACTGTGAGGACGAGTGAACGAGAGCACGTATAGAATACTACCAGGTAGTAAAAATAAGTGATACCTCAAGAGAATGCAGCCTTTCAGTCAAAGAAGAGAAGATGATATCGTGCTCACAAAATATATTACAAAATTAAAAACATTCAGTTACATTATAAGACTTCAAAAGAAGCATTTTCAATCTCGTTTTAAAAGAATTCAATGAAGGTGCATTTTTTATATCCATAGGAAGGGAGTTCCAGAATCTTGGACCTACATAAATAAAAGTCTGTTGAGCTAACAAGGTTCTTAACAGAGGTAAATGAAATTCATTTGATTGTCTAGTTGGGTATGGTATGTCCGGTTACGCATAAACATGGAGTTAAATACAAACGGGAGGCAATTATTATCATAAGTATACATAAACTGCCCTAATTGTAATAAGAACAAATCGTTAATTTTCAGAATCTTGTTATCCAAAAACAAAGGATCTGTATGAGAATATGGGACAGTATTACAAATAACACGAAGAGCCTTCTTTTGTAACAGTAGAATCCTATCCAATAATAATTGATGCGTGTTTCCCCATACCAAAATTCCATAATTTAAATAAGGCAATATCAAAGATGAATACAATGTTAACAGCGAATGTTGAGGAATAGACAGTTTTAATCTATTAATAACACCCATGTTACGTGAACTTTTCTTGCAAACATCATCGATATGAAATTTCCAAGAAAGTTTGTTATCAACTGTAACACCGAGAAACTTTATATGGGGAACACTTTCTAAGACAGCGTCACCAAAACAAATGTCCATATCTAAATTAAAGTGTTGCTAAAAGGCATATTTTTTGGATATTCAAAGACAACTTATTTGCTTTTATCCACTCACATACATTTTCTAATTCGGAATTAACTGTCTGCACAAGAATATTTGGGTCTTCATATTGTGAGTAAAAAACATTTGAATCGTCGGCAAAAAGTATGAACGATAACACATCTGACGAAGCACAAAAATCATTAATGTAAACAACAAACAATAGTGGGCCCAATAAACTACCTTGTGGCACGCCACACTTCAGTTCTCTCATATCAGAATTATGATTGTTCAAAAATACATATTGTTTGCGATCAGTTAGATAACTCCTGAACCACTCCAAGGCCTTCCCACGTATACCATAATGAGACAACTTGTAGAGTAAGATATCATGGTTTATAGTGTCGAAGGCCTTGGAGAAGTCCAGGAAGATACCAATCAAATGTGACCGATTGTCTAAAGCATGTGCTACTTTGTCAACAAAATTAAGCAAAGGGATGATTATATAAGGGATGACATCGACTATGCTAAAAAAAAAAGAAGAAGTAAGAAGTAAACTAAGATGAATTAACTGTACTGCACTCAATATTATTATTATTATTATTATTATTTATTCGACCAGGTAAAGAATATAGGATACATATCATTAACATCACAACATGAAACAAAAACAAGAATGAACATTACAAAGGATACACTGTACTGTACACGTTACACAATGTGAAAATGAAATGAATGGAGACTATACATGACGGTCAGGGCTCACAAAAGTATATACATTTACCATTGCCCGTATAGGCATGTGAACCCACACATGTTGATAATAAACATCTAACAACTTTGCATTAAAAAATTATCACTCAACCCCTGATCCCCACTCCTTAACTCCATAATCCTTATCAAACTTCAAAACATAAAAACACAATAAATTTCCAATATAATCATCCAACCCTTGACTTCATTTATAAATATATTCATACATTAATTTCAAAAACTGAAAAAAAAATGTCAACATAAATGTAGGAGATTCCTGGATTTCCACCCGACCCCCAACCCTAAGCCTCTAACCTCTTAGAACATAATCATCATTGTCGTCAGCATAAATATAAAAATGAAGCACATGTGTACAAATCGAAACTAAAACTATCAGTCAATGTGATTAATACCCCATCAAACACCGAGAATGTAAACTCAGCTAACAATTAATTTGTATACTGTTACCACAACGACTCAATGTTTCCAATTCAATGTGAACAAATGATGAATTGTGCACACCCACATATCATAACAGTCATGTATGCCGAATTTCAAATCAATTGCCCAAAAGTCTGAAAAAAACTGAAATCACGTTATCATAATAAATGATTATCATTCAAAATATGGAGTTACCGTGAATCACATTTCCCAACAATAAAAAAAAAATCAAATCTTTCACATCTATATAGGTAACATAATGATCACACATATCAAATCCGAAACCAAATACTCAAAAAAACTGAGAGAGTTAGCCAAACCAAAATTTTTGTATAATCCTCATCCAAAACATACTGATACCATGGCAACACTTTGTTCAACAATGACGAAAAAGGATAAATGAATAAATTTGCGCATGTGCGCATGTACATAGCGGTCACAATGTGCCAAATCTCAAACCAACACCCCACAACGCTCAAAAGCTCAGCGAGCTAGCTAAATCCACAATACTCGTATCCGAGTTCTTTGTTCAAAATAAGCAATTATCATGGAAACACACTATTCAACAATACCAAAAGATTAATTACGTTTGCACATCTTTGTACTGTAACGGTCACATGTACCAAATTTCTGTATGCTTTTTGGTAAAAAAAAACTGTTACCATAGTAACACATTGCTAAACAATAAAAAAATACACATCTACGCACGACAGCGGTCACATGCGCCAAATTTCAAGCTAAATGCTTAAAGACTAAAGAAAGGATCTAATGTGAATGTATATAGAGAGAAATTGGTGAAGGAATAGATTTCAATGAACGGAAAATATGGCTGATTTCAATGAGTGTAGAAAAGAGGAAAATAATGAAAATCGAAACATTTCCTTTGCTGGGTTTGATAAAACACAGAGCATTTTTTTTCCCCGAGACGGCATTTGATTATCTTCAAAAGTGAAAGAGTCATCTGTTTTCCCTCTGCACTGCAAAAAGTTCGGTGTTAAATATGAAACACCGAGCTGGTGTTAAATTTCTGGTGCTCATTCATGGTGTTAGATTAACACCTCCGGGTGTCATTTCAAAATTTAAAATTGTTTTTTGAATAGTTTCTTAGTTACTGCACTTCTTGTTAATTTCGAACTTCAACAAGACGATAAAGAATTTTCCGATAAAGTACTTGATTTTTGAAAAAAATGTGAAAACGCATTTACATCAGAGTAACACCAGTTGGTGTGGTCCCCTATTGAAGCTGGACGGGTGTTATACCATTGAAATTAACACCACCAATATCAAATCATCAACACCATGCGGTGTCATTATTGAATTAACTCTCGCGCAGTGTCAAAAATATCACCAGCCACAGTGTCAAATTAACACCACAAAGTGCCAGGTGAACACCTTTTAACACCGTCACAATACATTTTCTACACCTGTGGGTGTGGTCCTCTATTGAAGTTTGATCGGTGTTAGATTTAACACCCATGGTGTTAAATCTAACACCGATGTTTTTACAGTGTAGTTCTATAACACTTTTATCCTTATGCACAGGACAAAATGGTGCAGTGAACTATTAGCAGCATAACTGTGTGTTTGTGTCTGTAAAAATAGACTAATCTACAGCAGTGCGTTTCTTGTCTTTTATTTTGTTTACCTAATGCATTGTACTCTAGTACTGTAAAAGTGGTTTCTTTCGCGTACAGAAACTTTCGCGGTTTCCATCGGTGCGGACTTTTTCGCGTGTGTTTAAATTCGCGGTCGGTAATGATAGCGTTGTACAATAATGGGCCCCGTACCTTCAAATAAGCTAGCTCAGTTTGCGCATCTGATATTCACGTGGACAGCTGATGTTCGGCATTCCCCTATCTCGCCGATCTGTCGTGCGATCAAGTTGATGTTGGCGCTGGCCCAACTGTACTGTACCGTATGTACACTGTAGTTGTAAAACCTTATCTGTCGTCGGACTGTGTTTCTTCCTGCTTGTACTCAAGAACAAGATCGACTTAAAGCCCAGGCCTGCTGAAATTCACGACATTTGCAAGTTTATTGAAAGTGGATTGCTCTGGCAAGTGATACAGCCTTCATTCGTCATCAGACATTACACTCAGCATCGCGCAGTGAATCTTCGGTCTTACTCCCTGTTTCACCCGACTGCGCTGGGGAGATCGAGTGCCGTCGCGTTGTAGACTAGAACTCTACTCTTCTAGTGCTTACATGCTTCATACTTCATTATCATTATCTTTGTCTACCTTAATCTTTTTCTATCAGCCCACGTCATCCATCACGCAACGTAATACTTAGAAAACCCCACTAGATTCCAAGCAGATCTAAAATATAGGGCCAGCAGGCTAGGGCTAGGGGGCTGCTGCTGTCCAAGTAGTTTACCATCACTGGCATCGGCTGATCATCAATTGCTGTGACTCTATGACCAAGGCAAGATGATTGCTCCACTTTCACTACCAACAAACAAAAAGGCTTGAGAACTGAGAGCTGACTGTGTCAACCGGTTGTCTACCTATTTAAAAAGAAGGTGAGTAGGCCTAGATAGACAATAGATCTCTAATGATCTCTTAGATGTGTAATGTAGAACCTACTACATCTAAATTTTACCGGTACATGTATTTTGATTGGGAATCTTGGATCGGAATGAGGTCTTTGTCACCAGTTACACCTCCCATGTAGATAATGATTAAAAAAAGCTTTGAAATATTTTGTCCAGCTGTAGAGTTTCTGTTGTTATGCCATGCTCAGTAAGAACAGTCAAGTATTAAAAGTAAGGCATGCCTAAAAGTAATGTCAATTATTTCAATAAACTGAATGAAGGCTCGTGTTAAATAGATAGCTGTTTCCCCCAATTGTAATCACCATAACATTTTGTCTAACATAGCATAGACCTATCTAACATCAATTAAAAATTGTGAGGACAAGTGTGGGTGGGTTCAAATGCTGGATGATGAAACGACAGAACAGAATGTTCTCTTCCCACCTCCCTGCACTAACACTAACAGACCGCCGAAAGTGACTCTTGTGACTCATGCAAAGTGACCATTTTGTCTTTTATGTAGGAGAGTAACTATACACAGCCCTGTCGCTGTACACAAGTGTAGTCGCGACTAGCGCACGGCGTCTGGTCGGGCTAGTAGTAGGAGAGGTAGTTGATCGTATCACTGGACGCTTTTTTTTTTTTCGTGGCTCTGAATTCCGTACTCCGAGGATTAAATTTCGGTCAAGAATAGCTCCAATTAATCACAGAATCCTGAAAATTACGAATTTGGCAAAATTATGAAAATTATTTGATCACCCCATTTTTGGAAAATAGACTTCAAATATACCCCTCTCCAAAAAGTTTTCATTTTGCACAGTGTATAATCGTAATGTATACTCTGATATTCTGGACACGATTTTCGTAACGGAATAATCAACGTCTTTTGCACCTTACCCTTGCGCCAGAATCACAATTTATACCCGCAAATCACCGTACACATTCTTACCGAGAGGACGACAAAAAAAAAAAAAAGATTAAAAATTTGCAAATGAGGCTTGAATTTCGTATTTTACGGTAAAATGTTTAACTTGAACTTTTCGAACAGTTCACGTGATAAAACCTTGTGAAAATCGACAACTTCTTCGAAATCTGAATGTAAAATGTGAATGTCTTCACGTTTTTAAATTTTTATGTCATTTTTTTGGTATGATTTTGGTCCATACAACTTTCTGTGAGGCTTATCTACAAAGTCTTGAGCATATTGAATGTCAGTAGTACGCAAAAATGTGCATGTCCGGAGTAACCATGCTGTCCGGTAATACCATTTTATTTGTCTAATATACTTATTCATGCAGGACTTAACAGATCATTTTCATTTTTTACACAGAAGTTAGCCAAAAATGTGTTAATCTGTTGCGCAAGGACGATCCCGAGTATACTCGGGTAGGCGTCTATGGGAACTGCATGTTGTAGCAAAATCAGCCAGTCCTCAATGGTTTAATGAAGGTTAAGAAATACCTTTTTCAAAACTCTATTGCTAAATTGTTGCTGTTTTCATTAAAGGGACTGTGCAGTACTGGTTGAGGTAGGGTTTCATGTTTTGAACATTCCTAAGTGAGATAATGAAAAGCCTGTTATGAAATATGAAAGAGCATGTAATTTTAAGAAGGATTCAACGTTTATTTGATGAAAATTGGTTTTCAAATGGCTGAGATATCCAAAAAAGTGCTAATAATAAAAGGCGACATGCCCCAACTTTATTAGTATCTCTTTGTTTCACTTTGTTTTTGGATATCTCAGGCATTTCAAAACCGATTTTCATCGAATAAACTTTTGATACCCTTTAGAAATGCGTGCTCCTTGACATCTCATAGAGTGATTTCTGAATATCTCACAAAATGTTCAAAGCTAAATCTTCACCTCGACCAGAACTGTACACACCCCTTAAGGGGGTAGTTGTGTGTAGATGGTGTGTGAGTGTTTGAGACTTCAAACTTACACTTAACTTTTATGGAGATCCAGAAATTCTATATCAACATGATTTATTAAAACTACACTGTAGGTCTAGAGTAAAGACTCAAACTCAAAGCAACATGGTTCACTCAGCCATGCTCTGCATCTAACACACAATTTAGGTGATCCGCCATGGCGTGACTGAAAAATCGGTCTGTATCTTGTTTGGGGATATGTTCCGTGGAGACTGCGTCTGGCTTCACAGAATCCCACTATACAGAGGAGAGCCTTAAATGTCAAAAAAGAAAATGTTACAAAACTCCTCGGGACAGACAGATTTTTCTGTGTACATCATGACATGCTTCATGGCACAGTTTGCTTTTGAAGTGGTCAGTCTGAACTGTGGATGTAGCCTGTATGCTCAGCCTCCAGACTGCTCTGGATCGCCCTAGCATGCTTTTTTTTTATTTTAAAAACTTGGACTGAATTCACCCCTAGAAAATAATTTAGAAAGGTTTATTAAATGGAAGTTCTAGAGAACATAGTTGAATATGATGTGGAACTACACTTGTTGCTATAAAACAAACATTCTTTGTACAGTAGGTACCGGTACAGTCTTCTGCTTAAGTGCAAAACGATAACTTCCACAGGACCTAAATTCTGGAATGACCTGGATGGAGAAATAATCCAATCTCAATCTCTGAATTCATTTAATCATTAACTTAAATTAGTTTTTCTGAATTCATACCTACAGCGATTTCTTCTATCCTTCTTAGCTTTCTATGTGCATACTTTGTATTTCGGTCATTGTATCTGACGTGTGCCTTGCTCGGATGATCACGCCACTCTCTAGAAGTTTTGTGTTGCAAACATTGTTTTCTGTTTTATATTCTTCGATATCTATATTTCTGTACTTCATAAATTGTCATTCCTTTCAATTGTAACTTAAATGTAAGAATTCATCTCATAAAGTCATATCAGCATCTGGGAATCGACACCCTCCAAGCTACAATGCTTCTATGTAGATTCCTCATATTTGACATGAGTTGTCTTAATTGCTATACACAATACTTGACAATTCACCTACAATGTATTTAACTTTTATAATGTTTATGGTTTATATGTTGAAACATGGAATATGGAACAATAAAAACAAACAAACAATTTACAGTTTATGATGTGATGTACAGTGTAAAAGTAGACCTAAAGTTCATATGAAGCTGTTGACATGGCCACGCGACGTTCATGTGATCATGTTGTGCTTGACATCGCTGCTGTGTTTGTTTTGTTCTTTTAAAAGGAAAGTGCTAAATGTTTCCTGGCTTGTGTGTCGGGGGGGGGGGGGGGGGGGGGGTACGCAGTTGTCATTGTTGATGGTGACTGGATCTCTACTAGCACCCCTTGGATATGGTGAAATGTGGACCATTGCCAATCCAGTGCTTTCTTTTTGAGACCTTTAAGATATACCTGTCTGGAAAGGTGAAGACACATACTTGCATGTACATTAAGGGACAAGTTCACCTTCAAAGACATGTAGGTTGTGTGAATGCAGCAATATTAGTAGAATACATCAATGAGAGTTTCAGGAAAATCGGTCCATCCGTTCAAAAGTTATGAATTTTTGAAGTTTCTACTTAGTCACGGCTGGATGAGAAGACTACTATAGCTTGTGATGTCACATGTGTACAACAATATAAAGAGAGTATAAAGAAAATTCAACATATTTTCACTTTTCTCGCATAACAAAAGAACACTCAACTTCCCTCTTTCAGAAGGCAGGGGGAATAATATTACCCTTAACATACGTCAGTAACAAGTTGAAGAAATGTGAAATTCTCTTTTTATTTTCCTTATGTCGTGGTACACGTGTGACATCATACACTGTAGTAGTCTTCTCATCCAGCAGTGATTACGCAGATACTTAAAAAAATCATAACTTTTAAAGGGATTGTCGGATTTTCCCCAAACTTTCACTCATGTGTTCCACAAATATTGTTGCATTCACTCAATCCACATGTATATGAAGGTTGACTTGTCCTTAAAGTACTAGACTTTCTTGGGGTTTTGCGCCCCTGCCCCCCTTTTTTTTTTCAAGTAGCCCCTGCTTATGCTGTATAAATTTTGTCTAGCCCTGTAGAGAACTTCCAGTACTTCTACATTTGATCAAGTTTACACAAAATCATTTCTTTTTCTGCTCTTCTGCAGGACATAGGATTCCAAGACAGCAGACTGAGTTGTGAGTGTACCAGAGTCATCAAGATGGGTTCAGATGTTGCTTTCAGTTTTGGTGCTGTTGCTGATGTCCAGTGTGGAGATCTGGATGACCGGATATGCCCGCCACTGGCCAACCGCTACTACCGCAAGGCCATTGAATGCCTGGAGGACACTGTAGCCTTCTGGAACAGCCGGAGCAAGAAGCCATCCGTCGTCGTCCAACTTGGCGATGTCCTCGATGGCTTCAATGCCATGAAAGGTGGAAAGGAGCAGTCGTGTCAAGTCCTGAACAGCATCCTTAACGTGTGTGCCTCTTTTGAAGGGGATTTCCACCATGCTTGGGGTAACCACGAACTGTACAACTTCAGCCGGCATGAACTGCTGAACGGACCCCTCTTCTCAGGAAAAAAGCACCTTGAGCGGTGTCACCCTCAAGCTTACAAGAAGTCGCTGTCTTCCTCTAGTGTGTCGCACAACCAGCATTTGCACAGGGTGGATCTGCAAACAAATTACAGTCAGAGTATCAAGTCCAATGCAGACTGTGATCTGGTCCTGGAAGAGACAGTGCCCGCCTACTACGACTTCAGTCCTCACAAGGGTTTCCGATTTGTGATTCTGGACACGTTTGAAATATCCATCCATGGTTACGGAGACAGTGAGTGTGCCCTCAAAGATGATGCCCTGAGCATTCTTTGTGCACACAACCAGAACTCTGACCTTTATGACCACAGTGGCCTTGAAGGGCTTGAAAAGCGCTTCGTTGAATACAACGGGGGCATCAGCAACACCCAGCTTGACTGGCTGCAGGGCGTGCTGAGCAAGGCATCAGTAAAAAATGAGAAAGTCATGCTCTTCGGTAAGAGTTTTGCTGCAATGTCCATTTTTTTTATACACTTACTCTACCCCCATGAGAATTACAACTTGAGAGAATGTTCTTGATTGGTTCAATCCATTTACATAGATTGATTTATTGATATATGATTGATTGACTGATTGATTTGTTTGTTCCATATTTCTGGAAGGACTCTATTTCTGCACTTTCAGGGAAAAAAAAAGTGCAGTTATTTGTATTTCACAACATTTGCAACATAAAGTTAATTAACTGCTAAAGGAGATTAAAAATGTAGTAAGGTACAACAATGACAAATTATAACTCAAAACAGAAATATATTGATAGGTTTAACTTGATCTTGCATTAAAAGGGAACATAGATACTGGTCTTAATGTGAAAAAAAAAAATACTGAAAGGGGCATTAGGCATTACCATTACTGGAATGTCTGTAGTTTTTTCTGTTTCTTTTAAAGCAAAACTAGGGATTTTATGATTTGTTTGATAAAAAAAAAATTGTTTCATCATGCAATTTGCAATCTCACTCTTGCAACTGAGCATACAATGTATTATATCCTGTCAGGTTGCTTTGTTGTTTCAAGGCATTACTTACCTGTAATTATGATGATGATGATGATGATTTATTTATTATCTTTTTTAAGGGGGGGGGGGGGGGGGGGAGTTCTCTGCCAGGAATCGCAAACTTTGTCTTTGCAGGAATGATGTTTGCTGCTTGGAATCTCATCACACTGCCCTAGTCTTCACGTACTCATCACACCCAATCTCCATCTACTTCACACCCTTTGCAGGTCATGTACCCATCTGTCCAGAGGTGACCCTAGAGGATTGCCTGGTCTGGAACTACCAGGAGGTCCTGGACATTCTCCGGGCCAGCCCCTGTGTGGTGGCCACTCTCTTTGGCCACACCCACGAGTACGCCCACCACTGCGACGAGGTAGGCATCCACCACCTGGTTCTCCCGTCCATCGTGGAGTGCCGGCCGGGCAGCAATGCATTTGCGACGTTCGACGTGCGCGACGGGGGAATGGTCATGCACACGGAAGGAGAGATGCCAAGGAAGGTGGATTTTAACTTCAGGCCATCTTCGGCCGACTAGATTCCTTCCCAGCAGAAAAGAGTACACAGTACTCATTGCATGAGACTTTGTAGTCTAAACTTCAGGTATTGAAGCATTTCAACATTTGTCTTTGAGCCATGTGTTAGTTATTGCTCAAGTGTAATTGAGATCATTTGATGTTGTAACAAAGTGTAGGTGGTTGCATACTCTTGCCTCCAACATGTTACCAGTTGAAACATTGACGGGTGTTAGCTCTATGGTACTACATTCAATCTCAAGGGGATTTTTAAGCCATGTCAGTGTGTCACAAAATGTTGAAGACAAACCTTTCAAAAGTATCCTTAACCCGTTGAGGATGAGTCCCGAGTATACTAGGGCAAGCGTCTATGGGAAATGCATGTTGTAGGAAAATCAAATCATCCTCAACGGGTTAAATCATAAATGTAAGGTCTTAAATTTTTTTTTTTTTTTGAGGGGGAGGTTGATTTTATCATTTTTGTTATTCATTTATTTATTTATTTATTTCAATATTCTTTTAGCAGGGTAGCCCTTTCAGTTGGTTAACTGTTCTACCAAGGGGCCCTGCTCACATTATGTACAGATAAAAATGTCATGAACATCAAAACAAAGTACAAACAATGAGATATCTTATACTACAAATCGACCACTACTCCAAAACAAAATACAAACAAACTCAAACATTAATACGATTACAGCTTAAAAGCAGCTTGATAGGGCAATCAGAAAAGTATTGGCACTTCACCTACCCCCCCCCCCCTCCTTACAATTATTATACAATATCTTCAAATTTCGGACTTCAATCATTTCTTCATATAGCAACAACAACAAAAAAAAAACACAAAAAAACAACCTTAATGAACTTAATGATATATAGCATAAACACACAGATCTCAGCTGATTTTGATACATTTTCCATTATATATATCTCTATGCATGCTTTCATAACCTATCAATCATGCTGAGTACCCTGCATAATTTTTTGAAAACAAACAATGACTGCGCATTTCGAATAAAATTTGGCAAATTATTCCACATATTTGAAGCTTGATAATGAAAAGAGTTCTTAAAATAATCTGTTTTGGGGGCATTTATAAACAAGGGACAATTAACGGCATATCGTGTATGAAATGGTGTGTGTCTTCATACAGCAATGAATTGTCTGAGAAAACTTGGGCTCATCCCAGGATATGCAACTCTGGTACTAGTCACTAAAGGAATTATTAGTAGCTGAAAGGACAAGAGCTGGAGTAGACAGGAAGTCTGTGTATGTGTTTGGTTATCTGTTTAGAATCCAAGGGCCATGATACAAGGAAATGATGCAGGAAACTGTCACATCGTAAAACACAGATAGAAAGATCTAGAGATTATCAGACAGGCAGATATGTAGACATATAAGAACAGACACAGACACACACCATACACATGTGTGTATGATGTAATTGTAATCGCATACATCAGGGTTCAACACTAACTCTTTTCTCCAGTGGCCTGTTTGGGCCACTAAAAATCTTGATTATGTGACATTTTGGTGGACCAACAAAGAAGTGAAATAGCCCACAATAAAAAGAAATATAACAATCCACTTTAAATCTTATTTGTCTGATGGGACCACCAAGAGATAGCCATTTTTTAAAATTGGTGGTCTGACGTCAATTTTTAGTGGCCCCGGGCCACTGCTAATGTCGGGCCCTGCTTGCATGTACAATACATCTAGCAAGTACAGTATGGAAGGCTTATCTTTTATACAGTCAATTGTTAACCAGGATAACAAGTTCCATGTAGTGAAAATATATGTGTCTTCACCCGTTGAAGGCTAGACTAGAGTAGACTTTGGCAGGTGTCCACTGGAAATGCGTGTTATACATTGTAGCAAAATCAACTTTGCGGGTTAATATGTAGCCTGCTCTTGGCGCTCATTATTTTACCTCGAAGTTAGTACATGTATATTCGCTAGGTACAATTTTTATGTATTTTGAAGTGGAAAGATTGGTAGCAACTATATACAATATGCTTTAAAACATGGATATTGAAGGGCTCCAGTTTTTGTGTCTGAAAACTTGTTTTTCAATCTCTGCTCTTGATCCCCTGCAAAATTGCCTTCCTTGATACCTACATGGAACATGTACATACATGTATCCATTGTCAGTGAGAAACTCTAAAAAACAATGCATTTTGTCTGTCTTGAAAAGTACATTGTTTACATGTGTCCTGCTAGGCTTCAATGACGTTCATCTAACAACCGACATGGCATCTATAGGCCATTGTTTGTGAAGTTACTGTTGCATGAAATGAAATGGCAGTCTGCTTTGCCTTCAAATGCAACATGTACATCAGCTTACTCAATCAGCGAGTGTGCATCATGTGATACATGTATATGTGCTACACACATGCATTATTTTAAAAAAATATATATATATAAGATATAAATATATATTTAATGTGTCTTAATTTTGTGCATTGTAATTCTACGGTGTAGAATTTTTATGTGTAAAAAATTCAACAGAAATTTGAACCAATAAAGGTAGAGTACAATTGTTGGTGTAAAAAAGAGTCACTATTAGTTCTTGTGTACATAGCGTATATATGAGTGTGCATCGTGTACTATACTATGATATATGCACATGCATTATTTTGACACATTTACTTCTACTGTGTAGAATTTTTATGTGTAAAAAATTTAACAGAAACTTAAATAAAAAAGGTAGAGTACATGCAAATGTGAGAACTTTAAAGAGATGTGTGAGCAGTACATACAGTATGTCTGTTTAGCTGTACACAGTAAACCTGGATTACTTTAAAAGGGGATATTTTTGTTCGACTAATTTTTCACATTCAGCTGGGTAAGAAGAGTTTCGCATGTTTTTAATTCTGCGGAATCAAGACATCAACTACTGGAACATATGGCAAGCAAAAATATTCGCTTGCTTTCATTTTCGCGCTAGTTTCTGGTTGCATGAAATGCGCGAAAATTTCCAATTGTACAGAACTTTGTTGTTTGTTTTTTTTTTAACTTGAGCTGAATTTGCACTTGACCAAACTAGTGCAAAAATGATGGAAGGGAAATACTTTTGGGAGGTATTAAAACGAGTATAAAAATACTCTCATCCTTGAAATCAGAGATCAAGTCAAAGCATTGAAACAAGCCCTGTACAATGGGGGAAAAATGGGGGCAAGAGTTTCCACTTTGACAGTGTGTGTATTTGTGGCAGATGCATCATCTTGAAGGCATATATATAGCCACTTATTATTCGGAGATCTGACCACCCCTTGCAGCTATCTCTATCTTATCTAATTAAAACTGAATCAGTTAGCTGGCTGCACCTGTTGACCCCAAAATGTCTCCAGAGTTAGTCCAAAGTTCAGCAAGCTCTATGTCTAAAGATATTTCCAATGATTTCTACTGAAATCAGGATTTCGTGCAATTTCTATAGGCTCCTATGTAGCTCTTTAGGTGGCTATGTAAAACAAATCATCATTCTATTTAATTCGGTTCAATTCACTACCCGTGGTATTCTCAAAATACCCTCTCATAATCCTGTCCAAATTTAAAGCCCAAAGTGCATCACCATGGTAGTCTTTTTTTTTTTCAATGTGCATGTACAAAATCTTATAGTGTCTGTATATTGTTAGGTGAAAAGCTTTGCATATCTTTCCATTGTAATGGTTTCTCGTTATTGTGTGTGTATGGGGTGGGGAGTTAAAGAAGGAATATTTTAGGATCACTCAGCTTTATGGCATTTTTTTTGTATTTAATTTTCAGGTCATCAGTTGTTCTCTTTTTTGTTGTCATTGTCTTTCATGCGGAAGGAATCATGTATAACCCAAAGTAGACTATGATGTAGATGTTTGAAAAGAGATGAACTGAAAACTTTGCAGCTGTCATGGTACAGTAGACATGGTGAACAGGGTGCTGATTCATGCGTGGCTTGTGCCTGCTGATTCTTACACTAGGTGGAGGTACTAATATTGATTGTCAGGCTGGAAGAATGCCAAGACACTTGAGGTACAATATGTGTGACATGTAAGGTAAAAGGGAAAATGTGGTTGAAGTTTTGTTGTGTTGTGTTGTGTTGTGTATTTCACAGAGGATCATATCCTCAGGGAAAGTTGCAGTTATGCCCACATGTTAATCTCTTGCATAAATCACAATCATTTTCAGTTTGATTTAGCGGCAGTCGCAAATGATTATACCTGCCTTCGAGATGCAGATGTTGCAACAAAGCATGATACATGGGTACTTTACAAATGTAAAGTTGCATACACTAAAAGAAAATTAGTGATTTTGACATTTTGTTTAATACAGGGATTTTGCAGTTGCACATGCGGTGTTGCTGTTTTGTTTTTACCAATATGAGTGCTTCATGATCTGTGAAAAAGTCCATAACTGATTTCAATGAAAGTTGTATGCTTTAAGTGGAATGTAGGTTGGAATCCTATGTGGAATATAGATTGCATTGCTCTGCAATTACTTTTTTTTTCTTCACCAGATCAGGGCAGTACTGTAAAAGTGGTTATTTTCGTGTGAGTAATTTTTTTTTGTGCTCGGCTGGGGTAAGATGAATTTCACATGTTTTTAATGAATGAGAATCAACACGTTCATTAATATGGAACATAGATGTGCAAAACATTCACATACTTATATTTTTGCAAAAATTTCCTCACCACGAAAATTTCCACTTTTACAGTGGCATTTAATGGAGTTATTTGTAACTTCTGTACATATTGTACATTGTCATATATTTGCACCTGGGTCTTATTTTGGCTGATATTAAAGGCATTTTTAAGATGTACATATGTAAGATGGAATTATTATATTATTCCTCATGAAAATAAAAGGTGAGATGAGTGTGTAGATGTAAAGTCAGTATTTATGAATAGACTTTGACATGTACAGAGCTTTAATTATTTTTGCACTTGGTGTAATGTTGGTAGAACTACTGTAAAACAAAGAATTTTTGCGTGCACTTTAATTTCGCGAATTTCGTGAGCGCCAAGATTCGCGAAATTAAATTGCACGCGAAAGTTCTTATTTACACTATATGCATTGAACGCCATTAGCACTTCAAGAAATTTTCATGCCACGAAAAAGGCTGTCAGCTCCAATTCGCGAAAATTTCATGCCGCGAATATATCATGTTTTACAGTATATGAACTGGGTATTATGATGATGTTCTGCAGCGTGTCATTCCTATACATTCAAAAGATTGAAAATGAATTGAGAGCCAAGAGTATGAGCTTGATTTCTGTTTGTGTGAGGTAAATGTTTTTTGTAGAGTTTGCTCTTCTCTTTCTTTCTCACTTCATGCTTTCAAATATATCATTGTTGCCCCTTACCAACATATTATATATATATATATATATATATATATATTATATATATGGTTCAAATGGGACAAATGTTCTCTCAGTATCAACACTTGAGAAAAGGGCGGCGAGACGCTCGAAAATTTGTGTGAAGAAATAAACCGTTGGTGAATACAGCATGAACTTTGTTGCAGTTTTGTTACTTATCTTTTTTAGCTTGCCAACACGTGGACTACCTATATATATATATATATATATATATATATATATATATATACAGGGTGGCCCAAAAAGATCGGAACGCCTAAGATCTTTAATTTCAGCAATATCGTTGCAAATATGTCATCATGTTGCATACTATTAGAAAGGCCATTCTTTTTCCAATAGAATGACACCAAGCTCTTTAATTTCAGTTATTGCGTTACGCTTTCTGGCCCATTTTTGTCAACCCTTGCAATTTTCAAAATGTGATCATTTTGCACTCTCAGAGATACAGAAACCAGTGAAAATTCGGCTTACCGTAGAACCAGTAGCGTTCGCAATGTGCGGAATGTGGGGCGGACAGTGTTATTGTCGTCACGTCGTCTCATTCACAATGGTAACGGACAATGATAGCCACATTCCACACATTGTGATTGTTACTGCTTCTATGGCAAGCTGAATTCTCGCTTATTTCGGTGTCTCTGAGAGTGTAAAATGATCACATTTTGAAAATTGCAAGGGTTGACACAAATGGTCCTAAAACCATGATGCATTAACCAAAATGAAAGAACTTGGTGTCATTCTTTTGGAAAAAGAATGGCCTTTCCAATCGTATACAAAATAATGACATATTAGAAAAAAAATATTGCTAAAATTAAAATTCTTAGGCGTTCCGTTCTTTTTGGGCCACCCTGTATATAAATGTAATATAGTGAGATGTGATGCTGATATTTGTACAAAATGCTTTTGTCATCTTTGGGATCTATACTGTCTTCATTGTCTCAAATATATTATTATTCCATGATGACAAAAGCATTTGGTAAAACATCAGCATCATGCCACTAAACATATTCCTATCTCATATCTCATATATATATATATATATATATGTCACCGACGGGACAAATAGGCGTCCACTCGGTATTTAAGTAAATACAAAAGAAATATGAATATCAAAGTGGGAGAGCAATTTTTCTAAATCTGTTGTTCAAATAAGAAGACTGGGGGAGAAAGAACGACGCATTATTAGCAGTTCTTTTAAATTGAATAGTAAATTTGTTTATTCATTCATTTTTTAGCTCTGAATAACAATTACAAAAACGATATATTTTTGGAATACAAAAATACAAAGAATGAAATTAAAATTTAAACCTAAAACAACGCAACACTGTGTTCAAGGTGAAGAGCTAAACCATAAGAGCTACACCATCTTCATCGTGATCCACTCAGGCTGTGCACAGCAGAAGAAAGAAAATGATTCAACAATAGTTTAGCGAATATCTCATCACATTAAAAGAGACAGATCCACGTGATAATAACAACGAAAATAACAACTATTCTATGGATGGTATTTTCTTTTTATTTATATGTCCCCCGTTTAATCATACTAGTTTCATTTCACTTTATTCAACAGCTGATAAACAGTTTGTTTGACTTCAAAATGCATCTTCTCCCAATAAGTCTTCAAATAGCTCAGAAAGGTGGCTGCTTCAAACCCCGATCAACAAAGAGATAAAACTGAATTAAAACTGTTTGAATGATTAATTATTCTACAGAGCATTAGTTATTTAGCTTCTATACTCTTTGCTCCACATGGTTAGAGAGAATTTGCAGGTGGCGCTCACTTTTGCTGCTCAGTAGTGAGGATCATGTTCTTTTGTCGCCCTCTATCGTTTCGAAATGGTACGAAATTCCTGCGATCGCATTGAGCTGAAGTCGGTTTTTCGTGTGTCGCTGGGGTCTTGTTTAACGTGAAATTTAAGAAGAATGAGCTCATCATGACTGTTTGTAATATTAGAATTGACCAACCTTTCATTCATCTGAATTTTTGAAATAGCGTGTCTTTGTGTGGAATAAGTGATTTCTACCACATTGCGTTGTCAAAATGGTAAAGTAAAGTACACAAAGACTTGTGTCTCAGTCAGTAGCCTACTACGTTATTGTGTGGGAACTTGTCCCCTGCACCGCACCGGTGGCTTAGCAACATTAGACGCTATCGCAATTTTTCCTAGCCGACGACTCCGCCTCACCGCGGATTGCCGTCTAAGTTACTCTTTAAGCTGACAGAGGTTACGGGCAGAATTTTTTAGGGTAGAACGGGAACATTCTGATGTTAAATTTGAATTGAATCATAAATGATAATCGAACTCGCATATCATCAGTTTTCCAATTGCACATAGACCTAGACTCTAAACGTGTTGTTTGGTTTTTTGGTTTTACTGACAACGCAATGCAATTGCAATGGCATTGGCAATGCAGATAGATGTGCGATGGTCAGTCTTACCTAGTCAGACAAAGAAAAATCGAGGTGTTGATAATACTAGGTGCCCTGGTAGTTTTATTGTTTAGAGTTTCTAACAAGTGTTAAAGCTCTCTTATAGAGTACCGGTAAATGCTCTAATCATGCTGATGAGAAACAGTTAAATGTGGATGTAAATTTAGTAGATCCTAACTTAACCCCGGGACGCTCCCAGTTGTAACGCTACACATGCAGTTAGCCTGAACGATTCGCGTTAACGATTCTCACAGCTGTAGCTGGGCCCAGCTTTCCATCAAAGTGGCTAGCTATCTTCACTGCTCAGCAGATGATTTTCACAAGGGGGGCCCCTCCTTATAAGTAACCCGTCCCCCTTATAAGTAACCCCGTCCCCCTTATAAGTAACCCCCGGGGCACCCCTTATTTATAAGGAGTCTCCATGCTTTTTTGCAATGCAACGCGAAAATGAAAGGACTGCGGCAATTCGCTTGATTATGTCCATAAAGCTTCACAAGTTTCCTAGTTACGCACGAAATTTGAGCAAAATCGGTTCGAGGCATCATATCTAAAATCATGGATTTAAATGCGATGTCAAACGACCCATGCGAATGCTGAAATGCGAGCGATTACAGGCGTGAGTGTCGCCAGGCGCGGCGGCACGGCAATGCTTGAGTGCAGACGTGGCGACTGAGTCGCCACGTCTGCACTCTAGCATTCTAGTAACTAGGAAACTTGTGAAGCTTTATGGACATAATCAAGCGAATTGCCGCAGTCCTTTCATTTTCGCGTTGCATTGCAAAAAAGCGTGGAGACTCCTTATAAGGGGTGCCCCGGGGGTTACTTATAAGGGGGACGGGGGTTACTTATAAGGGGGACGGGTTTATACTTATAAGGAGGGGCCCCCCTTGTGAGTGGGTTTCCCGAACTGAGTTATGGGTAAACTCGGCCTAGCGGGTAAAGTCGGCCGCCAGCGCGCACAGTACATTAAAGGGCAAGTCCAAGATAACACGCGTGTTACGTATGGGACATTCAGAGACTTTTATGACCTGAAAAATAGTGTTAATTGCTTTTGATCTTATTAAACTTTATCATGGTGATTGATATCTAGGAGAAGTATAATCATGCAAAAAATGGAGAAAAATGACCTTCACAATTTTATTCTAGAAGACAAAATATGTGCCATTACGTATGGGACCAGAAAAATTTTGTTTTTTTGAACATTTTTTTCAACCTCAAAACTCTCTGAAAGTATTTCATTCTACAACTTGTAACTCACTGTGATGAAAGTCACAACACTCAAGATTATCACAGGTAAGTTTCGTGTCATTAGGTAAAAAGCTCTAATTACAGGTTCTAATTAAAGACAGACATGACGTGTTACGTATGGGACAGTTTGTCCCCCATTCATTTAGTGTGTGAAGAACATGTTTATGGGTATTTTGCATAATTATTGAAGTAAAATCATGTTGAAACTACTCAAAATACTGATCCAGATTGTCAAGGAAACAATATTCCCCAAATATTCACCATCCTAATCATATTCAATCATATTTTTATATTTTTTATGACCAACCTGAGTATGCATGCCCTTTGTCCCCCATTCGTTTAGTGTGTTGAGAGACATGTTTATGGGTATTTTGCAAAATAATTTTGCAAAATACCCATAAACAAATTTTTGCATAATTACTGAAATGATTGACAAGGGAACAATATTCCCCAAATATTTACCCTCATAATCATATTTAATCATATTCTATATTTTTATGTATGCCCTATTTTTATCAGGATAGTTACTACAGTACCTTGGTACTGAAAAATTGAATAGTTTAAAGTGTTTACTTCCATTGATGAAGGGCAGCTTGCCATTTCGTTTCGATAAAAACAACTTGACACAAGAAATATTGATTTTTATAAATAAGCAATACCTGCTGCGTGGAACCCCAGTGATCGAGTAGATATATGATGTCTGTCTAGCAGTCAGGTCATTGATTCGAGTCACACCTCAGTATGTATACCCATGAATTTTGTCGTGGCTATTATTGAAACCTGAATAAGGACAATTTGTGTATCACTTGCAATAAAAATAAAAAAAATCATTTTACTTTATATTCTGTTTAAATATTTATATCACAACCATTTCAAATTGGATCTCCATCACTAAACTTTGAATTCCTCTAGTCTTAGGATTGTATGCTCTTTAGTAATTCATATAATTGGTTTCCAATCATCTCATTAAATGTTGAAAACTGAATCCCCATTTCTACAAAAAACTATACCATCCCTTTAATGCTGATTTTTCATTGTATATTTTGCCATTTTCCCCTCCCCCTTTCTGAAAATTGTTCAGTCAAGTACATGTATTGTTTAAAGTGTCTATAACTCAAAAAGTAGCTACAATGTTGGGATGCTTTCTTCAGGATGATTGACCATTTGTGTACTGAGAGACCTTCCCAGCTAGCTACATGCATTCACATGCATTATGTATGAGGATGTCCCATACGTAACGCATTTGTCCCATACGTAACATTATTTCAATGCCTAATAAAAAATATTCCTTTTACTGTTTTTTCTTTTTTCTATGGTGTTTAATTTCTCTAAACAATAAATTAGAACTTTCCAAAAGGGCATTAATATAACCTTAGCAATTTCAGAAAAAACCTAAAAAAATGACCTCAATTTGTTACGTATGGGACATCTCATGATAGGACATGAGCTAATTTGCATAATCATTTGCATAATCCCTAAATTTTTATACTAAGTTAAACTATTTGATGAACTTCTTATGTCCACATATTAATCAAATATGATTTGCTTTCCTTTGAATTAATATGAATTTTTATAAATGTCCCATACGTAACGCTGTGTTTCACATTTATGCAAATGAAGCCCTTGAAATTTGCATAAATTTACGTAATATAATTTTTTCCTCCATGGAAATCAAAACTTCAACTCATAAGCTTCAAAATGATACCAAACATGTCAATATTGAGCAAAGATGAAATTTTGCCTTCTGAGGGGACCTTATCTTGGACTTGCCCTAAAATTGTACTGTGCGCGCTGGCGGCCGACTTTACCCGCTAGGCCGAGTTCACCCATAACTACGGTACTGTAGCAACCATTGGTAACTATACGATTTCTGTAGTCATCCCACAATATTTTAATGGCAATTATTTCATTACTGATTGTCACATTTTGTTTACAATTAGCACCATTGAGAAAGTGAAACATGCCAGAATACATTTCTGTAGTGTAAGATAGAATATCTGTGTCAAATTCAGGTCAAACAGAGCATGGCCCCATTACCCCTGTATTGCTCTCACTTTTGTGTACTGGTGGTACACATTTCATTTAACAGCATCTGAGTGTGGCAATTATATGAAGCAAACAAACTTTTATTTCTCATTCAAATTATTAATAATGATAATGCTACTGTACCTCAACTCACTCCTAGACAAATATTTAATGAGAAAGTACAATGACATTGTATTTTCTCATTAAATATTTGTCTACAACTACAAGAGTGAGCAATAAGTTGAGGTACAGTAATATTGCTAATAATTTGTCTGAAGTGCAGACCTTGTAATTGTAAATCGGGTGTGTCCAGGACCACAATTATGTTTCTTGCATGTGTCGTAAGAAACCACTGTAGTTGTATACTGATATATGCTGATGATAAGAGTGACCGTCTTAGAATTGTTTGATGATTTACACTAGATAACAGTACACTAAAACGTCTGCTTATATTTTTGTTTATAAGTGCTAATTCCCCCTCTTTTTCTTTCTCTTTCTCTAGTTTTCGTGTGTTCGTAACTTCTAAGAGCTTTAGAGGAAATTTTCTTTCAAAAAGTCTGTTTTATTACAACAGCATAGATTTGCCATACAAAGCTGAAATACACGTTCAAGTGTCATTTTGTTTCTGTTTGTTAACAAGCCTCTGCATTGACTTTATTTCATCAAGATGCTCTCAAGGCAAAAGCCTGCCACAGGGCCAGGCTCGACAACTCCTGCCCAGGAGACGAAGAAGAAGAAGCAGATGCCAAAACTCAAGGAGTTCCTGGATGCACGAGACTACACAGGAGCTGTCACTTTATTAGAGGTAGGTGCCAATCTGTACTGACATTACATTTTCCTGAAACATCAATACTGGATTGACACTAACTCCGGTTTTATATCTACACATTTTACCATTTTTATGTCATTGTCCTGCACAGCATACTTTGACAGCATAATGCCATACCTTAATGAAGGATGAAGAGTTACAGTTAATGGTTATTGCTTGATTTGGAATAAGTGTTTTATCGAGTAGAAAATATCAACATAAATACATGCCCTTGTTTTATTTGTTAACTTTTATTTGAATGTGCAGAGGAAGTGAAAAAAAACATAGAAATCCTACCCTAGTAATTAGCCTTCGTAGGCCTACATGTCTGATTCTGTCAAGATTAATTGAATGCTCATTAAAAGATGAAACAACGACTACAAATCCGTATAGTCACCATGTAATAGACAGGAATGAGATCTGGCATGCCTTCTTCCATTTTCAGTGAGTTTCCCAGTTGTAGTTAGATGTTTTTTGTTTGTATGTTTGTTTGTTTGTTTTGTTTTTTGAATAAGAAATATTTGTATCTGCCATAGACTAAATCTTATATCAGGAAATCTGATCATTAAATGTATGCTCCCATCATTCCTCTCACCCTCCACCTTCCTGTCATTACCTGACCTGGGATTTTCTTTTCCTCTCAGTTCACCCGCCACAGTGGCAAGGGCTCTGACGAGACGGACCTCTGGCTGGCCTTCTGCCTCTTCCACCTGGGGGACTACAAACAGGCCATGCTGGAGTATGAGAAGCTGACCAAGAAGGAGAACATCAACCCCGACGTCTGGGTCAACCTGGCCTGCTGCTACTTCTTTCTTGGCATGTACCCCGAGTCTGATGATGCGGCCAAAAAAGGTGAGACGTGTGAGTTCCAATGAAAAAAAAAAAAAAAAATCCACCTACATATCCTAACGGAGATGAGCTTTACTCATCTCTTAAGTAAGTATCATTTTTAACATTTTTCTCATTCTTTCTTGATTCTTCTTTTTCCCCGTAATAACCTGTTTCATAATTCTTTTCACTTGGATTGCTTCCAAGATTTTTTTTTAGTTCTTAAATGGATGATTGTTTTTGTTACAAACTATTGTGAGCAGTTCATGCACACAGATGCCAAAAGATAAAACTTTGTGGAAGTTACTGTTTCTTTCTCATGCATATGCATGAAATTACAGTTGCTGTTGTGCAAAGCAAATTCATCCTCATTTTGATGCACAGCACCCACCAAAACAAATCATTTTTCAGATTTGCTCTCTATTTTTTCATCAATGTGTAGTGGAACCATTGTGCACTTGTGATGTAAATTGATGTGAGATTCAGCTAATTTTCTTTTTGACTGCTATTCTATTTCAGCTCCCAAAAGCGGCCTACAGAACAGACTGCTGTTTCACTTATCACAGAAGGTAAGATTAGATGAGCTGTCGAATAGTCTCTCTTGCATCCTGCATGCTCTGTATCATACACATTTCTTGTAGATTGTACAAGTACAATACTATGCATTTCTGATATATGATTATTTACAAAAGAATGTAAAGTGTATACCATACCAGTGTTGTAGAATAAAAAACAACTATTTGCATTGTCAGGCTGACATTAAAAGATTCACACAACATGGTACTAGTACCCACTTGTTTTGTTGTTGTCTTATTGCACACTTCTGGAGTGTGCAGTGAAATTACATGCAATAATTGAATGAGTACCATTTACAAGCACAGCGTTGCTTCCTGGTAGTTTCTTTTACAACAATTTCTGGGTGGTAGCAGTAGTGGAAGTAGTAGTATCAGTTGTAATAGCAGCAGCAGCAGCAGTAGAAATAGTAGTAGCAGTAGCAGTAGTAGTGGTAGGAGGTGGTAGTAGTAGTAGTAGTAGTAGTAGTAGTAGTAGTAGTAGTAGTAGTCGTAGTAGTAGTAGTAGTAGTAGTAGTAGTAGTAGTAGTAGTAGTAGTAATAGTAGTAGTATAGTAGTAGTAGTAGTAGTAGTAGTAGTAGTAGTAGTAACAGCAGCAGCAGCAGCAGGAGTAGAAGTAGTAATAGTGGTAGCAGAGTATGTGCAACTACAGTACTCTTTGCAGAGTTGAATGGTAACCATTTCATCACAGAAAGAATGCTTCACAGGTTCAGAGAGCAAAATGCGGGTTTGACACTCCCATGTGCAAGCAGATTATGTGGTCAACCATTCTTATATTTCCGTATTCTGTGGCAGTAGCTGAAAAAAGAAAAATGATGCATTAGTAATTTTACCTTCCCCTCATCTTCCCCCATTTCAGTTCAACGATGAATCCCGGTTAATGAGCTACCACCAGTCCCTGCAGGACGTCATCGAAGACCAGCTCAGCCTCGCCTCCATCCACTACCTCCGCAGCCACTACCAGGAGGCCATCGACATCTACAAGCGCATCCTGCTCGACAACAGGTATTGTCTCATTGCTAGATTGAATATCATGGTTCATGGAGGAGGTTTTTTGCCTATACTGTAAAAGTGGACATTTTTGCATTAGCAAGCTTAGTCAGATAAAATGAATTTCGTGTGTGTTTAATTTGGGGTGATCAAACATATGAAATATCATTACATGATTATCAACAGCAAAAATATCAGCATGCTTTAAGTAATGCGAGCTTCATGTTGCATAAAATACACAACAATTTTCACTTTTACAGTATTCTCAGGTTTGGTTTCCTTCAGAGAGCATTCAAAGCTGAAAGATTTTTGTAGACAGAATCAAAATTTTGATACAATGTGAGTGACAGCATGGTTACTCATCCATGAAGGCTGTTTTGCAATTCCCACAGCAGAGAATGGTAGAGGGTCTAAAGACGATGTGCAGCACAGTAAGCAAAACATGTTGTTTGAGCTGTTGCCAGCATGTAGATGATTCAGTATTCACATTTGATTTTGCTAAGATGAATTAAAATACTGGAGATGAGTAAAGAGAATTCAGAACTATTATATACCAGTAGTGTTTCCCCTTTACTGATAAGCAGTAGATGCTGTTGTGATGTAAACATGGAATGCATTCATGGAATTATGGAAAATATGAATATGTAGATTTTATGTAATTTTGCTCAACTCCTTAATGATTTGCTATTTGATTTTTCCTTAGTATAATATCGGAAGTGATGTACTTCCCTTTGCTGTAACACATAGCTGACATATTGACCTGTCACCATGACCTTTGACCCAATGCTATAATCTTTGACCCTTTTCAGGGACTACCTGGCTCTTAACGTTTATGTGGCGCTGTGCTACTACAAGCTTGACTACTACGATGTGTCTCAGGAGGTGCTGGCGGTGTACCTTCAGAACTACCAAGACAGTGCCATTGCCCTCAACCTCAAAGCGTGCAATCACTTCAGGCTCTACAACGGCAAGGCAGCAGAGGTGAGCCCCCGAGATTGTGATTGCATTGTTCAGGGGCAGGGCTGTGTACAATATGGGGATTGATGTGATTTTTTTTTCCGGTCCACGAAAAGCCTTCAGAGAAATTGTAAAAACAATTTGACAAAGCTATACAACTGAGAGAGCACATATGATCAGTTTCCGAAGTGACATTATCATAGTGTTGTGTATGCTATTGTGATGATATGATTGTCCATTTCAAAATTTTAATGTGTAAACCTCTAAGGGATTGTGTTAAACCTTGGAATGGTAGTGCAAAAAGTATAAGCTTTATAGGCAAATGGAACATTACTCCAATGCTGTTGTCCAATCACAGGATTGGATACCACTGTACAGTGCAGTTTCTGTTTGATTACTCGTGACGCCGTTAATTTAATGACGGCTTCTACTTTAAAAGTTGTCATAAAGACTCTTATTTATTGGCATTTTTTTCAAAGCTCATATTCGAACAGAAAACCAGTTCATTCTTTTCTTATGGATGTTTGAGAGACAGGAGTACATTGCTGTGCTAAATTTGTGTTTGACCAACAGGCTGAACTGAAGAACCTACAGGACCTGGCCTCCCCTTCATTCACATTTGCCCAGGACCTCATCAAACACAACCTGGTGAGACCTGCCTCCCATATTGGTACACCTGTGGTGTGTTGAATGTTGGTGGCACTTTTATTACGACAGTGATGAGGAATCAGATGATTATGATGGTGAAAATGATGATGGGATGGTGAAAATGATGATGATGATGATGATGATGATGATGATGATGAAGATGCAGATGGGGACAAGGAAAATAAGGATTGGCCATGGTGTCTGTTGATGATTATATACCAGTCATATTGAGTCTTCCTTTTAGTGGTTTCTTCTGTTGATTGCCCTTTTGCACAGAAGACAAACAAAAGTAAACTTCAGGCAGAAGTCACATTACAAGGAAGTTAATGTACCTTCCTCTGTCCGTAGTATGATGCAGATTAAACTGAGGATAAAATACTGTAAACACCCTGTATTTAGCCTGTCTAGGTGTTTATTTGTTTGTTTGTTTGTTGCGAATCAAGACTTCCCAACAATTTTGCAGGTGGTTAAAGTTGTGATCATAGAGTACAGTATTATCACGCGCCTTGTTCATTCGGCTTTTCATTTTGGCATCATGATTTTTGTGTGTTGTTATATTTGCGAATAACACTTGACTTGTGAAATTTGTGAAAAAAAAACAACCTGCAAAATATATGGCTAATACAGCAGTATTGATATCTCAGAAGGGAAGATGTTTTTTCTAGGTATGATTGTAGAAAGATGACTATTACCAATCGTAAGTGACCTTTTCGTGTCTCTCTTTTGCTTGGTTTATATTCACTTAGGTTGTGTTCCGGGCAGGCGAGGGAGCCCTTCAGGTACTTCCCCCTCTGATTGATGTCATTCCCGAGGCCAGGCTCAATCTTGTCATCTATTATCTGAAGCAAGGTATGACTGGATGTCATTGTTTTCTGGTGTTTCATGCTTTTTTTCCCTCTCTTAGTAGTTTGCAAAGAATGTTCTAAATGAGTAATATACTTTTTCAACACGAACACCAAAGATGTATCTATGCCTGATTAAAGAATGTAAAAAAAAATAAATAAATAAAAATTCTAAAAACAGTAACCAGGTCATCACTCAGCTTGAAGACACCTGCAAAGATTTGCAATGTGATGGTTTCAAGTGTTGATGTATCTTCCCCTCCGCAGATGACGTCAATGAAGCATACAATCTGATCAAGGACCTGGAGCCTACCACACCCCAAGAGTACATCCTAAAGGGCGTAGTCAACGCTGCCCTGGGGCAGGAACAGGGATCGGTGAGTTGCATCTCTTTTTGTTAAGAATGTATAGGTTTAACAAAAAGCCTATTACTAGCCCCTTTATTTTGAATATGTGTGTCAAATATGTGTTCTGTTCTGTCTTGCAAGATAGGAAGTTGATCAGAATTTTACAGTCTATGCAGAACCAATGAATCATTGAGTCTGATGTTATAGTTATGTTTCATGAAGTGCAGATTAATTATTTCTTTTGCTATCCAGAGCATTGAGTGGTACTGTCAGGTTAAGATTATTTGTTTTTGTTGTTATACTTTTTGGAAAATAAGGGAGTTCAAAGACTATAGTCATTGCCATCAGCAGATTTGATAATATTGAACCATTAAAGTACTGAAGCACTTGTTTAAATGTCGAGTCTGCAACCAGGTTTGCTTTGAAGAAGTTGTCTTCAAGATAACATCAACAAAATCTGCAGTATTTGATGTACTCATTCATAGATGATATTTCCTGTTTAAATGCATTCAGAGGGAGCATCTAAAGATCGCCCAGCAATACTTCCAGCTGGTAGGAGGGTCGGCAAGTGAATGTGGTAAGCTACTCTTTTCCAGTTCCTGCGTCACTTGTAACATTGGAACTGTATGCCTGTTTGTCTGCTGTGCTTCATTATTACATCCCAGTTTTGATACCATCTTCTTAAAGGAATAGTATAGTTTTGGTTGAGATGGAGATTTGGGTTTTAACATTTGCAAGATAATTAGAAACCTCTTTCATTGAATTTTAAAGAGTTTATGATTTCTAAGGGGAATAGAAATTTATTTGATAAAAATCAGTTTTGAAATGGCTGAGATATCCAAAAACAATGAAAAATAAAGTCCTAATAAAAGGTGGGTCCCACCTTTTATTAGGACCTCTTGGTTTTCTGATATCTCAGCCATTTCAAAACTGATTTTCAAGAAATAAACTTCTAATTCCTCTTAGAATCATATGCTCCTCAGTATTTCATATAAGTGGTTTCTGATTATCTCACAAATAGTTAAAACCTGAATCCCATCTCTACCAAAACTATATCATCCCTTTAAGCTTTGCTTTGTATGTTGCGAGAGATCCTGGTTCCATCGTTCTCTGAGAACAACTGCATGAAAACTGCCATTATACTCAAACAGGTTGCTTTGAATGGAAACTAGAGTCAAGATGCAAATGGGCAGATCTGGTTCATGTGAAAATCTGACTGAAATTATTTCCCTACAAATTGAGCATGACACCCTTTAAAACTCAGGTCAGTGTGGACATGCAAAACATTCTGTATTTACTAGAACAACATGGTGATTTCTAGGAATTAGAAACAAGCAAACAATAAGCAGCAGGCACATGAAATCTGTCTGTTTCAGCTTTCAAAGCAAACCTTGCAGTGAAAATGAAATTGAATGTGGTTAGCGTTATTGTTGTCTCAGTTTGACTTGTCTCTTAAAAGTTGTTTGGGTCAGGCCTTGTCTGCCACAGCTTTCAAAATTATTTGATCATCATTTAGAGACTCACATGACTTGATCAACCATCTTAAGATCAATGCATATATATGATTGTAACGTTACCAAAAGTTTCTTCTTGAAAATGATAAAATTATTTGGATCACTGTTCATAGACTCACATTAGTTGACCAGCCATCTTAAGATCAATACATATGACTGGTGTACGAGTGTTACCTGGCAGTGCGTTTCCTTCTTGAAATCCTTTAAAAAAAACATGCAATCAGCCTTTTCATTCTGTCCTTTAGTACTGGGATCATTAAAGCACTCAGCATACATGCAAATGTTTCTACAGTTCTACTTGGTGATGGAACATACAGTCAACCTTGCCTAAAGTCAAATCTATTTGGACTGAAGAAATAGGCTCGACTTAGAGAAAATTTGACTTATGAGGGATTGAAATCAATAGAATATAAAGAGAAGAGAACTTGGAAAGGCTTTCAGCTTAAGTGATTATTTGACTTATGCGAGATCGACTTAAGCAAGGTTGACCTGATAGTATCATTGAATAGCATACCATTGATTCTCTCTTCCAATGTCTTCCACCAGATACCATCCCTGGTAGGCAGTGTATGGCATCCTGTTTCTTCCTCCTCAAACAGTTTGAAGATGTCCTCATCTATCTCAACTCAATCAAGGTATCTAGACTTCATCAATCATCCATCTTACCCCTTCTCTCCCCTCCCCCCCCCCCCCCCCCCCCCCCCGTAAAACGATAGATGGAGTAATAATGAAAATATGTGTCATATGAAATTAGTTGAAACTGAAAAAGGCATGTATGGAATATATTTTCTTAAAATTTTCCTACAAAGAAAATAAGAATGAATTTAGTCTAAATCCAGTTTACCCAATTCCCCCTCCCATTTTCCCCATATTACTGTAAAACGAGGAATGTTCGCGTGCATTATAATTTCGTGAGCGCCAAACTTCGCGAAATTAAAATGCATGCGAAAGTTCTTGCTTACGCAATATGCATTTGATGCCAGTGGCAATTCGCGAAACTTTCATGCTGCGAGAAAGACCGTCGGCCCCAATTCGCAAAATTTTCAAAATATTTTGTTTTACAGTATTTGCTATGCAAGTCTTTCCAGATGTCAAATCTTATTAGATATTGGAATAAAATTCAAAATATCGTGTTTTACGTTATTTGCTATGCAAATCATTTCAGATGTCAAACCTTATTAGATATTGGAGTAAAATCAAGACTTCACTGATGTTGTTCTTTAATTTGCAGGGGGGAAACTTTTCCAAGTTTACCTGGCACACATAATCTTTTTATAGGATCAACTGATTTCTCTTGAGATGGAATAGATTTACTGTTGTTGTTCATGCACCTTATATCCTTCACTCATGTCTTCTTCCACACATCAGAGCTACTTCTACAATGATGACAACTTCAACTTCAACTATGCCCAGGCCAAAGCCACTGCTGGAAACTACAAAGAGGCAGAAGAGGTATAGCAGGTTTCTCAAGAGAACTCACTAAGGCTAATTTCCCTACTTTCTGAAAAAAAGTGATTATTTCCTCTTTATGGAGGCTCCATTGCACATTCAATTTATGTAAAGGATAGTTTGAAGAAATTGCATTTTACGTATTCACTCTGCCGCTGCAGTATTGACCTCAGATTTAACATTCAATTGTCTCACTTTCATCATGGTCTTGTATGGAAATAAAATGAGCCTGTTACTGTGTTTCATGCTATTTCATCACGTTTCATTAGGCTTCCTTTGGATAAAATATGCAATGAATAGTTGTCTTATTTATAATTTGCTAGATATTTCAGAGGTTACACTATCTGCTCCAGTGCAACAATTTTCTTCCTGGATGAATTCCATTATTTTTGTAGGTATTGATGGAAATGTTTACACCCAGGCTACAAAATGTTTTGATTTTTTCACTTGAAATTGGTTCACGTTTATGAATAGCTCAATATCATGTATTCCCTTGGATGTAGTTCCATCTGTAATTTTGCCCTTCAACACACCTCTGAATTAATTATATCTCTCCTTCCTCTCATCATTTTGTCTTTTCTGTGCAGATCTTCATGCTCATTCAGAATGACAAGTTCAAGCATGACTATGTGTACCTCAGCTGGCTGGCAAAGTGCTGTAAGTAGAACATTCAGTCACCCCCAGTCAGATCAAGACACTTAAAAAAGTTTTAATCGTCTATGTGCTTTGAGTGCATTGACACTGTCAGATGCAATGTAAGACAGTATGATTAACAAGTATAAACTAGCCAGGGCAATGGGAGCTAGTATGCATTCCCCTAGAAACCTGATTTCAAGTGGAATGGATTGGATTTTGGTGGGAAAGTGACCAACAGCAAGATTTCGATTTGAAGGTTAACTTTGGTTCTTTGAGCTGATCCAGGTTTGTTTGTTTATTCGATGAGGATGGGGCTTGATCAACATTTTAAAACATCTAATTTCAGTGAGTTGCTTTGTTGGATGCTATTTTCCTCAGGAGTCCCTTCATTTTTCTAAGAGCTAAACTGGAATTCCAAAGACTAAGACCTACTGGTGCATGAAATGTGGTCATTATGCCATTGTGACATGCTGTTTTTACCTCTTCCAGACATCATGAATCGCAAGGCCCGGCTGGCCTGGGAGCTGTACCTCAAGATGGAGACATCAGGGGACTCCTTCAGTCTTCTTCAGCTCATTGCTAATGACTGCTACAAGGTGAGCTGATAATACCATCTCCTCATCCTCCCTCTACCCCTTACCTCATGTTTTACTGTTTATGCCATATGTTTAGCGAGTCTCATTCTTTTGCGAATCGGGACTCCCTGACAATTTCGCGAGTGGTTAGATGTGCAGTTGTGGAGTACAGTACTGAACAGAGAAATGTATGCCTGCACGTCACATTCATATCTTGATCAGAATTAATATTTTTGCGTGTGTTAGTCTTGTCCATCCCGTTTTGTCCCGTACAGCCTTTTCTCCAGCAGTTGTTCTGTTGTCTAGTCTTGTCCTATGTTGTTCACGTCTACATGAGTAAGTGTACTTATTTGTGAATCTAATTCTCAGTGGGCTTCCAGACTTCTTCCTCTTCTTTTTTCTTTTTTTCCCTTTTGTATTTATGATGCTTCAATTAATCTTCCCAATGATGTTATTATTCCAGAGGGGCCCACATTCTACAAGCTCTGTCTTTTTAGTGGGTCTCTCCATTTTTCGCACTTTAAGCAAAGTTATACTTGCACCTCATTTCGATCACTTCTGTTTCTTTTTTACTACAATGTATAATTACTATAAGGTTCTCAATTGTTGTACATTCTTTTTGATACATAATGTTCTGTTTACCTTATTCTCTGTTGTCAAAAGAAGTGTAACTTGTATGTCTTGTCGAAAAATGAAATAAACTTTGAATTTGAATTTGAATTTGAATATTTTTACATGCTTTTAAATTGGCCAAATGGAATCCGCCTTGCAAAATTTGTGAAATATTTGGCGTATACGGTATTCGTGTATAGCAGGATTGTTCATCATTGATAACAATGCTCAGCAGGTATGATGGACTGCACTTTGGCACAATGTTCTCTGCATTGCGCTATGTGACTCAAGTGCGATACACTCACTTTTCTCCTTACCCCTCCCTCCTTCATCCCTCCTTCATGCTCTCATTCTTCTCTGGTTTTCTCTTCTCATCTGTCCCTATCCTTCTTTCTGTCTATCACTTTATTGCTCTCTAGAAGAAGTGGACTTCTCGATAGGAAGAATCTTAGAGATCATAGGCGCCGGAAGTGGGGGGGGGGGGGGGGGGGGGGGGGCAGGGGGGGCAGCCGCCCCCCAATCCAAAAAGTGGGGGGGCAAAATCCATTTTCCCCCAAAAAAGCCCCCCCCCCCCCAAAAAAAAAAAAAAAAAAAAAAATAATGATAATAAAAATAAATGAATAAACAAAGAAAATGAAATAAATATGTATATATATGAATAAAAGGGAAAAAATGTGGCTACAAACGGCAGCTTTTGGACTGTAAAATGTCAAAATTTTCAAGCTCGCTCGCTTCGCTCGCTCGCATCCAGCAGTTGAGCCCGGTGCGCCTCCCCCTTAATTTCTAAAGCGAAAAACATAGCTACGACAGCAGTTGTTGGACTCTAGAACGTCAAAATTTTCAAGCTCTCCTAATGTTGCTGCCAGTAATTGCCAGCAGTTGCGTCCGATGCTCCCCCTTAATTTCCAAAGCGAAAGATATAGCTACAAACGGGACTTTTTGGACTGTAAAATGTCAAAATTCTCAAGCTCGCTCGCTTTGCTCGCTCGCATTGAATCGTTATGCCATACTCCTGATGTTGCTGCCAATAATTGCCAGCAGTTGCGCCTGATGCGCCACCCCATTAATTTCCAAAGTGAAAGATAAAGCTACAAACCCCAGTTTTGGGACTGTAGAATGTCAAAATTTTCAAGCTTGCTCGCTTCGCTCGCTCGCATTGAATCGTTATGCCATTCTCCTAATGTTGCTGCCAATAATTGCCAGCAGTTGCGCCCGATGCGCCCCCATTTATTTCAAAGCGAAATATGTAGCTACAATTAAAAATCCAGTTTTGGAACTGTAGAATATCAAAATTTTCAAGCTCGCTCGCTTCGCTCGCTCGCATTTTATTGTTATGCCATTCACCTTATGTTGCTGACAGTATATAATTTGTCGATCATTTCACACCGTCATTCCATAATCCATGTAAGGAAAACTTACAATGTTCCTCAATGACTGCGTTCTTGAATGTATCACATTCCGTAATGTATTGTAGTCCCATTATTGCTCACGCACACACGCACAAGCATGTACAGACCGTCAAAATTACTTTATGGTTCCCCCCATGTTTCGACCCACCGTATGCCACTTTACATATATATATATATATATATATATATATATATATAAATAATAGATGTGAGTGTGTGTGTGTGTGTGTGTGTGTGTGTGTGTGCATGTGTATATTGTGTAACATATGCATGGTCTAATCTTGAGCCCCCTCCAATGTTTGCCCCCCCCCCCCAATCCAAAACTGCTTCCGGCACGCCTGTTAGAGATTGTCTAAATTTGATTCATTTGACCATTAAGGCCCAAGTTTTCAAGGAGGTCTGATTTAAAACAAGTTTTAAGTTTTCAACCATCTAAAAATCTTCAGGCCAATGAATGAATCAATCATAAAAGTGTTTTTTTTTTCTCTCCTTTTCATATTTTTCCTTCCTTCCCATCTGCAGATGGGCCAGTTCTACTATGCAGCCAAGGCCTTTGATGTGTTAGAGAGACTGGACCCCAACCCAGAGTACTGGGAGGGCAAGAGAGGAGCCTGTGTGGGTGTCTTCCAGCAGATTATAGCTGGCCATGAACCAAGGTAAAGCACTTTGTGATCATTTTTGTGTCTACTAAAGATGCATTCTAAGTTTCAGAAAGTACAACTGCAGGATTGCAAACATAGATTTCTATGTTTAATGGCATGAAAGTAGTGGTGTTCAGCTGATGTGAACCTCATTTGAGATCACAAGGCTTATGAAGTGTATCCATGCTAAAGTACCTAGTAGCAATAGAGACGAAAATCAAATGAAGGGAGTCCCAAACTTTCTTGATTTCAGCAGGCTTGGCCACTGGACTTTGAACTACATGGAACTCACTATATAACTTATCCAAGGTTTCTTTTGATCACATATGACCATGAATCAAAAGCATGTATTTTCACTGTAAATCATCTTCATATCAATCCACAAATACAAGATGTTACAAGATGTGTCAAATTTTGATTTAACTGCAACCCTCGGTCTTTAATTGAATCTAGTTTGCCCAAATCATACAGAACTACTTGTGCACAGATTTTATGGATAAGAGTTTTCGTACATTCTGCCGTACCAGAAGGAATGGAGAGGGAAGTGAGAATACAGCATAACTGGTATCTTTAAATGCAGAATGAGGAAACAGAGATTTTACAGCTGTTTTCCAGTTTGTTAAGCTGGTGAAGTGTTGATTTACTTTCTGATGGAATGTTAGTGTGTGGCTGAGTGTTTTGAAATGCTTAGAAGCATGAACTAGCTTATCAAGTATCCAGGTAAATAAAAACAACAATGACAACAGACTGTTTAATACTGCTTTGACCATTAACCTGCATTGATGTACCAATATTGCCAGTGCTCTCATACATAGTTTATTTCATTTTACAATGTTCTACCACTCCCAGAGAGACGCTGCGAGACATCCTGCAGATTCTGCGCAACACGGGCAACCCACAGGTGGAGTACATCATCAGGGTCATGAAGAAATGGGCCAAGGACAACCGGGTTCCCATCGGTAACTAGGAGACGGGAGACGGAGGGAAGATGCAGCGGAAGGAGGAGCAAGATGGAACATGAAATGGAGAAATGTCAGAAGAAAGAGAAGAAATGGAGAAAAGGATTTTACAGGGGGAAAGATGGCATGAAGAGATGAGATATGTGGTCCTTAAGTTTAAAGTTTGTATGTCCCTTTTGTGCAACCATGAAAATTGGATTCCTCATAAGCTGGTATATTGTAGAGGTAGGCAATTCACACCTTTTCTCAGAAGAATAAACTTGGAAACTTCTTTAGGATGGAGAGGAAAACAATACCGTAGATTTCCAGTGAGTTTATTCAGACCACAAAAAAATTCCAACCGCTATTTTCTTACAAGAGGGAAGTGTATCCTGGAGTGACAAGGGGTTAGGTTTTCATTTCTTTTTTAAAAACTCTGGTGTATTTAATAACATAAGATTTTTCATTCACAGTTTGGGGAGACATTGTTCAACCACGCAAAATTTCATGACATTTGCAAAAGGAATATTTGACCTTCAATGAGCACATAAAAAAGAGAAAACTCACAGGGACTGGTGCACAGATGGGCCTGGACACAGAATGATGAGAGGAGATGAGATATAGCATGGTTAAGGAGGGAAAGCAGAGTGAGGAAACTAGGCATCAGACTTCAGTAATTTATGTGAACGTACATTTTCTGTTATTTTTTTGTGTGTGTGAAATGGGAAAGTTAATGCCAAGGTAGAGTTGGTAGAGGGATCGTTGGGACGTGGATTTGAGATAGGAAGAAAGCTGAGGAAAAGGAGAAAGCTGGTCTGGGATATTTCTGACTTGTAAGAAGAGATCCCTGCAGACAAAGGCAGGCATCCTTGGGACAGCAGTAGAATGTCACAGCAGGAGCAAGAAATATAAAGTCACATGTGTCACATGAGAAAAAAGGAAGACAAACTTGAAGGAGTAGAGGATGCAGCCCAAGATATAGAACAGGACATTTTTTGCTGTCAGGAATGAAAAGAAGGATGATTGAAGCAGTAATCGTATCAATCTTGTTGAAAGTCCTTTTTTTTTTTCTAAATTCAGACACGGCTAAGAGCATCACTTTCAGTAGTCCACTGAAATTTTTAACCCTCTAAAGATCATTCAACTTTCTTTCAAGGTATTGATATTCATCACAATGGTATTCCATACGATTTAGTTTGATCACTGGTTGAAAACAAGAAAGGAAGCTTACTTCAGTCCTTCAAAGCAGTTTTCCAAACATGTATTACTTGAGATGAGATTTTTATATGAGGAAAACAAAAATGTGATATTTGTATGCCCAATCTCAGTAGTGTTAAAAAACACCAACAGAAAAAGTGTTTAGTGATTCAGTTTGCTGTACAATGGGAATAAAAATGCCTTCTTTATTAAGTAACATTGTACATATATGTATATATGTGTAAATTATATTGAAATTGTGATACAGACCGATATCTTCTATTGTACAGTACACTGTGAGGTACTGGTAGGTCTGAAAATATCATTATGCACATTTTGTCACGAGTCATGCATCGTAACTTCATTTTGAAGGAGATTGTAGCACAGATGAGATGTACCAGCTCCAGGAGAGAGAGGCATCTTTTTGGAAGATAATTCTCCACGGTTGCCAAGGTGACGTGGTCCCGCCTTCTCAAGCCGAGTGCTCCCCTTGATGCATGGTGTCCATTCTATGACATCATTCTCATTCTGTTCCTTTATGTATTGTAACCTATTCACAGAACTTGGAAAAAGGCAAGAAGGTTGGAGACTCGTCAGAATTGAAAAATAGTAGCAGCACAGTGTGCACAGTGTACAGTTTATGTTCTGTAGCCGCCCACTAGAAAATAAAATCTTTCATAGTGATGAAATGCTGATTCAGCTTTTAATTCCCATTCATACTTATCTTTCCTTTTTTCTTTATTGATAAGCCAAATTTCCCTCGAATAGTAGCTTTGTTCCAAGTTCAGGAATAAAGAGAATCTGTGCAAATTCATGATCATGCTGATGAAATATGATGAAAAGACAGAAATATCTAGAATATTTCTGCAATGATGCAAAGAATTTGTGGCTGTGTTAAATTGGATGTTTAAAACCTCAACATCTGAATTGGCGTTTTGGTAGTAGCACATCACATTTTTATTTGTACATCAGAAGGATTCTTTTGTTTGTTTGACAGACTTACGATCACCTTGATTGCATGTGTATATCACACGTGTTGAGAAATTGATTCATGTCATCACTCCAACCTTGTGTAATTTGTAGATACCTAGAAATGTCAATAAAAAGTACTTGCTACATACGTCACAGAACTTGGTCTTTCTGTAAATCTTCAATACATTGTATATGATGTGTGTGTGTGGTCTGTTGGTGTGTTTTATTTTTTGTTTTTTGAATTCTGTTGTGCCTCTTCAACAGGGCTAATGGAGCATGTAAGAAATAATGTCACAGTCTATAGTTACAGCTTAATAGTGCAGGTTACCCTTGCAAAAGACTTTGGGCAGTGGGTTTGGTCCAGGTACAAGTTACATTAGCAACTGTTGTGTTCACAGATGTTTGGGTTGCGTGAGGTTATTTCAAACCAATTCCCATGACAATGAATGGCTATGATGTTACACTTCAGCACTCTATATATGCACGTAAATGTTCTTTGATCTTATGACAATTATGGCAGTATCACTGTATGGACTATAGTACATTCCTCACACCAAAAAGGTTCAAGAGAATGGAGTCGCAACTGTCTTATTTCCTTTTCTAGATGTTCAATGCCGCCGCTCGAAAATATTTGAAGCATGTGCCAAACAGGATCTGCCACGCAGATAGGAAGACAATTGACTCGTGTCTCATTGCATAATCACCAGCCACTTTCTAAGGAAGATATGTCTTTGTGATGGTAATTGATTTTCGCTATCCCTTCTTATAAAAGGTAGGTGGTATAGACACGAGGATGTGCGAATAGAAATTGTGCAAAAAATGCTGAAATAAAGATGAAAATTACTCGACTGGGCATAATCGGGCACTAATTTGATATATCTATCAATAGAGAATTATATTTGAAGATTATTTCATGTTAGTTTTATTTGTCGGAATTAAGCGGAAAAGTGATAAAACAGGCTTTCCACGATGGTACAGTTTTAAACATTTTCACATGATACAGCTCTGATTTACACAATTGCACAAATTTCTGCACGGGATTGACTTTTGTTTTACATCCATTTCATCAAGTGAAACTTTATTACATTTGATAAATAAATAAGCAAAATTCGGCTAATATTATGTTAGCGTTCAAAATAAATCTTCAGATTGCTCACCAAGACGGCGGCTTCAAACATCGATCATCACAGGCACAAATGCACCTGTGAAGTTCTTTTGTAAGTCAATAGAAATCTGACAACTGTTTGAATAATTACAGCCAATTGGAACTCCCAACTCTTAAAGGGACTGTACAGTACTGGTTGAGGTAGGGATTCATGTTTTGAACATTCCTAAGTGAGATAATAAAAAGCCTCTTATGAAATATGAAAGAGCATGTAATTTTAAGAAGGATTCAACGTTTATTTGATGAAAATTGGTTTTCAAATGGCTGATATCCAAAAAAGTGCTAATAATAAAAGGCAACATGCCACAACTTTATTAGGATCTCTTTGTTTCACCTTGTTTTTGGATATCTCAGCCATTTCAAAACCGATTTTCATCGAATAAACTTGTGATATCCCTTAGAACTGCATTCCCCCTTACATCTCATAAGAGTGGTTTCTGAATATCTTGCAAAATGTTAAAAGCTAAATCTACACCTCGACCAGAACTGTACACACCCTTTAAACCTCCTTGCTCACACCCTATTAAATGCCAGAGTGTTGTACTCTGCTGTTTGTGTATGCTTGTGTGGGAGTGCATGATTGCTGGCCTGATAAAATCATTATCATCTTTTTAATATTACCACTATCATCATTTTGATAAAACAACGTATTACCCCATCATTATCAAATTGCAAAATTTTTCATACTAAGGTATACCCCTGTGCATTGCAGAAACATTAGATGTGAAAGATATTGCATGAAAACTTGCTAAGAGATGTGTTTGTAGTAAGATAAACAGCAGCTAATCTTGTCTACTGTTATCTCTCATCACATCAATCCACTCAGCTACCAGTTCTTTCACTTCCCTTATGTCAACATTAAAGGACAAGTCCACCTTCATATACAAGGATTGAGAGAATGCAGCAATATTAGTAGAACACATCAGTGAAAGTTTGAGGAAAATTGGACAATCCGTTCAAAAGTTACGAATATTTTCAAGCATCTGCGCAGTCACTGCTGGAAAAGGAGACTACCACAGTGTATGATGTCACATGCCTACAACTATATAAGGAAAATAAAAAGAGAATTTCACAACACTTGACTTTTTGAATAAAGTGCACATTTCTTCGACTTGCTACTGACGTATGTTAAGGGTAATATTATTCCCCCTGCCTTCTGGAAGAGAGAAATCAAGTGTTCTTTTGTTATGCGAGAAAAATGGAAATATGTTGAATTTTCTTTATTCTTTCTTTATATCGTTGTACTCATGTGACATCACAAGCTATAGTAGTCTTTTCATTCAGCCGTGACTGAGCAGAAACTTCAAAAATTCATAACTTTTGAACGGATTGTCCGATTTTGCTCAAACTCTCACTGATGTGTTGTACTAATATTGCTGCATTCACTAAACCCACATGTCTATGAAGGTGAACTTGTCCTTTAATCTCTCTTTTCTCCCACTCAGATATCCTGCTTCTGTACAATATACATGTGTACAAAGAAACATAAGCCATGAAATAATATTGAAAGACTTTTTATTTATTATGAACACTCGCTGAATAAAGCAGCAAAGATTAATAAAAGTTTAACAAAGCAGAGAAATTTTCAGATAGAAGCTCTGTGTACATATGAAAATATGTTTATTCTATATACACAACATATATTAACATAAATTAACATGCAATCACTCAGTGAAGAAGTTCACACAATTTATGCTGACTCTGACACAACAACAAACAAGTCTGAAAAGAACCATTTCATGGCATGCGCACACAACAGTTATAATCTGCAGACACTGCAAACTAACAGTTACAATCTACAGAAACCGCAACAAACCAGTTATAATCTGCAGAAGCCACAAACCACATTACATGTATTCATGTAAACCTGACATCTGGAGCCATCTGCTCCGAAAGGCATTGGAACAGCCCATCTGACAGATTACACAAACTGAAACATGGATTCCCCCTACACGGGCTTGTATACTTTCTGCAGTTTGCGTCATTCTGTACTGGTTCGTTGCATACTGTGACATCATAACATTATCACAGTTGGCTCTTCCATTTGCCGTCAGTTATCTTGTCTACATCGAACACTCAGAAAAGATAAATAAACTTTTAAAAAAAATAATTGCGAAGACTGAAACATAAAAAGCTTGAACGAGACCAATCTGCTGTTAGCTCTACCTCTGGGAAATTTGACAATGCAACTATTAACTTTTGTGACAGGAATATGCATTGTCACATATTCAAAGGCTTGACAGAAACAAAAACAGGTTACACCTCAAGCACACCAACGCTATGATAGCATGCGTTTCCATTTTGGTGTGAAGACCCGGGAAAAGGGTCAACATACATCTTGGAATGCATCATTTGAACTGATTCCAAAGTGACCGAGTCATTACTGCACTACATTTCTTTGCCTTTTAGAGGAAAGGGATATTTCAAATTACAACAGCCTAAAGTTTTCTGCTGCATTTCCACTTCATTTTTCTCTACAACAAATCAGCACTGAAATGACATCAAAATGACACAGAGAAGGCAAAAAGGATCACCTGAACAAGAATCAATGTGACATTGTCTGTTACAGAAATGCCCAAATTAAATGCATAATTCACAGCAAAAATGCTCTGTTTTTAGTAAAACAGTGTTTTTGGTAAAACACAGGCCATGCAAGTATTTCATAAATCAAGGAAACAAACTGACTTTGAAACGGAAAGTTTTGGTGTGGCCTAGGCAGAACAAACGACTGCAGTATAGACCAAGTGACATTACTCTGCAGGCTGTTCACTGAGCCTGTTGGAAATCAGTGCTTGTTTTACATCTCAGAGAGGTAGAAACATTTCTCAAATCACACAATATCCACACTGAAGGCCTAGACGGAATACCTAAAATTGTAAATATATCTTGCAGTCAATTTGAGAGGCAAAGTTCTTTCCCAGTGTATTTTATCTTTACACAAACAAGAATTAGACAAAATTAACCTCTGTCAAAACTATTGTCCACCAGAAACAGATCTAACAGGCATTGGTCTTCCAACACTTTCTACTAGTAATTTACAGGGTGCCAGCATGTCAATGATGCACTTTGTTCTCATCTCCATTTTTTTACTCCTAGCTCATCGGTGGGCTTTCAGCGGTATAGTCAAAATCATACGAAGCTAGGGATGAGCTTTCTGGCAGTATGTCTGATGACAAAGCAATGTCATCAGCACAGCCTCTGCAAGAATTTTAGTCAAGCGCCCTCATGCAGTTTGACACAGCGACACAGTGACAGTTCTGCTGTTTTATGCTGGTGTCTGGGATCCTTCAAGGTATGTGGGGGAAACAAATATCAGAAGAAAGTGCTATGAATACATGTTTTCTTTTGTAACCCCGACTACATGAGGACACCATATCATTTTGTTTTGTGAGAGCCGGAGCTCCCTTGGCAGCATGAAAAGCAATAATATAATCAAGAGCATAAATAGAAACTTCAGCTCATATTGTCAGACCACAATTTGTGACAATCATTTCTAAGAAACAACTGTAAAACAAAATGAAATCTGAAATAACAATCAGCTCAATAATAAATATTTATGATAGCTTAACATCCTCTACCAGGGTGTACTACTCTGTATCAATTAAATCGTTTAGAACACTTTTGCTGGTACACACATTAAGTTAACAAGTGGGGATCTACATTGACAGTCTAATCAGCCATGCAATTTCTGGCATTTTCTCTTCTCACAAATCCTAACATTGACATATGTGACTGATGTAAATAACTACTAAAGACTATACTTCATAGATAAATGACAGCAGGCATGTGATCTACGTGACATACCTCAATCATGGAAGAATATATTCATCAATGCATGCTATACTGCTTTCTGACTGATGTATTGCATAAATACTGCGCTACAAATATGTAATATGGTGATAGAGGGATATTCCGACACTTGTTCTATCAAAGAGAAACATATCCTTGCCCCGAATTCAAACATAAATCAACTATGTCATCTAATTATCCACACTTTTAGAGTATCTTTAAAAATATTGTGAAAGACAGGGAGGATTTGAAATTTGAAAGACAATAACAAAAGAATACTCATTCCATGAATACATTGATTATCATTTCAAATATCTTGAAATGGCATTTTCCTTTCTTGTAGCAAGTCCTTCTACTCCTAGGAGATAGCTCTCAATTCAAACATGAAAACATTCACACAGTTCATGGCTTTGAGGCTTCATAAGGTTAGAAGTCACGGTCAAGCCAGGTTTTAAGCGTTCCTTTCACATTTTATATCAACACGGTACTAAATATAAGTCACTTCAAAAATCAAGAGTGCAGAATTTTTCAGTGTTTCATCAAGATAAACAGTCTGACAGACTTTGAAGGTCAGATATCCCTTTTGCAAATGTCACAAATTTTGCATGGTTGAAGAATAATGTCTCCTGACATCACATATGAAATCTTACAGTACAGTTCGACCCCGATTATCCGGCCATGTCGGGACTGGCCCTCATCCGGATAAGCGAATTGGCCAGATATGGGAGACACAATATTAATGTATTTTGCTGCTGTCCCAGTGCACTGGCAGCTAGGCAGGTAGCGTACCCCGCAACCGTGGTGTAATCTATGCTAGCCTGCGCAAAATTATAGTCCCTTCTTCACAAAAATAAAGTATATCTTTATGTTAGTTCTGTAGGGAATATTGTAGGTAAATCATGTGAGTTTTGTAGAAATTTTAATTTGAGTTTAAAGTCACTGTTTTTTCTCAATTTTTGGACGAAAAAAAAAGTCCTTCACTGCATGAATGCGTCCGGATAATAGAGATTTCCGGATAAAAGGAGGCCGTATAATCGAGGTCGAACTGTAATACACCTCAGTTTATGAAAACGAAATAAAAAACTAACTCATTTTCACTCAAGAATATGCCTGTTTTATACCAGGGATAATGGCTGGGTTGTTTTTTTCTTTTATGGGGGGGGGGGGGGGGGTGGGGTCCAAATAATTCAATTAGAAATCTAAAGCATTGTTTCCCCTCCACCATAAAGAAGTTTCTGGCTTTATTATTCTGAGGAAAGGTCTGAATTAATTACCTTTAAATTATACAGCAGCTGATGAAAGGAATTTTATTTTTAGGTCTGCCAGAGGAACACAGAGCTTTTGTGAGAAAATACTTCACAAAGGTTGCGCACAAATTGCGGATTGTCTTTCGCAGCTCTCGATGAGCTCAAAGTGACGATAAAATTCAAAGCAAAAATTCAAAGACAATGACAAATCTCTCACAAACATTAATCATTCCCCACTATCTTCACACATTGTCATACCCTGTTAAAAGTTACTACACTCTGTGAAGATGATATCTTTTAGTTAACATATTTCACAGGAAGATAGCGGGAGAGAAAGAGCGATAGACGACCAAACCTCAAATAAACTGAAATGTACAAACTCTTATCTATACTATCATATAGCACTTTGCAATATTTACAAAACACACAATCTGCATTACTTCTTGCATGCACCAGCTGATCAACACTTAGAAAATTACTTTTTAAATTTTCTTCAGCAAAACCATGCATAGTATTTACATTATAGCTTTGTCAAAATCATTTACAAGTATGATACAAATTCCAGATTTCGTTTTATTTATCATTCCCTCTTTTTTTTGGAATTCTTATGTATGCATTCATTGTCAGGTATAAAATTTGCATTAGAACTGGATAAGTTTGTAGTTGAAGACTGTAGTCACAGTCAGATATACCTGGGGTAACACCAAACTTGATCACATGCAAAGCAGTCTATAAAATAGCATGAACCTACTAATATCGTTCATACCCAGTAGTTTCCCCACTATGTATTTCCTTTTCTCTGGGACAGTCATGGGAACTCTGTTTACTCACTGGAAGACAGGATATAGCTTCACTTTATTGGATGCATACATGGATGTATGTTTAGCTCCAGTAAAAGCACAAATACCACTCTAAATTTGGCATGTTTTTTTCCCCTCTAAAGTATTTTTTTTTCTTCAAAATATATGTATCAGGCAGGTACCATAATAATCATATTCATGTAGAAGCTTATTCTCTCTATAGAGAATCATAATTAGCATTAGTATGAAAGTAAGAAATCAATTGCATTTCCTGGAAAGGCATGGATTATTTCAAACGAAGACATCACTGGCAGTACTCACAGTATTAAAAAGTATCAATTTGCAGGCAGTCCCTAACATGGCCCGACGGCACAGTGCTGTTGTACAGTAATGGACTCAGAGTTTTCATTTTGAATCCTGGAGCTTAGCGTAACGCTGAAGATATCAAACCTCTTGTAATAAACACTTTGGATAATGTGTGAGACCTCTCCATATAAGTCGTGGTCCATGGTAACTGCAGCCCGTGGCATTTAGTAACATTTTGACAGCTTCTACAGGAGGTTTTCATGAAGTTCCCCAAGAAAGTGCCATGTAAAGGTAATTCCTCCATTCTGTAGCCTTCTAAGCTCCAATATGGACACATCCAGATACATGAATGGAAGTGGGGGGGGGGGGGGGGGGGGAGGTGAAAGAAAACTTGCCAATGCATTGAATATCTGCAAACAAGATTGGAATTGACTGAACAAGAAAAACTGTGTCTGACATCTATCCTTTCAAAATTTGCACAGTAGTTTCTTTTACTGCATTTTCCCTCATACTTCGCTTTGTTGTGCCTTGCCATATGAACAAAATGCATGAGCATAAATACTATAAACCCCATCAGGACATCGTAAAGATGAGGTTGTGATTATGTCATTGTCTCCGAGGCAACCGTTTCCTCTCACTGGCCAGGAGCAAACGGGTGCTTGTCCACAGGTCCGCCCTCGCTCCAGGCATCCGACGGGTTCCTCGGAGGCCCTGCTGACAACTCCTTTTTCCTTGATTTCTTGTGACCCTTGGTTGTGGTGGGGTCAAGCTCGTTGAGCCTTGCAAGAAGAAAGTGCTTGTCACGACCCTCCTACAAACACACATCACAAGCATTAGCACAAAAGGGAAAAAAGGCACAATTAGCATTACATAAGAGTGAGTGATGCATTGAGTCAACTCAGAGGACGTTGCAAGAAAGTTGCAATTACTTGCAACTCCCCAAAATCTATTGCAAATTTGCAATAGATCTATCTATTGCAAACTCTATTGCAAAATTTGCAATGGATATTTGCAATAGACTGCAACTCTACTTCCTTGCAACACCCCCTAAGACAGGTGGAAGAGGGCACTTTGTCTTACAGTTACACTACCAGGGTCTTAAGATCCATGTAGATTATTTAATGTGGAGATAACATACCTCAAAGACCTCTCAAGAAAGTCAGACATTACACATTATGCTACAAAGTCAATGACATTGGCATGTTGACATTACCCTGCTTGTAAACAGATATTTTCATGACGGTTCCCTTAGTTAACTTTATCTTGTGACTACATTTTGACTCTGATTATAATCAACATGTCGTTCTCTATCTATATTGTTTATATCTTCATACATCAGCAACACTTGAAATCTTGTGCTCAAACATTTCGGATATCACCAGAATTTGCAATCAAGAGTTAATACTCGATAAAATTACTGATTTATGATCATTGCCATCATTATCATAATCATAATCATTAAAACCATCATTAATACCATTATTGTCATCTTCACCAACAACACTGCCATCACCTTCATCATTATCCCTACATCATCAGTATCATCATCACCATCATCATTACCATTGTCACTAACATCACGTTCATCAGCATCATCCCTCATCACTAACAAAATCATTACCATAAGCATAACCATCATCCACACCATGAACACTACAATCAACTTTATCAGCATTATCATCATCACTACTATCATCATTACCATTACCATTACCATTACCATTATCCTCACCATCATCTTTACCACCATCGTCATCACCTCTGTCATCATCATCAGTAGCAGCATCAACAGCAGCAGCATTGCCATCAGCCATGCCATCATAATTTTCATCATCATTACCTCGCAAGTACTATACCATTATCATCATTATCATTCTCACTATCACCACCATGACATACCATGATGAGTTGTTCCTTGAGGAGGAGTACCATGTCCCGATGTGCCGATGAGATGGCCTGGAAATAGTAGAGGGCCAGCCTGCAATTGGTGAAAACACGGAGGCCATTATTATCTAATTTGATATACACAGTATATAACATATATATGTCAGCAAAACTTGCTTGCAATATATCAAAAGGGTCTACCAAGAAACTTACCTTGCTGACAAGATTTGCTAGGATGATGAGTTGCTTTGAAGTATTTTGAAATCAAATGTGTAGAATATTATTGATTGTTATACTTTTATTCCAGAAGAGTCCTCCCCTTTCAGCATTGTGGGTAGGCAGAAAGTTACATGAGGATTGCTCATGCCCACGCAATCATATTTTCCAAAAAACCTCATGCAATTCACAACAGTATTGGAGTACTTCTGTTGCTAGATTTGTTGATTGTCAATAATGAACTAAACGATTACATAGCCAACATGATCAGGTATGAGCTTAGATTGTGAACCTTTTTGGCTAATATATCACATTTTTGTTGTCACCCAACTGACATTGTGTTACTACAACATCATATCTCATACTTCTAATGTGTATTTATACACACTAGAGCAAAAACAGACAGTTCTGCAGGCACATGAGAACTATGTTTTCACTTTGAACAAAGATGAGTCTACATGGCACCCTAAACTGTCATGGTGGTTTGAAGAAATATACTCACAGGAGAATGATGATGAGGGGGACAACGAAGGCTGCGGAGCCGATGAACTCAAAGACCTGCTCCAGGAAGTTGTCCCAGGTGTCGATGGTCATGACCAGCTCACTCCACATGGAATCAAGGCCTCGGAACGGACCACACCCTTTGGACGGACTGATCCTGATTGTGGGGAAAAGTAGGTGAAAGAAAAAGAGAAAGAGAGATAACAAAAGAAAAAGTGATACAGAGAGAGCGAAAGAACAAATTCGGTGATTCCCCTTGCTTCTGGAAAGATACCATATGTATGCTTCCTCACATTTCTATGGTTTCCATTTTATTCGGCTTCTCTCTTTTTGTAGCTACGTCAGCATGCCAAAGTAATAACGATTCCTCTCCTTCGCTCTATTTCTCAATCTATCTCTCTCTCTCTCTTCAATCGTTGAGACCATCATCACTGATTAAACTAAACTGGATCAGCGGTTTGTTTTCATGTAAAGCTACGGTCACAAAAGTTCGTGCGAATGATGCATTCTTACGAATTCTGGAGTTCATACGGCCGCCTTACGAAGAGAGGGTTTTGTACGAAGTTAAAAAAAAAATCTTGGACAAGACCATAGACCAGGCTACAAACTTACAAACGGTCTATGAACGCTGGTTTCGTACGGCCTTCATAAGAATATCTTACGAAATTGTCTAGAAATCATTCGTACAGCATTTGTAGCTGTTCTTAATGGTATTTGTGACCGAGCCATTACATTGTTTACAAATCAAAGAAGGATGATTAACGCAGGAAAATTAGTAAAACTAGAGTATTACATAAGAAAATTATGTGATGGCATTTACATATGGCAGCCACATATCCTCAAGCATGTCACTATCAAAACAAATACATCATGCAACCCAGACATTGAGAAGATGTTGTGAAGCAATTTCGGCATGGCAGGGGTATTCTGTCATAGGCATTGAAGCCATGAGCACCACAACAGCAGTGTGGGGGAAAAGTGTAAAGAATGCTGGGGGGTATTTCATGACGCATTTTGTCTGACAAATTTGTCTGACAAATTTGCTCTCAGCTAATCCGATGCAAGGATTTCAGTAGCTTGTAACAATTTGTCAGAAAAAAAAAATATCTGACAGAAAACTTCATGAAATGGCCCCCAGAAGGTCTGGCCAGCCGGGATGACCACTCACGAGGAGATGGAGTAGCCGATCGGGATGAGGCAAATGAGGAAAGTGACCAGCAGGATGACCATGAAGAAGATGCCCGACCGGGTGGCCCGGAAGGGGCGGGACGACGGCACCATATTGTACAGCAGGCTCCACTTCTTGAAGTAGAAGAAGATGAAGCACTTGAGGACGCAGATTGCTGGCAGGATGGGGCTGTAGAACGATCCCACCCTGGATGGGAACAGGGAGGAAGGATTTCGAGGAGAAAACAAAACCATGAAATGTGACCTCGCATAACAGAACAAATAATGGCCAGAAAAGATTTATGGAGTGAAGGTCACATTCTGCAAAGGCAAATTCTCCGCTTTAAAGTGGAGCAAAACATTTCAAAATGAAATTTCTACATGCGCCAAATTATTCCATGAAATCAACCATGCAGGAATGCTACTTCTGAGAAAAGGGGTTTTGAGGTTCATTGAGTAACCTTTTACTGTGTTTGGATCGGAAAGGGGATTTGAAACTCGATTGCATCCACTCTGAAGGGATATCCAAATTAACCAAAATAATGTGCTCACTAAAGATACTGCGGACTCTTTGAAAGTCTCTAATGTGTTTTCACGCAATTTTTTAAAATTTATTTCTTTAGCACAAAATAGAAATTGGGAAATGTCCAAAAAAAGAGGCAATAAAGCTTAAAAAAAACACTACTTCATATTTAACTTTATGCTTCCAAACTTTGATTTCAGAAAGAAAAAAAAAAGGTAACTCAGCTTACAAAGAGAAAATCTCCCCAAATCAGACAAATCAACAGGTCTTTTCTTCTTTCTCTTTGTAGAAGTCCATCTAATGTACCAGTCAATTCTTGACTTAGAAATAGGGGAAACCCAATGTCTTTTCTCCTTTCTTTCCTACTCATTGCTGTATACATGAGGAAAGCTCTTACCAGCACAAGGCTTGGGAGTAGACTATGGCCAGCACATTCTTGGGGATCTCAAACTCCATGTTTCCCAGTGCCTGGGCTATACCGCAATGACAGTACTTTGCTGCGAGCCTGTCGAGAGTGCCAGGTAGAACATGAGAGAGAGACAAAGACAACCAGTGATAAGAAATACAGGCAAACATTAACATAAAGAAGAATATTAGAGCTAAATCTAAGATATGCATCCTCAAAAAATCAAGCTTCTGAATGTGACTGACAATGAAAAAAGACTAAAACAATATTGTTAAGTGAAGTGAAACAAAACAATACAAAACACACACACACACACACACATACACACACACACACACACACACAATCCGATAAATGCAAATACAAATGAAAGTACTGGAAATAAAACTGGTAGACAGTTAACACGGAAAATGTTAAAAACAGAATTGACTTTTTTTTGCTTTCTAACTGAAAGAGAAAGAATTGAATGTAAGTACTAAGTATGTTGTAGATGGCAACTTGGTATGACACTCTTCCATTAAAAAAAAAGCATCCAAAACAAACAATGAAATCACTTACTTTCGTGGAAATTCCACTAAGATGATGACAAGCAACACAGCAGCAAAGTCAGTGATCGTCAGCTTGTAAAACTCTTGACCAATGTATGTCTCCCAGCACTGAAACAGGGAGAAAGAGAGAGAAAGGCTTACTAACACAGGTTCATTAATTGCCTTACATCTATCCAGTCTCTTGGGGAAAAGATGAACAGGTTTAAAAAAAGTCACTTAGAATTGAGCATATCAAGGCTTTGGTCAGCCATTACACGGTTCCCCCCAGTCTCACATCCAAATCAGTCATTTTTCAAAGAGTTACTGGCCAGATATTAGTGTGCCACATGCAAATCAAAAGGCAAAATAATTCCCTAATAATAATGTAAGTTAAGGAAGACTTTTACATTCTCTTGTCAGGTACACAAGGCAACATTCAAATGTTCAAAATTAGGGAGATTTGGCAGTTTTGAAATTAGACAAAGACAATGAAACCTCACCCCCAAAAAAGTATCATAACATTACGAGAAAACAAAACATTAACTGAGAAAGCCCTTCCTTTACACAGTGACTTACTCTCAGATCACTGGGGCAGATGTTGCAGGCTTCCGTGGCCGTCCCCGGACAGACGACCTGAGGGTAGAGGGAGAGGAAGAGGACCACCAGGGATGCCAACCTCAAGAATACCGTCCTGAAAGTGAGGAGGAAAAGAAAGGGGGCATGTTAAGATGAAGTCCGCCACCAGATACTGTATACGCCCTATATTCAGCAAGTCTAATTTTTCGCGAATCGGAACTTCCTGACGATTTTGTGAGTGGTAAAATTTGCAATCATGGAGTATGGTATACCAAACATAGAAATATATATGTGCATGTCACATTCATGTCGGGATGAGAGTCAATATTTTAGCGTGTTTTAAAATTAACGAACAGCACCTGACTCGCAAAATTTGCAAAAATAACCTCACTAAATATTTGGTGTACACAGTATACATTTAATGACATAATCTCTGATAAGACAACAGCTGCACATAGGTGCACTACCATCATACATCCCACTATTGTCTCAAGAGAGGTCAATTCATTTGTAAAGGAATACCTAAATAAAAATCATACATTGAGAAATTGAGATGAGAAATATTAACTGAAATTATCCCCCCCATTTACAGTATGCAAACAGAATAAGTTTACAGGCTTACTAAGAGTCAATATGAAAAGAAAGGTCAAGATGGATTGACTGACTAGCACCAGAAACAGGTTTTTATGTATAAAAATACTGAATGCATTGTGTGTGTGCATGTGTGTCTGTGTGTGTGTTAAAACACAAGATAAGCTGTTCTCTGACTGAAATGTACCTTGGACCATTGAGTTTGGATTTATTCAACTTGGCCACTATGGATGAGGGTAATGCCCCAGTCACATATAAACACGGATGTTCAAGGATCTACACGGTGATCCAGGGAGATCCGGGGACGTCCGGGGAGATCCGGGATTTTGGTATGACTGTACACACGGTATCAACACGGCAGCTACACGGATAAGGCCGGAAGAGCGCGGCATCTACACGGACGAACACGGCATCTACACGGATCAACACGGCAGCTACACAGATCAACACGGCAGCTACACGGCAGCCACACGGACCACCCTGGATTGCTCTGCCAACACGGCAATCCCCGGATGACGCCGGATGTTTTTGACCGTGTTGGCCTCCCGGCATCAACACAGATCTCTCCTCGGATCAGATCCGGGGTGGTTTGGGGTGATCCGGGATGTCTATGTGACTTGGGCATAAGTACTTGTGTACAAGCAACCACAGGACCAATGCCTTTTAATAATTCCCCTCAACAGGATGAGGCAATGGGGATAAAGAACCTTAAGCTACCATCAACGCCAACTCAAGATTGACAGTCCACAGTGGAATCCAATGAGCTCGTACAGATTCTCATTCAAGAATGAGTCGTTTAATTACAGCTTAAAAAAATGATCACGAGGCATCCCTGAGTTCAAGTTTGTACAAAAAAGAATGACACTTGAATCACATATATATTTCTGCCAATTCCGAGATGCCCAGGTACCTGATCAAGGTGATGCTGATCTCAAACTGAGGGCTGTAGTCCTCGAAGCGGACGATGACGTTGAAGATGAGCGGGACGACGCCGTTGAGCAAGGTGATGGTGATGGACGGCAGGTAGCTGATCAGCAGACTGGCAAAGGCATCGGTGGTGACAGGTTTGCTGGAGTTCTGAGGGACAGAAGGACGACAAAGAATGAAATCAATGACAACTGGATAAAAACTGGCTGAAAGCTACCGGAAATGAACGATAAATAGACTGATACATAAACAGATGAATAATTGGAAGGATGAACGTGTGGTTGTGTTAATATATTGCATATGAAGTACATGCATCTGTGTGTTTATACAGTCAGTAATGTTGGCCCTACAGTGACATGGATGAAAATGGGAATTAATGAGCAGACAAAAATTAGTTTAGAAAGGATAATAATGACATGGAGATAAAAACTGAGGATAGACACATACAAATTAGTGGGTAAAACTTTGACTGATGGACAGATGAATGAATTAGGGGAGGATGGATGACATAAAGCCATGTGTATATGTCTGCATGCCATACACACTGTACATGGATCAGTGTAAAGATTAATGAGGACAATTGACAGATGATTAATAGGTCGATAATGGCTTTTATAAAATGGGTTTAAGAATGTAGACAATCAGAAGTGCTGGAAGGAGTCATGCTTGCTCTCTTATTTAATTTCGCTAATGCACAAAGAGCGCAAAAATTGTGCAGCAAAAAAGCATCACTGCAAGGCTTATTATAAAATTACTACATACGTGAGGGGGCATTAGTGGAGATGCAGCACACTCAAGGGTATCTACAAAGGTGCAACATGCACGACACTGTGAATACTAAAGTAAGCAGCATCACCACTTAGTCATGAACTTAAGCATTACATATTTAAGGGTGTGTACAGTTCTGGTTGAGGTGAGGATTTTGTCACAAATGTACACACTAATAGTTATGTACATGTATGATGTACTGTATGCCTGGCTGTTTTAATGTGTATGTACACAGGTTGACCAGATTAATGGAGAACATTCTATGTGGTATAGATATAGTACATACAGGCTGACTAGATCAGTGGAGAATTTTCTAGGTGGTATACAATGTAGCTATACAGTACATGCATGTAGCAGGAAATACATTATAGCTCACTCAATCTAGATTGATTTCACCCATTCCAGAATCTTCTGGGAAGTGCTAACATAACCTTGGCTGAGTGAGGCACTGTCCCTGTAGCCCAATGTGATTGGTAGTTATTCTTGGCAATGATGTTTTGTACATAGATAGGCAGTGAATCATCCAGGATTCCTGGAACTTGGACTGGCTAGTAGGTTGGAGAGAGTTATAGAATGTGCTAGAAGGGGTTGAATGGATAGTATATAAGCCAGAGAAATTCTGCAGTAGGCAGAGTACCCAACACCTCTGCTCTGAGAGTTACGTCACTTCTGGCTCTGAAGCGACTTGTTATAGTCAGTCCTGTGTTACCTGCTGACCTGTTATGTTTGTGGAGATAAGGCCTGGGAGACATTTTGCCTGCAGATAATTAATTTGCCTTCATTGGGGATAGATACCATTTTTATGTCAATGGACATTGTTACGGAAAAGCTGTGACGGGCTGGATTCCTAGCTGGACAATATTAAGTGAATCATCATTCAACGCATCAACTGGATGTGGTCGTCACAACATTTGGACTCTGCACGTTTCGCCGTGGACGTATATCGTGGATTTTACCCCGGATCTATACCGTGGACTATCGTAACCTGTGCCTCTGGAGTTACGTCAGAGGAATCATTCATCGGTGCATCGCGGATCATTCGTTTGTGCATCGAGCATCGTATTTGGACATTTCCACGGATATTGCGTGTAATGCGTACGTAAGTGATTCCATTACTGACTTATATTTGTTTCTATTGATCATTATTGTACTGATGTGAAACCGATTACCAGTCTGTACCTACAATATCACTGTTAATAAACCGCCTGAACATCAGTTGATTGTTTCTTTTGTGCGATCATTCTCGGAGTGATTTTGGTCGTAACAAAATTGGGGGCTTGTGTCCGAGAAGTGAATTTAAGCCAAAACTTAGAATTTGGAACGTTCCGGAATCCAGAATATTGGAACAGACAAAATACCAGTTGAGTTGATTGTTCAATTGTATATTGTGTGTATTACAGTGTGATAATGTCAATCAGTACAATGGATGTTCAGGCATTTGTTCAGAGGACAGATTTGTCCCTCAAAGATTTGCAAAGGTTACGCAAATGTGATTTGACTGCTATTGCACAGCATTTAAATGTTGATGTTCCACAAGGTGTAAGAAAAGCAGAAATTCTTGACTTAGTGGCTGATCACATGGAGCTCAAAGAAGAAATTGACACTCCAGATCGAGCTCAAATTTCAGATCAAACACGGCTTGAGCTTGCTAAATTGGAAATGAAGGAGAGAGAAAGGGCAAGGGAATTAGAACTGGAGAAAGAGAAGATGAGATTAGAAATGGAAAGGGAGAGGGATAGAGAACGAAGAGAAGTGGAGAAAGAAATTGAAATGAAGAAACTTGAAGTGGAGCAACAACTGAAATTGCGTGAGATGGAATTGACTCATGCACAGACTGTTGGAAATCATGACAGGGCTCCCTCTGAATTTGATTTGGCCAAGAACATTCGATTGGTGCCAAAGTTTGAGGAAAACAGAGTTGATGCATACTTTGTGTCATTTGAGAAGGTGGCTAACAGTTTGAAATGGCCACAGGAATTTTGGCCCATGCTCCTTCAAAGTGTGTTTGTCGGCAAAGCAGCTGATGTGTACTCATCTCTCTCTGAAGAGCAATCACGTGACTATGCTACAGTCAAGAAAGCAGTGTTGAATGCTTATGAGTTGGTGCCAGAGGCGTACAGACACAAGTTCAGAAATTCGTACCGAAAACCAGGCCAGCCACATGTTGAGTTTGCTCGTGAAAAAGAAATGATGTTTGATAGGTGGTACAGGTCCCTGAAAGTGGATCAGGATTTTGATAACCTACGTGAGGTTGTTCTCTTGGAAGAATTCAAAAAGAGTGTTGCTTTCAGTGTGAGGTCACATTTGGATGATCACAAAGTGACAAGTTTCCATAAAGCAGCCTTGATGGCTGATGAGTATGAGCTGACCCACAGAAATGACAACAGGCCACCTTTCAGGAATTTCTCTGGAAATAAGAGAGACAAAATTCATTCGAGCAATCCAAAGAATGCTGGTCCTGAAAAAGGCACGAGTTCTGAAACTTCATCGGCACCAAAGCCTCAATCTGACAAAGGGTCCAGTACAAGTGCAAATGTCATCAAATGCTTTCACTGTAACAAGACAGGGCACGTAAAGTCACAGTGTTGGAAGTTGCAAAACAAAACAAAGAAGGACTTGGGATTTGTCACGTCAAAAGGTGTCCTACCTGAAAACAGTGTCCCGTTCAGTGAAACACAGGCCATTGAAAGTCAATCTCCCAAATTCAAAGATAGGATGAAGCAGGTGGATGAGAGCTATCGTAGCTTTTTGTTTGATGGTGAGGTGACCCCATGTACTTCTGGTAAGGCAGGTAAGCCAGTGGTCATCCTGCGGGATACGGGGGCCTCTCAGTCGTTGATGGTGGATGGTGGTATGACTTTTCCACCAGATAGTGCAGTGAATGCAAAAGTCTTGATTCAGACTGTTGATGGCAGTTATATGTCAGTGCCACTGTATAGAGTGGATTTGAAGTGTGACCTAGTTTCTGGTCCTGTTACTGTTGGAGTTGTTCCTGAGTTGCCCATGGCAGGCATTGACTTCTTGTTGGGGAATGACTTGGCTGGGGATAAGGTGGTTGTGTCTCCAGTTGTTTCGGATAAACCAGTGGTGGTTGCTGAAACTGAGCAGTTGCAGGAGGAGTTTCCTGGGATATTCCCAGATTGTGTTGTGACTAGGTCTCAGGCTCGTAGAGCTGTTCAAGATGATGCGGATTCTGTTGATGTGGAGGAGAATTCCGGTGTTTGGTTGGCAGAAACCTTTTTCAAGGATTTGAATGATGGGGTTGCTGTATTAGGCTCCAAGGCTAACAGTGATGGGCTGTTTAGCAAGTCTTCCTTGGTTGAAGCACAGCAGGCAGACTCTGAGTTGAAAGGCTTGTCTCAGACGGCGTGTTCTGAGGCTGAGGCTGAAAAGGTCCCTGAGTGCTATTATGTCAAAGATGGCATTTTGATGAGGAAGTGGAGACCTCCCCATAGGCCAGCTGATGAGGATTGGACGGTGGTCCGTCAAGTTGTTGTCCCTCCTAGTTACCGCGGTGAGATCTTGAGGATTGCTCACGAGTTACCTGTTGGCGGCCATTTAGGCGTCAGAAAGACAAAGGATCGGATCATGAGGCATTTCTATTGGCCAGGGTTGAATGTGGATGTGGCTGAGTTTTGCAAGACTTGTCACACATGTCAGGTGGCTGGTAAACCACAGCATTCGGTGAAGCCGGCGCCATTGATTCCGATACCTGCGTTTGAAGAACCATTCAGTCGGGTTCTAGTTGACTGTGTTGGACCTTTGCCTAGGACTAGGTCAGGTCACAAGTACCTCTTGACAATCATGGATATGTCTACACGGTTTCCAGAGGCTATCCCCTTGCGAAATATCACTGCTAAGACTGTGGTAGATGCTCTAGTGCAGTTTTTCACTAGGTATGGGTTGCCCAAGGAAGTGCAGTCTGACCAAGGGTCAAATTTCATGTCAGGCATATTTCAAGAGGTGATGTATCGTTTGGGTGTGAAGCAGCTGAAGTCGTCAGCTTATCATCCCCAATCCCAAGGTGCGTTGGAGCGCTACCACCAGACCCTAAAGACAATGATTAGGGCATTTTGTGAGGAGTATCCCGAGGATTGGGATAAGGGCATCCCTTTCCTGCTGTTTGCAACGAGGGACTCCCCAAATGAGTCGACTGGTTTCAGCCCATTTGAGTTGGTGTACGGTCATGAAGTTAGGGGCCCACTGAAGCTCATCAAAGAGAAATTCATGACTGAGGATGATGAGGTCCACCTACTTGACTATGTGTCAAAGTTTCGTGAAAGGCTTTCAAAGGCTTGTGAGGTAGCTAGGGAACACTTGAAAGTGTCACAAGACTCTATGAAGAGAAAGGCAGACAAAAATGCCAAAGCCCGAACTTTCAACCCAGGTGACAAAGTTCTTGTACTGCTGCCCATACAAGGTGAACCACTGAAAGCCAAGTTCAGTGGCCCGTACTATGTCAAAAAGAAACTCAATGATGTGAACTATGTGATCAGTACGCCAGACAGACGCAAAGATCAGAGGGTGTGTCATGTAAACATGCTGAAAGAGTACTATGAGAGAAAGGCTGGTCAGCCGGTAGGCGTAGCTCAGGTGGTAGAAGAGGAAGTAGAGGAAGAGGGAGAAGCTCAAGATGAGCATGGAAGTGAGCCCTCTAGTGCCAGGTTGTCTAACTCAGAGATGTTAGGGAAAGTAGATGAGGCACTGAACTACCTACCTGAAAATCAGAGGAAAGATATGACTAGTCTGTTACATGAGTACAAAGAACTGTGTAAAGACAAACCAGGCTGCACCCCTCTGGCTGTACATGATGTTGATGTAGGAGATGCTGACCCTATCAAGCAAAACCCTTACAGACTAAACCCGAGCAAACTGCAAAAAGTAAGGGAAGAGGTTCAATACATGCTAGACAATGACATAATAGAACCTAGTAAAAGCAGTTGGAGCTCCCCAATCGTCATGGTGCCCAAACCGGATGGGTCTCAAAGATTCTGTATAGATTACCGAAAGGTGAATGCTGTGACGAAAACAGATTCTTTCCCCATTCCCAGACTTGAAGACTGCATTGACAGGGTCGGCAATTCTGCATATGTCAGTAAAATAGACCTTCTAAAGGGATACTGGCAAGTGCCCTTGACCGACAAAGCCAGAGAGATTTCTGCCTTTGCTACACCAGATGGCTTGTTCCAATGCAAAGTAATGCCATTCGGCATGAAAAATGCTCCGGCCACCTTCCAACGGCTGACAAACCAAATCATTGCCGGACTTGACAACTGTGTAGTATACATTGATGACATCCTAGTGTATAGTGACACGTGGGAGGAGCACATTACACACTTGCGGCAACTTTTTAATCGACTCAAGGAGGCCGGATTGGTGATTAATCTGGCAAAGAGTGAATTTGCAAAGGCCAAAGTGGTGTATCTCGGGCATGTAGTCGGTCAGGGACAAGTATTGCCAAGAGAAGCCAAGGTAGAGGCTATACTAGGCTTTCCCATCCCCCAATCCAAGAAGGAGTTGCTCAGATTTCTGGGCATGGCTGGTTTCTACAGGAAATTTGTACCGAATTTCAGCACTGTAGTCACCCCCCTAACAAACCTGCTGAAGGGCAAGGCAAAGTACACCTGGACTGATGAGTGTCAAAGAGCCTTCGAGAAACTAAAGGCAGTCCTTGCTAATGAGCCTGTTTTGGCAGCTCCTGACTTCGCAAAGCCATTCAAGGTGGCAATAGATGCTAGCGATGTAGGAGTGGGAGCGGTTTTGCTCCAAGAAGATGAAGAAGGCACTGAACGACCAGTTAGCTACTTCTCCAAAAAATTGAACACATACCAGAAGAAGTACTCCACAATTGAGAAGGAGGCTTTCAGTCTCATCCTTGCCCTCCAGCAATACGAAGTGTACTTGACAAATAGCAAAGGGGAGATCACGGTCTATACTGACCACAACCCCTTGGTCTTTTTAGACCGGTTCAAAATGAAGAACAACAGGTTGTTCAGATGGAGCATGATGACGCAGCCATATGCACTCAAAATCAAACATGTGGCAGGCAAGAACAATGTAATTGCCGACGCTCTGTCAAGAGTGTAACATGAAGAGAGTATCAAAGGTGAAAAGTTTTCACCGCATATTATTTCCAGTGTATGTGTTTAGCATATTCATTAATGTGTGCAAAACAGTTTGATATGATTGTATAAGCTCCGAGAATCCAAGCAATATCATTGTAAACAGTACCCATGAAAAGAGAACATGGAATTAATACAGCTATCCAAAAGGCATGTGATAGTATGTGATTATTGTTGCTTGACTTGGACTTTACCTCACATTCGTTGCAAATAACAATGAGAAATTGTGAAGGTAAAAGAAACCCTTGCTACAGCAAGGCTTTCTTTTTCCCATGGGGGATGGTGTCACAAATGTACACACTAGTAGTTATGTACATGTATGATGTACTGTATGCCTGGCTGTTTTAATGTGTATGTACACAGGTTGACCAGATTAATGGAGAACATTCTATGTGGTATAGATATAGTACATACAGGCTGACTAGATCAGTGGAGAATTTTCTAGGTGGTATACAATGTAGCTATACAGTACATGCATGTAGCAGGAAATACATTATAGCTCACTCAATCTAGATTGATTTCACCCATTCCAGAATCTTCTGGGAAGTGCTAACATAACCTTGGCTGAGTGAGGCACTGTCCCTGTAGCCCAATGTGATTGGTAGTTATTCTTGGCAATGATGTTTTGTACATAGATAGGCAGTGAATCATCCAGGATTCCTGGAACTTGGACTGGCTAGTAGGTTGGAGAGAGTTATAGAATGTGCTAGAAGGGGTTGAATGGATAGTATATAAGCCAGAGAAATTCTGCAGTAGGCAGAGTACCCAACACCTCTGCTCTGAGAGTTACGTCACTTCTGGCTCTGAAGCGACTTGTTATAGTCAGTCCTGTGTTACCTGCTGACCTGTTATGTTTGTGGAGATAAGGCCTGGGAGACATTTTGCCTGCAGATAATTAATTTGCCTTCATTGGGGATAGATACCATTTTTATGTCAATGGACATTGTTACGGAAAAGCTGTGACGGGCTGGATTCCTAGCTGGACAATATTAAGTGAATCATCATTCAACGCATCAACTGGATGTGGTCGTCACAACATTTGGACTCTGCACGTTTCGCCGTGGACGTATATCGTGGATTTTACCCCGGATCTATACCGTGGACTATCGTAACCTGTGCCTCTGGAGTTACGTCAGAGGAATCATTCATCGGTGCATCGCGGATCATTCGTTTGTGCATCGAGCATCGTATTTGGACATTTCCACGGATATTGCGTGTAATGCGTACGTAAGTGATTCCATTACTGACTTATATTTGTTTCTATTGATCATTATTGTACTGATGTGAAACCGATTACCAGTCTGTACCTACAATATCACTGTTAATAAACCGCCTGAACATCAGTTGATTGTTTCTTTTGTGCGATCATTCTCGGAGTGATTTTGGTCGTAACAATTTAGCTTTTAACGTTTTGCAAGATATTCAGAAACCACTCTATGAGATGTCAAAGAGCATGCAATTCTACGGGGTATCAAAAGTTTATTTGATGAAAATCGGTTTTGAAATGGCTGAGATATCCAAAAACAAGTTGAAACAAAGAGATCCTAATAAAAGGTGTAGCCTGTCGCCTTTTATTATTATCACTTTTTTTGATATTTCAGCCATTTGAAAACCAATTTTCATCAAATAAACATTGAATCCTTCTTAAAATTACATGCTCTTTTGTATTTCAAAAGAGGTTTCTCATTATCTCACTTAGGAATGTTCAACACATGAATCCCCACCTCAACCAGTACTGTACAGTCCCTTTAACATGAAAACATCCTTTGTAGCGACGTACCAATACAGCAAAGTCTGTAGTGAAGTAGATAAGGTACCCCGCTCCGGCCAGCACCATGATGACAAGTAGGTTAAGGAAGAGACGCAGGGTGTAGAGCTTGCACTTCTGACCCGTGGTTCGCTTGGCTCTCTTCAGGGCCAGGCGCTCTTCTTCAAGGGAGGTCTGCCAACATCAAAGGATAAAAGTATGAAAGTTTTAGCATTCGCATATTTCATGATGATGATGATGATGATTATCATTATCATCATTATTATTATCATTATTATTACCATTATTTTTATTATTATTATTATCATTATTATTATTATTATTATTATTATTATTATTATTATCATAATTACTATTATTATTATCATTATTATTATTATTATTATTATTATTATTATTATTATTACTATTATTATTATCATTATGTTATCATTATTATTATCATCATCATCATCATCATTACGATTATTATTATTATTATCATTATTATTATTGTTATTATTATTATTATTATTATTATCATTATTATTATTATCATCATTATTATTACTATTTATCTGACAAGGTACAGAGCATAAGATACATATCATAAGCATTAAAAACATAAATCAAAGACAAGAATGAACAGTACAAAGGGATAAACTGAGCTGTACATGCAACACAAAATGAACTAGAAATGTCGCTACAGCGACTGGTTATACCCCCGCCAAACAACATTTCATAAGCTTTGGTCAAAAAACTGAGGAAGTAGTTAAATCCGCAAGATCTTTCCTTGATCTTCTGCCATTAATATGCCGTTACCATGGCAACGTACTTTCGGGTACTGTCGAAAAATGCGTCTTGCACATCTACAACCAAAGGCACACATCTGTACCAAGTTTCATGGAAATTGGGCAAAAACTGAAGAAGTAGTTTGCAACACAAAATTTTCCATCATTTTGGCTCACAGTATGTGAGCTGTTACCATGGCAACATACTTTTTGTCACTGTCAAGAAATGTGTCATGCTGACCTATATCCTAAGACAAACATTCAATATGAATTCTATGAGAATTGGAAGAACACTGATGAAGCAGTTTTGCCATGAAGCATTTTGCCCTATATCTTACCAATAACATGCCGTTACCATGGCAACGCACTTTTTGCCACTGCGGAAATATGTGTCTTGCACATTAACATATTCAGATGAACATCTGTACCTAATTTCATAAAAATTGATCAAAAACTGTGGGAGGAGTTTGCGACGCAAGATTTGTACCCATTTTTGCCCATAATATGCCGTTACCATGGCAACGTACTTTTGGGTACTGTCAAAAAATATGTCTTGCACATCTACAACCCAAGGCACACATCTGTGCCAAGTTTTATGGGAATCGGTTGAAAACTGAGGAAGTAGTTCGCGACGCAAGATTTGCAACGGACCGACCGCCCGACCGCCCGACCGCCCGCCCGACCGCCCGCCCGACCGCCCGACCGCCCGACCGCCCGACCGTCCACTGATTCCTATATACCCCCTTCAAACTTCGTTTGGCGGGGGTATAAAGAAGAATAGATGGTAACAACATGTGGGTCAGGGCACAGAAAAATGCTGTATTCCAAGGTATATTGAAATTCAAGTTTTTAATAAGAAAAAAAAAAATCATTTCTGTTCTCCTACACATGAGATGGTTCATTTATCTTCATTTGAGAAGCATAAGGGCGTTACTGATGAAATTTAGCATCTAACCTGAAAACATGGAGTCAAAAGGGGCTTGAGCTTTTGATCTTAGCAGCATCTTTGTTATGTGCAAAATGACCATGAGAAACTTGAATACATTATCATCACTGGTCACATTCTCTGAACATCTTTCTGCTTCTCAATTGAGAATAATGTCCCTCTGAATGGCTGTTATTTATTTGTTTCCAGGGATCAGTGGAGGGCCTGCATGTGAATAAAAGCTCACTTGCCCTCAACATGAACAGGTGGTCATAACTCACAGGGAATATATCACAATACCTACACATGGCTATATTTTTCTTTTTTTTTTCATCAAAGGTCAAGGCCACGAACACAATGCCTGAATGTGGGAAATTCTTTCAAGTTCGAGGTAATAGAGTAGGTGCTGTATCAACCATAATGCACCTGGTGTCACTGCAAAAATCAAAAATACAAATAACTGACAATAAAAAATTTTGTCAGTTATCATCACAATTGCAATATTGTTTGCACTCACAGCTATCTCGTAGTGAATGCTGCGATGCTTCAGGTAGCAGTTGTTGAAGTCAGTGAGGGAGTAGTCCCAACCAGCGAACACCTGGTTGCAGTATTTGAAGTAGGTGTCTTCTCGGTTGGCCATGCTTTCCTTGAAACCCTTGGCAGTGCTGGAGGAAAACAAACACAGAGACCATGGATAAACAACACAGTCACAGACACACACAATTTTGTCCTCTTCCCATAATACATGAATGCATTTTACCATCTATCATCATTAAATGTAGGGGTCCATGTTTGTTTGTTTGTTTCAAACAGACCTTTAGATTGTGACAATATTGGGTTTGGATAGCATGACTGGCCTATGAATAAGGACTCCACAAACATCTTATAACATGTGAAAATGAAAGTTTCCTATGCATGTAGATCTACAGACAGTGAAATTGTGCTTTGTGAAAGTGAAATGGTATTTACAAGATGCTTTCAGTCATGAAGGCAAGAATTTATTTGGGGAGGTGGAGGGGAGGGAATGAGACACCTGTAAGTTTGTTGCTTTTTCATTGTTTTTTCTTCAATCATAAATGGCTGTCTGGATGGGGAGGAGGCAGTTTGAAAGTTAACAAGATGTATTCTATACAGAGGAGCTTCGATTTTTCTTCTTCATGAGCAACCACTATTGTTGCACAAACAGAAATGGTATGAGGAAAGCTTAATAATCATGGTCATGGATCATTTTGTTTGTTTGTTATTGTTGTTGTTGTTGTTGCCATTGTTGACAATGTCGAAGTAGTAGTAGTTTTTGTCGTCGTCATTGTCGTCGTCGTCGTTGCTGTTGCTGCTGCTGCAGTTGTTGTTGTTGTTGTTTTTATTGTTGTTGTTGAGGGAGTGCTTGCAGGAGGTTAGACGAAGACTTAAACTTCATCTCCCATATTTTTCTTTTCCCAAGAGCTGTACAGGTGGTGGATATCCCCATGATACTCACTAGTTGTTTCGTTGTTGTTTTTGTTGTTGTCATCGTTATTATTTTTGTGGCTGTTGTTGCTGTTGTTGTTGGGGGAGTGTTTGATGGAGGTTAGACCAGACTTCAACTTCATCTGACATATCTTTTTTTGCTTCCCCAAGAATTGTCCAGGGGATGGGGGGATGTCCCCCATGATACTGTCTAGTTGTCTGTCGTTGTTGTTGCTGTTGATGTTGTTGTTGATGGAGTTTATGTAGGAGGTTTATAGACCAGACTTAAACCTCATTTCCCATATCCCCCCCAAAAATAGTAGGGGGGGGGGGATGTCCTCCATGATACTCACTAGCTGACCATCATGAAGAGGCTGATGAGGAAGTAACTGATGGTGGTGAGGAGGTATGCCAGGGGCAGGTTGTAGTTGACGGGGTTGGGGATGAACGAGTACTGCGAGCTCAGCGAGGAGCTGTCGTTCACACTGAAGAAGGACGGCGAGTAGTTGCCGTAGAACAGCGGCGTCTGCTCCATCCATCCCTGTTGGGGTGAGGAGGTATGTGCATGGGGTCGGGGGAAGGGGAACAGAAAATTGTCAAATCAGTGCACTTGCTGAGATAGTCTCACATCAATATCTTCACACATGATATTGTGCAGGTTTGGGTGTTTTTGAAAATTTCACTGTTAATTTGAAAATTAGAAAATCAAGAGAGCACAGGGTCTATCATATAGCCATATTTTCTTCTCAAATCAGTCATGTCTATTCAGTGTGAGGTTTAAAAAAAGATAGACCTCACCTACCCTGCTTACAGATGTACAGTACGAATTAGGTAGTCAAAAGTGATGGTAGATCAACTGATTCCCTGAGAAAGAATTTTGCGACAAAAGCATCATAAGCCAACTTACTCATCTTGCTTTCAAATGAAAGAAATTCCATGAAATCACTAAAAATGTATTGGCAGGAAAAATCACGAAAATTTTGCCATTTTTCTCACTATTACACAAGAGGTCACAAAAGATTATGTGATCTTCATTAGTCCACTGTAATTTTTTTTTCTGTAAATCTGACAGTGACACTTTGTTCAACAATGAGAAATGGAAAAGGAATTGGCCATTCAAATCAACAACCAGAAAGAGTATAATGACATTATTCTGAATTTACTTCGTGGGTTACGCAATGCAAATTGCACAGTATATAGACTGGCTTCCATGAAGTAAAACAAAAGATAATCAAGGTACTTGAACAGTTGTGACAAGTAGGGGCGTACATGCTTATTAAGATAAAGTGGCTCGCCATGCTTGTGGCCTATTTTTCGGTACTGTCCCGAAATGATTTGAGCAACAAATAGGAGGCCACGTCATCTCTTCTTGTTTCTCCTATCAGTATTACTTCTGGAGTTCAGATCAAACAAACTGATACACTCCTACTAGACCCCTGAACTTGAAGACGAGATGAAGTGTGCTGGCCAACTCGATGACCCACCTGATAAGCAAATACAAACTTTCAAGACACAGCACATGTCCCAATTGTACTGTATGTATGTAGCCACTCATCCCAGTCCAAATTTCAACTCCAATCATATAGTCTAGTCGCAAGTGGTCAACAAATATTTAAACAGGACACAAACGTTTGCTCTCCGGGTGATACGCATGCATCATCAGATTTCCAATTGTGGAAAAGATTGAACTACCAATCTTTCAAACAAATCTCATCGAACATTTTCTCAATCTGGTCGTTCAATAGAAAGGGCTGAACTGTGTAATGTCACCCCAGGCACACAAATTCAGAAAGGGGGATAACATCAATAGGAGTTAACACAGTAATGAGATAATTGGAAGCAGGAAGATATCTAGAAAGGTGAATAGCTGTTGCCATGGTTATAGCTATCATTATCAATTAACATCATAATGGGCCTTCTTTGCAATTAAGCCATGCACTTGATTGCATAGCCAACAGTGGAGCAAACAATACAGCTACTGATAATCAAAAAAGATATTTCCCATCACATCACATATTATCTATGTAGGTTGTAGTTGTACTAGAAGGGGTAGCACACCCGACAATAACCACAGAAGTAATACAATACTTCAACGATTTGGTGACTGGGAGATACGTTCTTTTCATATTGAATGGCGAGACATATGCATATGTACAAACAAAAAATACAGATTTCTCTGCCTAAAGAGGTGCATTGTACAAGTTAAAGTAGATGTAACGTTTTACAGTGGATGTAATGTTTAACATTGACAAATCAGTCTGAATTCATAAGCTATACAAGCAAGACTGTCCATGACTAAAACAGACTAATTCTTAACCACCCCCACTATGTCATCTCATACTTTGTAAACACTCTTGCTCAATGTCTCTACATAACTTTAAAAACTTGTACCATTTTTTTATACGCCACAAATCACTTCTTGCTTCATTAGCATGAAAAGACAAAAACAAGATCATTACAGAAAAAATTTATAAGGTCCCATGAGTTCTACATGAATAATTGTGCAATATGTTGACAATTTTGCATGGTAAAAGAGCAGCAAAATCTAAAGAATACTGTATACAGTGCAAAACCATGAAATATTGGGGGGGGGGGGTACCCTGAAGAGACACCCATGACAAAATCTTAACAAACCTTCTTACATCATGATTACAATGTCAGTAATTAAGTTTGGAAATTTGCGTCTGTCAGCAAATATCTGGTTGAAACCTCAGCCCTACATGCTGGACAGTTGCCCAATGTAAGTTCATAGTTTTAATGTAATTCTGATATTTTCTCTTGTGACCTCCTAACACAATGCATACGCTTCACGAAAGGCAAATATACACATTTGGTAATATTGCATCAATCATATCTGCTTGCTGATTTATCAGTCGTTCACGAAAATTAATATGCTCTAGTACTGCAAACAGAACACTTTGTTTTGATGGGATATAGACGATATAACAGCCCTTCCCTGGTGTGAGAAACAGTGCACATGTCACAGCAAATGCCACTTGTAGAATTGCCAGCTGCTGGGGAAAATCCCTTTGTTGGGACAAAAGTGATAAACAGTGTCTTGCATAATATGGAGAGGAGCAATGAAGGCTAAGCTTATTTATGGTCACTGTTTAACCATCCAGTCAGGTGATTTGTGCTAACTTATAATCTGGTGACAGGCACCAACTCTGGTACTGATATGGACCACTGAAAAAAGAAGAAGAAATCTACATATGCAGATTTTCATTAAAAAAAACCTAACAAACAAATTAGGGTTTTTAGAATGCATCAATTTGGGTTTCCATATCACTAAAAAGTTGTTTGTGTGTGTGTGTGTGTGTGTGTGTGTGTGTGTGTGTGTGTGTGTGTGTGTTCTTTTGGACAATGACTGTTCTACAAAATTGATGCAAAGCTGTATACCTTCATAAATGTATGTGAGTATGCACATTATGCATGTCTGTATGTGTGCGGGGTAAACAGTTTATATTTTTGTTTGTACGTGCATGTGTGTGTGTGTTTTTCAAATCTTTTAAACTGAACAGAAATAACCAGAGCCCAGGGCCCCGACTGCATAAGAGTTGAGATCAAACGTAAGTGTCTGAATATTCAGTCCTGATTTGCTGATGCCTGACTTATAATTGATTTTCTGACTTATAACTGATTGTATGCAACAGGGTCTTGGATGAAGTTTAAATGAATCAGCAATATGTGCCAAGACTAATGGTGTTACTCTTACCGTTCCCTCGAGGAAGTCCAGGATACACTGGACGCCATCGTTGTTGTCATTGCATGCTGTGTTGATTGTGTCATCATAGTTTTCTTCACAGGTAGATGCTGTAAGAAGAAAACAGAAGACAGATAACGCTACACATATTGGCCACGATAAATTCTTACTCTCTACCTTTCCAACTCATACTCGTTCTTGGTATACCTGCCACATCCCATGTACAACAGCAACCCTCCCCCCCCCCCCCCCCGAATCCTTCCATGCCATCCTTACATGCCCCTACCCTCTTCCCCCTTAAAAAAATAAATAGATAAAAATACAAGAAATTAAAAAAAAATGAGAGGATTGGGTCAAAAAGCTGATTGGAATGTGTTATGTCGTTAATGTAGTCAAATCTTGCACACATCTCCTTGACAAAAGATTGCCAGTAACAACCTGACGGTCTGCTTGACCAAGCAATGTGGGACTGCATGTACACAATGACCATCAAACTGGAGACATACAAAAGACCAACAGGTGAACAGTTAGCAGTATGTGTACAGTGGCCAGAGAAAGTGACAATCATATCCCTGAGACCATCTTCATGACAAGAGACCCGGGGGTCACACGCTCACCTGAGTATCGCAAGTTCACCTTCCATGCATTCTTGCAGACTCTTACCTGAGAACATTGGAAACTAATGGTGGGGGTAGCTTTGAGAATGGGGGCATGGTGTCCATGGCACATATTCCATCACACTGATAAAAATACCTGCCAAGTACACTGTACTTTATAGAACGTTCCAACGTTCCAATGCAGCTTAGGAAAAAAGACTTAAAGCCCTATCACTTTTGATTAGAACTAGTGAAAAATATTATTTAATATTCATTAATTTAGGAGGTTTGGACTCCCTGGGGCCCCCAAGGAAGCATGGTGCCCATTCAAACACTTTGAGATTTTATCCCTATGGGAATGCTCCTTGACAAGTTTGGTGAAAATCCATCATGTTGTTTTCAGCAAGAAGATGAAAATTTAGGCACGCATTTGGACCCCCCCCCCCCCATCCCATCCCGCTTCCTTGGGTCCCAAGGGGGGGGGGGGCACCCCTGATTCTCCCATGAACAAACTTGAAGCAACAGTCATTAATATACTGACTTATTGTATTAGCTTAGCTCAATCACTTCCAGTTCTAGAGAAAATCTGTAAAGATTCCTTACAGGAGGGGGGGGGGGGGGGAGTGGGACCCCTGGGGCCCCCCAGGTGGGGCATGGTGCCCATTTGATGGAATTGAGATTCTATCCCCCTAGGGATGCTACCTGCCAAGTTTGGTGAAAATTAGTGATAGGGTTTTCAAGAAAAAGATGAAAATTTACCATTTCGGTCCAAATTTAGTCCCCCTGGAGCCCCCCAGATGGGGCATGGTGCCCATTTGATGGGAATAAGATTCTTTCCCCCTAGGGATGCTACCTGCCAACTTTGGTGAAAATTCATAATGGCATTTTCAAGAAAAAGATGAAAATTTACCATTTCGGTCCAAATTTAGTCCCCCTGGAGCCCCCCAGATGGGGCATGGTGCCCATTTGATGGGAATAAGATTCTTTCCCCCTAGGGATGCTACCTGCCAACTTTGGTGAAAATTCATAATGGCATTTTCAAGAAAAAGATGAAAATGTACAATTTGGGCCCCATTAGGACCCCTCCCTACCCTCCTCCCCTGGGTCCCAAGGGGGGCACCCCTGATTCCGCCATGAACAAACTTGAAACTACAGTCATCAATGTACTAATTCATAGTATTAACTTAGCTCTATCACTTCTGGTTCTAGAGAAGAAGATTTTTTAAGATTCCTTAATTTTGGGGGGTTTGGGCCCCTCTGGCGGCCCCCCAGGAGGGGTATGGTGCCCACTTGAACAAATTGAGATCCTATCCCCCTAGGGATGCTACCTACCTAGTTTGGTGAAAATCGGTCAAGGGGTTCTCAAGAAGAAGATGAAAATGTAAAAGTTTACGCACGACGGATGACGCACGACGCAAGACGCACGACGGACGAAGAGCCATCGCAATAGCTCACTTGAGCCTTCGGCTCAGGTAAGCTAAAAACACTGAAACATACATACATGTAGATGAACGCACACACAAACATACAGACTTTATACACATGGCCAGACAGACATAAAAAGCCTAACCTTAATTTCAGCAGTATACTCTTATCAATTCTATAAAACCATGGTGCTATCCTTACCCAAGTTACTCTAGGTTTGGCATACCCAAGTTAAAATCAACATGTTTTTTAAACAAGTACTGTCAACTATTCAATTTGTGGAATGGGACAGCTGCATTCCCTTGCTTAAAAAAAACAAAAACACAACAACATTGGTCACCTAAAAAAGTAACAACAAAGTGATCATGGCATGTATATCAAATGATCTGATGATTGATTACCAGTAATGAATTTGAATGAGTAGTAAGTATTATGGTGCAAGGTTAGGCTGTCAGCCATGCACATCACTTAGAGATATTAAAGGCACTCCCATTTTTCAATCAAGTGATGCACTTTTAATGAAATGAAAGCTTGCACCCCTCCTGATCATGACCTACATTCATCGTTCTGCAGGGAATTTATATCTAAATTGGTACTACTGCCCCACTATTGCTAACTGAACTGTTGGATATTCATATTGAAAAGGGCCAGAAAAAGTGGCAAACGAAGATTCATGTTCGATCTCTGCAAGTCCCGCAAACTGTTAGAGAAAATGAAGAAACCAGTACACACGCACCCTTCCTTAATTGATTACTTGCACTTATATATGTCTTCAGTGATTAGCACTGCAATAAAAATGTAAAGACATCTAAATCTGCAACATCTGCAACACAAGGACATTGGATGCCACAGTGGTATGTGATGGATAGTACACCGTATGTTGAAAAGGCCCTAGCCAGGAATAGAATGTACAAAAGTACCACACACTTTGATATCATGCAAAAATATCATGTATGTGACTTAGATTTGAAAGCATCCTCACATGACCGTTCTCTATGCTGTAAAGGATTCACAAATTCAGTGACAGAGTAACCATTACTGTACATGTAGGCAACTAAACCTCTACTTACAAAAAAAGGAGGATTTACATCTGCTCTGAATTATTCTTTAAAAATGGCAATTTCGCGCAGATCGGCCATGAGGTCAAGGGTCAAACTCACACTGCTGGTAGTTTTCGCCAAGAATGAGCTCCGGGATGACTATGAAGCCGAACATGATGAGGAAGATGTAGGTGTTGAGGAACAGCAGCCACTTGAGAAAGACAAAATAGGACACCACCGCAGTCCCGAACTTGCCTGCAGGAGAAGTGTGGAGATGAGAGGGAACACTGGAATTGGGATGGTGATAGCCCAAGAGTTGGTTGCATTCTCACTGGAAGGAACTGTGCCAGACTGCTCCCAGCTCATGCTCCTTTTTTATCTTCACACCAGAGCAATTTGTGTGTGTTTATAGATATATATGTATTACATCTGAAAAAGTGGAGTAAAGCATGTCTGACTCTGGCTTTTGATCTTTACTTATGGCCTACAACGTTGTAACCCCAAATCACAGGACACATTTGGAGGTTCATTATTCTTCAGTCATCCAGGTACCAACAAATCACAAACAACAAAAGAACAAGTGCCTTTGGCATCACGGTGTGGTGAAGGTAATCAAAGGACCTGATTAACTGGCATCTTACTTGGAGAAAAACACACACACACATACACACACACACACAAACACACACACACAAAGAAACATGGTCTGACAATGCCAAACTTCTGTTACACAAATAATAAACATGTAATACAAACTGGCCAAACATTCAGTATACAATTATATTTAAATTTCATAAATACATGTAATTCCAACATTTCTTGGGAGGGACGGAAGAATGATCAGTATCACTAAACAACCATTCGGACATGAACTTGAGTTCAAAATGAACAGGACACTCAATGATATGAGCATATACTTAAAACTAGATATGTCGCTTTGGCGACTGGTATGCCTCCGCCATAATGCATGATTTTCCCAATAGGTCTAGATAGTACATGTGGACAATGTGTGATTACATTTTCACAAAATTGGCAAAATATTGAAATAACAAATTTGTCACAAATGTGTTGAATGTTCACCTTCCTTGACCTAGGTTTAATTGGATGAATAGGACAGCATCTATCTAGGGATTTAAGGACTTTAACTTGACTTTGACCCATTCATACATTAAGGCATTGAGTAATTTTCAAGGTACAGGTGTGGAGAATTGGTGTGAATTTCTGCATTGAATAGTAAATTGTTACCATTTTCATCTGGCCCTTGACCCTAAAATTCATAAGATAATCACTTTCAGGTAGAACATGCATAATATGTACTAAGTTTCAAGATAACTTGAGCCACTTCCGAGATATGGAGGAAAATGATAGTTCAGCACTTTCACTTGATCTTTGACCTTTTGACCTTTGAGGCAAAAAAAAAGAAAAAAAAACTTTCCAGAGAATTTCTATGAGGTTACACATGCATACACCAAGTGTAAAAAAAATAATAACCCTGCTGGCATTGCATAAATATGAGGGAAATAGTAACATTTTGAAGTGTTGCACTTGACCTTTGACCCCTGACCTTTGACCCCATGAACCCTACATTCTCTAGATAATCAATTCCAGTCAGTACATGTATATACTATGTTCCATGAAGATACCTTGAACAATTTTCCAAGGTACGGAGAAAAAAAAAGAAGTTTTAATATTTTTACTTGACCTTTTGACCTTTGACCTTTGACCTCATGACCCAAACTTTCACCAGAGAATCTTAATTGGGTAATACATGTATACACTAAGTTTCAAGAAAATATCTTCAGGCATTCAATAGATATGGTGGAAATAGTGAAATTTTATGTATTTGACCCTGACCTTTTGACCTTTGACCACATGACCCAAACTTTCACCAGAGAATTTTAATTGGGTAATACATGTATACACTAAGTTTCAAGAAAATATCTTCAGGCATTCAATAGATATGGTGGAAATAGTGAAATTTTATGTATTTGACCCTGACCTTTTGACCTTTGACCTTTGACCTCATGACCCAAACTTTCACCAGAGAATCTTAATTGGGTAATACATGTATACACTAAGTTTCAAGAAAATATCTTCAGGCATTCAATAGATATGGTGGAAATAGTGAAATTTTATGTATTTGACCTTGACCTTTTGACCTTTGACCTTGAGCATGTGCACCCAAAAGTTGATGGGCACAACTTCACCCCCTAATACACATACATGCCAAGTTTCATTAGGATACCTCAACAGGTTTTGATAGTTACCTTGTCCACAAAATTCATTACGGACCGACGGAAGGACGGACGGACGGACGGACGGACGGACGGACGGATGGACGGACGGACGGACGGACAACCCGAAAACATAATGCCTCCGGCACCACTTCGTGGCGGAGGCATAAAATTATGATCAAAGCGGTCATTTGATCAGTTCCCTATGTGCAATATTGCACTAATGTAGTCAATGACAGACAAGAAGGACATCTTTTGTGTATTATAGACAGCAAAGGTTTCTTTGCTGGCTATTGCTGTTGGCAAACAAGCAAGAAAGCCATGAAAGCGATAAGGCCATAGTATGCTCTCCGGAGGTTATTGAGGATATCCTGAGTGGATTGTTTATCTTTAGCACAAACCAAAACACCCACGTAAACAGGAACAAGCACACAGCACAAAGCTTGGGGTCTGGCAATGAAACAACATTTCAGAGAGAGCTGAGACTTCAAAACTCACCTTCCACCTCTTTCAGCGAAGAACGCCATACCTCAAACCGTAACCTGAAGTCGTAGAGGTTCTCTTTCATCCTCTTCCATTTCTGCATTTGAAGAGAATGAATAATCAAATATTAATGGTCTCACACTTGTAAAAAAAAAAAGACCAGCCTAAGCCCCATTGCTTTTTCATAACAAAGATACAGAAATAAATTGGGGGGGGGGGGGAATTATTCACAGAAAAAAGAAAGAAATCAACTGTGCCAGCCTGGAAGAATCAATTACGTGTAGTTAATAAAGGTGAATCCCTCTACAAATACAGCTCATTGGAGGGTAGACACACTTCCTATTAATTTCAGGGAGACTATGTTTGTTTCAGTATAGATAAAAAACCCCCAAAATTATGAAATTTTGGAGTGATGAAACTATAGTCTTCCCTCAAGAACCTCTGTACAGAGTTTGGGCTAACCCCTCCCTATTCTTACAAATTCAGAATAGGAAAGAGACATGTTGGTTTACTTAGATATGATGAAACTTGAAAAAACAATATTTCTTTTGAAATGTAAAATTTGCTTCCTTTTGTATTTTTAACATGTCTCTCTGGAGAATCATTTACAGATGTGTGTGTTACATGTGTATGTGTGGTGTGTGTGTGTGTAGAGACAATACATTTGAGATTCAAAATGAAAGAGCACACAAATTACACTTATTTTTCATTGGACATTATCTAAAGACGATAATATCCAATACAAGATATATCATGATTGTATTAAAGGGCCACATCAGAAGACTTGGCACTTATCAAATGGCAACTTTTTACATGCAAAAGAAACAACTGTTTTTCTTCTAAATATATGTAATACTTTCTCACATTTCAACATTAGTTTCTCCCCAAGCCAAAGACTTTTAGTCTATAGACAGAAATAAACATACACGGTATCCACAATGAAAAAACAAAACAAAACAATCTTCTTTTGAATTCATGTGTAAACAACCACATATATCATGAGACAGAGGATGACATTCTTGGATTACATAAGTCACAGTAGATTACCCATCTCTTTTCTGTACATACAATATTAGTCTAGCAGCCAGAAAGGGTCCCCGTGCACCCCCCTTAAAACAAAATTCTACGATATGTTCGGAGATCGTCAGAACCTGTATTTTCCGAATCCGGTTGTCGCCAGCGGAAAAAAAGGTTGCGCGCGCGTCTAATTTGCATATTTCTAAGATGGGCGCCGCCCGTTGCTAGGAGACGGATTATTTTTGAATAACTTTAGTTAGGAATAACAAATTACCATAAAAATGGTATCATTTTGAAGAGAATTAAATTTCCTACAAGCTGATACCCCATTTGATGGGATAGATAGATGTTGTCATGAAATATTAAGGAAGGAATTATGTTTTTTAGCATTTTTCTAAAAAGATAGGGAATTTGGTTATAATGTTCTTTTCCATACATTTAATATGCATTTACAAATAACATTTGAATTTTCCTATAATTATCCCCAAAACATAGCTATTATCATGTGAAAACGGCTTTCCAATACATCAATTCCTTTAAAAGTTACACGACATTAAAGGGGATATGGTTCAATAGGTTTTACAGCAATATTGAAGGGTTACAATGTCTCCGCGCGCAATTGCGTAGGTTCTGTATGTGGGGTTTGTTGTAGATCACTGCTATCTATTGATCAAATCTCATCGAAATCGGCGAAGAAAGAAAGAAAAATTACACTTTCTATTCCTTATATGAAATAAAAATGTTTTTTTTTCTATTCTGTGTTACCAAACTCAATCCATTCAGCTTCCCATATGAACAGTTTCTTGTCTTTTTGGATTCCCTCCAAGAACGTGAAATTAATCACAACTTATCTGATATTAAAAAGTTAAAGAAAAAAAATTACGTGACAGTTTCCTCTTATTGTAAGATTAAAGTGAAAAAAAAGAAGAATCTTATGCTAAAAGCGCTAAGAAATAAAGAACTTGTTAAATGACCTTTCAGAGTTTAAAATGAAACATGGCTATCTTATTTTTTTATAACAAAATGAAGGGAAGTATCTGTGTAGTTCATGTCGGCCCATACTGGGTTACATCATAAATTCTTCAGAAATGGTCCCCGTGCATCCCCCCCCCCCAAAAAAAAATCTACGATAGGTCAAAGGTCAAAGATCAAGTGAAATACATGCTCTCCTATTCATCCAATTAAACCTAGGTCAAGGAAGGTGACCATTCAACACATTTGTGACAAACATGCCATTATAATATTTTGCCAATTTTGTGAAAATGTAATCACACATTGTCCACATGTACTATAGACCTATTAGGAGAATCATGCATTATGGCGGAGGCATACCAGTCGTCATAGCGACATTTCTAGTTTAATATTACAACGAAGATTACGACTACTATTAGCAGTTGGTAATTAAGTGGTGTACGAAGACTAACTCAAACGATACATCATTATTTGAGTGGCTATAATGTACAATTGATAAAAACCCAATAAATCTGTTTTTTTTTTTTCAGGTTATACAGTGCGTATCAAAAAAAGGTAATCCAACTTTGGCGGGCTACTACTTTACAATTGTCAGCTATGGAGAGCTCAATGTTTTAATTCTAATGATATCACAAACCATCGAAAGCTATGCTGCCGGCTGAAAGCAATAACAAATTTACTTATTGTATATTATAGAAAGAATGGCCACGCGAAAGTAACAAGATTAATGCTCTGTTACTGGGAATTTGAAAACAATAATGACATTGTTTCCATTCCTGTTGTGTCGTTGGTTGTTGGCGTGTTTCCTTTCAAAGAGTGAAAGTAGTAGTAGGTTAATAGATGTCGGCGTTAAAGCTTGTACAATATAACAATATTGGTCACAGTTTATTATTCCGAAGGTTCATTTTTTCCCCCAAAGGTTCATTATTCCGGAGATTCGTCATGATATAGATAAACGGGCCCAAATTAGTTATTGCTGAAAGCAATAACACATTTACTTCTTGTATATTATAGAAAGAAAGGCCACGCGAAAGCAACAAGATTAAATGCCCTGTTACTGGGAATTTGAAAACGATAATGCCATTGTTTCCATTCCTGTTGTGTCGTTGGTTGTTGGCGTGTTTCCTTTCAAAGAGTGAAAGTAGTAATATAGTAGGTTAATAGATGTCGGCGTTAAAGCTTGTACAATATAACAATAGTAGTTATAGTTTATTATTCCGAAGGTTCATTTTTTCCCCCAAAGGTTCGTTATTCCGGAGGTTCGTCATGATATAGATAAACGGGCCCCAATTTGTTATTGCTGAAAGCAATAACAAATTTACTTCTTGTATATCATAGAAAGAAAGGCCACGCGAAAGCAACAAGATTAAATGCCCTGTTACTGGGAATTTGAAAACGATAATGACATTGTTTCCATTCAAAATTCAAAATGGTCACCTTCCTTGACCTAGGTCTAATTGGATGAATAGGAGAGCATGTATTTGGGAATTTTAGGACTTTAACTTGACTTTGGCCCTTTCATAAGTTTATGCATTAAGTAATTTTCAAGGTATGGAGAAAAAGTGCAATTTTTGTATTGAGTAGAAAATTGTTACCATTTTCATCTGGCCTTTGACCCTAAAATTCATAAGAGAATCACTGTCAGGCAGAACATGCATAAATATGTACTAAGTTTCAAGATACCATGAGCCACTTCCGAGACATGGAGGAAGAAGCAAGTTCAGCACTTTCTCTTGATCCTTGATCTTTGACCTTTTTGGCAAAAAAAAAAGAAATTGCCAGAGAATCTCTATTTTGGGTTATACATGCATACACCAAGTTTAAGTCCTGCTGGCATTGCATAAATATGAGGGAAATAGTAAAATTTTGAAGTGTTGCCCTTGACCTTTGACCCCATGAACCCCAAATTCCCTAGATAATCACTTCCAGTCAGTACATGCATAATATATACTATGTTCCATGAAGATCTCTCTCTCTAGTCACGTAGCATACAAATATGCAGGTGTGGTTCGGATGAGAGAACGCCATTGTCTGCGGTCAGCGGCAGCTCTGGTAGCCTCTGTAATGCTTGCTCCAGTCACCTGTTTGATGTCATCAAGCCAGCTTGCTGCGGGTCTTCCTCTTTTACGTTTTCCCTCAACCATTCCCTGGATGATTGTTTTCTGCAGGCAGTGATGTCTGGTAGCATGGCCAAAATATGTCAATTTTCTGGCCACAATATCAGCCCGTAGTTTCTTTTCCACTCCAAGCTCCTCTAGCACCCATGTATTTGTTCTTCTTTCTTTCCATGGTATCCTCAGTATCCTACGATAGCACCACATCTCAAACGAATCCAGTCTCTTCTTGTCTGCTGACTTCATTGTCCAGGATTCTGAGCCATATGATGCCACGGCAAAGGCTGTAGATCTTAGTAGCCGGACCTTGAGGGAGGAAGGGAGTTTACTTTTCCAGAGCTTTGTCATACTTTGTACCATATTCCGGGCCATTGCTAGTCTTCGTTTAATCTCCTGTGAGCAGTCCCCTTTGGTGTTTATGATGGAACCCAGGAACTCGAAGCTTTCCACCTCTTCAATGGCATCACCATCTAGAGAAAAGACACCATCTGCAAAACTCCGTTCTCCATCTACAACCATGATCTTAGTCTTTCTAGTATGCAGCATTAGCCCCCTCTCTTCACTTGCTATTTTTACTGCTCTGAGTAGATCCATCAATTCTCTTCTGTTGTTACAAACCAGGGTGGTGTCATCCGCATACCTGAGATTTGTTACCCGTTGGCCACCTATTGTCACTCCACCAAGGAAATCTCCCAGGGCATCTCTCATAATCCGTTCAGCATAGATGTTGAAAAGCTGGGGCGATAGTATGCATCCCTGTCTGACACCTCTACCAATCTTGAACCATTCTGTGTCACCTCTGCTTGTTCGTACTGTAGACTCTTGATCTTTATATAGCTTGCTAATGAGCTTCACTATATGGCTAGGAAAACCCATTTCTCTCATAGTGTTCCATAATTTTGCATGACAGACACAATCAAAGGCTTTGCTGTAATCTATAAAGCACAGGTAGAGTGGTACAGAGTGTCCTCGGCAATTCTCAATGATGTTTCTGATGTTGATGATATGGTCTCTCGTGCCTCTTCCTGCTCTAAAACCAGCCTGCTCTTCAGATATCTCATTTTCCATCTGCCGTTTCATTCTGTTGTTGATGATCTTGAGTAGTATTTTGCTGGCATGGCTTATCAAACTAATGGTGCGATGGTTTGAGCACTCCTTTACATTTCCTTTTTTAGGTATCGGGATAAAGACCGCTCTTCCCCAGTCCTCGGGCCATTCTACATTCCTCCAGATTCTGTCACATAGTTTCCACGTGATGTTTATGCCTTCCTCACCAGAGGCTTTCCATAACTCGCCTGGGATATCATCCCAGCCTGGTGATTTCCCGTTCCTAATTTCTCTCATTGCTTGGCGCACTTCCTCCAATAACGGGGGTGGTTCTAACTCTTGTTCCCCTAGGTTGCTGTTGGCAGAGTCTGCCTGGGTCTTCTGCTCGTAGAGCTCCTTGCAGTACTAGGCCCATCTGTTCTTTATGTCTGTGCTCTCTGTTAAGGTGGTACCATTTCTGTCATTGATGACATCTGACCTTGCTGATGGTTTTTGAGTCATTTTCTTTGACCAGAGCATACACCCTCTTAGAATCACTCCCTGCTCTTTCTATCTCCTCACATTTTCTCTCAACGAAGGCACGTTGATCAGCTCTAACTGCTTTTGACACTTCTTTGTGTTGTCTTCGCCACTCAGCCATATCCCCTCTCTTCCTCGCATCCTGTCTCTTGTCAGCAAGTCAGTTCTAATGTTGTTCTGGATAACCATGGTTGCTTCTTCTTCTTCTTCTTTGGGATGACCTCCTTAACTGTGCTTAACACTGCTTCTTTCATTCCTTCCCACAGTTCATTGGGAGACAGCTCTTCATCATCAATCTGAAGAAGTGCCTGAAATCTATTGCTCACACTAACAGTGTACTGTTCCGGTATGTTGTCTACATCAAACCTTAATGGTGGTGTCTCTTTCTTCTTTACTTTGAGCTTTAGTTTCAGCTGTGCAACCAGAAGCTGGTGGTCACTCCCACAGTCTGCACCTGGTCTTGTCCGAACACTGAGCAGTGAAGAGCGCCATCTTCTTTTAACGAGAATATAGTCAATCCGGTTTCTTACATTGTCCCCGGGGCTCTTCCATGTCCATAGTCTTCGGGGGTGCTGCTGGAAGAAAGTGTTTCCAACAATCAGGTCATTAGCTTGGCAGAAATCTTCCAAACTATCTCCACGTTCATTTCTTTCTCCCAATCCATATTTTCCGACGATCTTAGACTTGGTCACTGATTTGCCAATTTTTGCATTCCAGTCTCCCATTATCACAAGAACATCTTTGTTCGGAATCTTGTCAAGAGTATCTTGGAGCTGATCATAAGTCTTCCATGGCTTCATCAGATGCAGTAGATGTTGGCGCATAGACCTGGATGACGGAGATGTTAAATGGGTGACCTTCCAGTCTGAGAGTAATAATTCTTTTGCTTATTGGGTTGAAACCCAAGAAAGACTTAGCCGAGTTTTTGTCCAGGATGAAGCCTACTCCGTGTTCCCTCTTTCCGCCGTCTTTGCCTGAATACACAACTGTGTAGCCATCTTCGGTAGTGAAACGACCTTGGTTGAGCCACCAAGTCTCTGAAATACCAAGCACACTGATATTTTGTTCTCCCATTCGGGTTATGATGATCTCCATCTTGTCAGCATTCATTCCTTGAACATTCCATGTCCCTATAATTCTAGGTTTTCTCAGGTTTGTGCTGCTCCTTTCATGCACAGGATTATCGGCAGTATATTCTGCGTCCTTACAGCTGTGCCTAGTCGGTGCAACACGCTCCTCTTCCCCAGTAGCCATTGACGCATCATCTGGCCTGCGGGTCCCACCATCAGATGCCGGTTTTCCACAATGTTTACGAACTCTCATAAGAACTATCGTGGCCAAGAAAATGCAGTGGGTGGCCGGGTCCTTCTGCATTGCTGGATGGCCATCGTTGACTCTCCAGATCTCGTTTTTAGTTCCACCAGGGTGTCCAGCCACCCTCCTCACCATTCTCCAGTTGGAGACTGGTGGGTTTGCCGGTTTAGTCGCCGACAATCCGACCCTGAAACAGGTTGTACTGGGCTACAGGGTACCAGTAGCAGATCATCCTGACCTGACATGAAGATACCTTGAACAATATCCAAGATACAGAGAAAAAAAGTAAAATTTTAACATTTTCACTTGACCTTTTCACATTTGACCTTAACCTTATGACCCCAAACTTTTACCAGTGAATTTTAATTGGGTAATACCTGTATACACTAAGTTTCAAGAAAATATCTTTAGGCATTGCAGAGATATGAGGGAAATAGTGAAATTTTAAGCATTTGACCTCGACCTTTTGACTTTTGACCTTGAGCATGTGCACCCAAAAGTTGATAGGCAGAATTTCACCCCCAATACACATACATGCCAAATTTCAGGGTTTTTTTTTTTTTTTTTTTTTTTTTTTTTGTTACGCTGTTCACAAAATTCATTACGGACGGAGAGAAGGACGGACGGAAGGACGGACAACCCGAAAACATAATGCCTCCGGCACCACTTCTTGGCGGAGGCATACAAAAGAATCTAGATTACATAGGTGAAGTAATCTTGGAAGATATGTAAATATTGATATGTACGGTATTGAAACTGTCGTGTTGATTATCCTTATGGTACGTTTCCACTCTCGTGGCATTCACTAAGCTGGGTCCACTTTCTCGATTCGCCCGAAATCGTGGTCTTACTCGCGGACTAATCGTGCTGATCATCAGATAATCAAATCTTGATGTCAGTCAAAGACATTGTGTTGATCGTAGTAATTTTTCAAACAGTCCAATAATTCTTCTACGATCAACACGATTACCACCATAGACCTCAAGATGTGATAAGCCATGATAAGATCACCACGGTCACTCGTAGACTAAGAATCGATTTGTGGTAGATAGTATACATGTATTAGCATATCGAGACTCGCGACAATGGCAACCTAGTGAAAGTGTTTAACGTGCAATGTCAATAATCTTTTGGGTATCGATCATGCACATTTATAGTTACTCTATCTAAAAAGGACCGGCGGACGAGTAGGGCATGGATATCTGAAAACATTGGATGGTGTATTTAACTCATGCATGAGTTGTTATTCCAGCGGAACTTACATGCGCTCTATAAAGTGGATTGCACGTCAGATGCGCCTATAGCAGATACACTTCAAATCATTTTAGTAAATTTATCTAATTATAATAGATGTCTAATTTCTGTGGAAAACATGAAAATATTGTATTCGTTGTGGTTAAACATTTACACTCTGAATATGTCTAATGTTTAACACATTAGTCATACACAAACATCCTTGAACACAAACACACACAACACAAAAGTATACAAACCTGCATAAATATAAACGTGATATATATATATATATATATATGTATATATATATATATATATATATTTATATATTTATATATAGATATAGATATATTATATATACATAGTTATAGTATATACATGCACACATACATACATACACGCATGCATGGTTAATGTTCCCTCAGACATTTCCCTCATGTTTTATAGATCCATGGTCTACTTAACCATAACATTTTTTTTTCTCTCTCTCTCATTTTTGTATAATATTGATTATTAGTCACTCCTAACGGATTCAACAACCAAGTTTACGTTGTATTGCATTTAAATCAACCCATGTAATAAAGTTAAGTGCATGAAATCATTTTTTATAAAAAAAAACAGAATTTGAAAGCGACTGGATTTGACTTGCAACTATTCGTTTTTATCAATGCCATTCCTTGGTATTTGTAATCTATCTATTAGTTTCTTGGCAATAATAAACGTGTGAGCAATATGTTTAAAAACCATCAGGCGAACCACCAAAGAATGAGAACACGTATGTGCGATCTTATCTTAAAAAAATAAATTGATTTCCTGCTAGAGCATGGTGAGAAATATTTCGCTTGTGCGGTATACATGTAACTCTTATTTCGACATCTAAATAAAGCATTCGAGTTTGATGTTCCATGAATGCATTAATGGCGTATTGAATAAATTCACGAAATTCACGACTGAGCTCATTTCCCGTGCATGAATGCCTGTGTGTGATATTGGAGGTGTGAGTATGTGTGTGAAGATGATCAGAAGAATGAGAGTTGATGAAGAGAAGTTTGATTAATATCGATATGTTGGAAACCCCTATCCAGGTAAGCCCGTTTCGGCCGTCATGAAATTACACCTCTCGTAAGGCCTTTATTCTATTTGATGAAAAAAGACGTAAACTAAAAGTGAAGCTGAGTAGATCAAAGGTGATAGCGAATAAAAGATTTAATTTGCTTTCATATTCCACAAGATGTAATGATATTTAATCAATAATTTGGATGTAAGAAGTGATAGGGTCTCATACTTGCAATGATTATTATAGTATTACACGCGTTACGCAAGTGCGGCCGTCGACATTACCCTTAAATTTCTGTATAACCGTATTGAACCTTTTCCCTTTAATGTCGTGTAACTTTTAAAGGAATTGGTGTATTGAATAGCCGCTTTCACATAATAATACTTATTTATGGGGTTTAACTTAAGGAAAATTCCGATGTTATTTGTAAACAGAAATTAAATGTATGGAAAAAACATTACTGAAATCTGTATTTCTTGGGAAAAATGTAAAAAAAAAAATCCTTCCTTAGTATTTCATAACAACAACTATTTATTACATAAAACGGGGTATCAACTTGTAGGAAATCTAATTCTCTTTAATATGATACCATTTTTATGGTAATTTGATATTCTTAACTAAAGTTATTCAAAAATAATCCGTATCCTAGCAACGGGCGGCGGCCATCTTAGAAGTATGCAAATTAGACGCACGCGCAACCCTTTTTCCGCTGGCGACAAGCAGATTCGCAAAATACAGGTTCTGACGATCTTCGAACACATTGTAGATTTTTTTTTTTTGGGGGGGGGGGGTGCACGGGGATCATTTCTGAAGAATAGTAACCCAGTATGGGCCGACATGAACTACACAGATACTTCCCTTCATTTTGTTATGAAAAAGTAAGATAGCCATGTTTCATTTTAAACTCTGAAAGGCCATTTAACAAGTTCTTTATTTCTTAGGGCTTTTAGCATAAGATTCTTCTTTTTTTTTCACTTTAATCTTCCAATAAGAGGAAACTGTCACGTCAAATTTTTTTCTTTAACTTTTTAATATCAGATAAGTTGTGATTTTGGAGGGAATCCAAAAAGACAAGAAACTGTTCATATGGGAAGCTGAATGGATTGAGTTTGGTAACACAGAATAGAAAAAAAAAACATTTTTATTTCATATAAGGAATAGAAAGTGTAATTTTTCTTTCTTTCTTCGCCGATTTCGATGAGATTTGATCAATAGATAGCAGTGATCTACAACAAACCCCAGATACAGAACCTACGCAATTGCGCGCGGAGACATTATAACCCTTAAAATAATATTGCTGTAAAACCTATTGAACCTTATCCCCTTTAATGTCGTGTAACTTTTAAAGGAATTGGTGTATTGGAAAGCCGTTTTCACATGATAATAGCTATGACTGGGGGATAATTTTAGGAAATTTCAAATGTTATTTGTAAATGCATATTAGATGTATGGAAAAGAACATTATAACCAAATTCCCTATCTTTTTAGAAAAATGCTAAAAAACATAATTCCTTCCTTAATATTTCATGACAACAACTATTTATCCCATCAAATGGGGTATCAGCTTGTAGGAAATTTAATTCTCTTCAAAATGATACCATTTTTATGGTAATTTGTTATTCCTAACTAAAGTTATTCAAAAATAATCCGTCTCCTAGCAACGGGCGGCGGCCATCTTAGAAATATGCAAATAAGACGCGCGCGCAACCTTTTTTTCCGCTGGCGACAACCGGATTCGGAAAATACAGGTTCTGACGATCTTCGAACATATCGTAGAATTTTGTTTTAGGGGGGGGTGCACGGGGACCCTTTCTGGCTGCTAGACTATATGGTAGTCATTTTTTTTCCAGTTATCTCAACACCTTGGTGGCAATTAGTGCAATATGTTGCACACTTGACAACCCCCCTCACATACACACTTCAAAAGTACCTCAGGATGAGGAAATGGAGTGTTTTGCTATCTATCTTCTGTTTTGCAGAAATGAAAAGAACCAAAATAAAATGCAAACAAGAATCAAATAAACTATGCAGTCCTACCAGCATTTCACCTTTCCTATAACTTATAGACAGATTCCAACATTGTGCACAATATAAGATTATACTGCATTGTATAGCTATACAACTGTTGTGTATCCTTCAAAAGAGATAGGACAGAAAGATGTTGGACACTGAATCATTTTGACTTCACAGTAATATCACAAACACACATAAGTTGCTTAACAAAGAGATGTCTTTAAGGTAACTCTCAAGTTTTCAAAAGCTCTGACCCTTTCAGGCTATGGCAATACACATTGCAGCGATGAATGGAAAAATCCATGCTCTCCATACACCAGTGTACATGTGGTGTCCTTCATAAATCTTCATTATTTGACTTTACTGTGACAAGCACTTGAAGACATTATGAGGGGTGTACATGATATCTGTTTTGTACATTCGGATTATAAACCTGACAGCACAGTTTTCCTTGAATTTCTTGAGTGTTGAGTGAAAATTTCATAACCTTCTTTTTAATATCCTATACTATAATACTCGAAGTTGTTGTTGTTGTCGCGGCCTTATGTATTTCCTGTTTTATTTCGGCGTTGCTGGTTTCTCTATCTCCTCCCGAGCCGTCGGCTCCGGGCAGTTGCGACCGGTGCCGTCGGCCGCAGGAGAGTATCCTACATCGAATGGCGTGGGTTTCGTCCCCTCTCCGCCTCCGTGTCGACGTCGAGGACGAAAAAGAAAAATTAATTAGCTACATGCATAATGCATTTTTGTGCGTGACGAAAGAGCCGAGCGTTTCAATATTCACGGAACATGCGCTGGCCTCCTGCTTTCTCGATCTTCCATCTTTTAGCTTGCAGAGACACTGGGGGATACTAAAGATGATGGTGCAGCGAAATCTCTGACATCTTCCGGCGGACGCGCACGCACACACACAATGTACCTCGCAGAACTCTATACACACTCTACACTGTGTGTATATAGTTCTGTGATGTACCTTTGCCTCCGCCTGTTACGTGTACTGAATGTATTGACGATGGTTACACGAATCTGTGTGTGCGTGATATGGACTACAAGGGCATTTACGTACAGTTCGCCATTATTGGCGTCCCCAAATGAAAACAACGAACGTTGGTTATGTAATTGTATTTTGCACAACTGCAGAATACTATATGCAGCTCAGGTACGTCATTTAGTTTGCTCGCCGTTTGCTCTCAAGTCCGGTGTCATTGTACGCAGACTGTTTAGGACGCGGCTAAATATATTTGCCGATCGTACCCTTACATATCAGATTACACGCGCAGCTGTGTCCATTCGTTTACTGCAGAGCTGCTGTAATCATACATATTCATAAGATGAGCGGACGTAGAGGAAAACCTCGCTTTGCCGACCGCCTATTTTTAAAATTGCAAGTGGAAATAGAATGTGTGGTTCTATGGTCTATCAAACCAAGTTTTGGTGACAAAAAAAAAGAGGGAGCAAATGAAGAAGAATGCAGTGATGTATATATTCTTCTTTCTTCCATAACATGGGAAAAATATTAAAGAAAAAATATACGAGGTCGTGAGAACCTACTCACACGGGTGCCTATTAAACCTGATGACTATGATCTCCCCCTCCCCAAATAATAACAATGATGATGATAATAATAATAATAATAATAATAATAATAATAATAATAATGATATAATGATAACAATAATAGGAGCAATAATTGTAGGCTTAATATTAATTATGATAATGTACAATCTGAAGCAGATGTAGTTCTATATTAATATGATATATCAAGCCAAGTTTTGGTGATTAAAAACAAAAAGGAGGGAGCAAAATTATGAAGATATATCTTATTTTTCTCTCATAACGTGGGGAAAAGAAACATGAAAAAAAAAAACACAAAACAAACCGAGGCCTTGAGACCAGCCGTGGATTCCCGCGGGTGCCCGCGTGGATGCAAGAGCAGGGGGTAATCAAAGTCATAGTGTTAATATCTTCCCGTTTCGACGGGAACAACCTGTGGGCAGAACTTTCGGGGAATCTCATTTGCGTTTTTGGTAATTTTTCCCTGAATGTTTTTGTTTTTTGCCCTGCGGAGGTGGAAATGTGTGTGTGCGTGAGGGGGGGGGGGGGGAGGGGTGAGGGGCAACAAGACAACTGTTGGACTTCAACGGGTGCAAATAACCCCTCGAAACTCAAGTTCTATAATAAAAGCAAGTAGTGGCGGGAATGATCCCTACCAATTAATGGACCGGATCGCCTGGCATATACTACAAAAATGTATTATAAAATTTCTGGGAAGGGTGGTCATTTAGAAGACAGCACAATTAACGAAAGAATGAGAAGACTCTTCTTTTTATTTCTTCAATAAAAATGTGCAAAATCGTATTATGAGAAAAAAAATAAAACCGCTCAGACCCGTGGATTTCCACGGGTGCTGCTAGTCACTTTATGAAACATGTACTGTTGTTACCAGATTTTACTCCAACTAAAAAATGGCAATTTCAACAAGGAGTGGCCTTTCAATGTATAAATTACAACAAAAAATAAAATCACCATTAACATACAAATGTATGCTTTGCTACTTCACAAACTCTTGTAGCTTTGTGGATTTCTGGAGAGACACATCCATTTTCCCCTTTGTGCTTCAAGCTCCTGCTGTTCAAAAGAAACATGCTATCCGGCAATGAGACCCAATCACATGCACATAATGTAATTCCATATCTACCGTGTATCTTATCAGAAGCAAAGTTGCATTTAAACACTCTTCAAATATTACAGCAGCTACAGAAGTATAATTGTATTTAATATGTCTAACTAAGAAATTTTATGACAAACACAGATCTTGATAGGGGCTGCAATGATATGCTTGTAATCAGGAATATACACACAATCATCTAGATACCATAAATGTAGAGCAATATAAATACTGGACTCCTTTACCTTTGCCCTCATCACTGCTACCTTTAAGTATCTTTTACACAAGTAAAACATTTATGGCCCCTGAAGTTCTACAAAAACATTGCACAAAGAGGGGAGGGGTGGAAAAAAAAATATCAGACAATTTATGGAATGCAACCGAGTCTGATATAGATCAGTATCTTTTATGTTCAAGCCCCACTGCACAAACATCTTTTGAACAAGGAAAAGTAGAAACTACGCAGTGCGTAATATATGTCCCCGCCGGAAGTAGCATTTAGTAGCAAAATGTACAATATAGGTAAAAAGATCAAGGTCAAAGGTCAAAGAAGTCAAAGGTCAAAATTCTATGTAGAAGTTTTGAAGCCCTCACCTAGTGCCATCACATAAAGCAAACGGAATTGAAATCGGGTTAGAAATGGCGAAGGAGTAGCATTTTGTAGCCAATGTACAATACAGGTCAAAAATCAAGGTCAAAGGTCAAAGAAGTCAAAGGTCAAAATTCTGTGTAGAAGTTTTGAAGCCCTCACCTAATGCCATCACTTAAAGCAAACGGAATCGAAATCGGGTTAGAAATGGCGAAGGAGTAGCATTTGGTAGCAAAATGTACAATACAGGTCAAAAATCAAGGTCAAAGGTCAAAGGTCAAAATTCTGTGTAGAAGTTTTGAAGCCCTCACCTAGTGCCATCACTTAAAGCAAACGGAATTGAAATCGGGTTACAAATGGCGAAGGAGTAGCATTTTGTAGCAAAATGTACAATATAGGTAAAAAATCACGGTCAAAGGTCAAAGAAGTCAAAGGTCAAAATTCTGTGTAGAAGTTTTGAAGCCCTCACCTAGTGCCATCACATAAAGCAAACGGAATCGAAATCGGGTTAGAAATGGCGAAGGAGTAGCATTTTGTAGGCAATGTACAATATAGGTCAAAAATCAAGGTCAAAGGTCAAAGAAGTCAAAGGTCAAAATTCTGTGTAGAAGTTTTGAAGCCCTCACCTAGTGCCATCATATAAAGCAAATGGAATCAAAATCAGGTTAGAAATGGCGAAGGAGTAGCATTTTGAAGCAAAATGTACAATATAGGTCAAAGGTCAAGGTCAAAGGTCACAACTGAAATTCTGTATAGAAGTTTCAAAGCTCCCATGTAGTGCTATCATATAAAGCAAACAGAATCAAAATCGGGTTAGAAATGGCGAAGGAGTAGCATTTTGAACATTTTGATCACACACGGACGCACAGACGGACGGACAGACGGACAGACGGACACACGGACACACGGACACACACACGTACGGAGCCCGTTTCATAGTCCCCTGCTCGAACTCGTTCGGCGGGGACAAAAACTCTGCAGAAGTTATGTACATATACAATACAGGCATGCTACACAATGTATACACGGATGTATGGCAGATCATATCATCATACCTATTCTGAGAACTACATTATTCATAAAACATTTATATAACGCCTAAAGAGATCCTTGTAATTTGATTGGCTGTTTGACATTGATCATTTAGCACTTTCACTATGACGTCATCATCTGTGCAATTGTGGCTCCATTTACTGTGCAATTTTGGATCCATACGATTTGCTCCATTGCACACACACCGAGAACCCTGCACACTATGCATGTAAAACGCTTGCGTTTGCAGTGTGTAAGGTTATGCGATAGCGCGCTAGCGTAAAGCGCTCAAGTGAGCACTCTCTTGATCTCAGATTCTCCCGTTTCTAAATTAAAACATCAAATGACAAGGATCTATTTTAGGCGCTCCCAAATAAAACAAATAATAAATGTTTTTCATTCGTGCAATGGACAGAATACTGTAAAATGAGGAATGTTTGCGTGCATTTTAATTTCGCAAATTTCGCGAGTGCCACGATTTGTGAAATTAAAATGCACGCGAAAGTTCTTGTCAACACTATATGCATTGAATGCCAGTGGCAGTTCGCGAAAATTTCATGCCGCGAATATATGTTTTACAGTATTTCATTCGGTGAAAGATGAAATCTTTGTCTCCATTCAACGAGGCGCAGCCAAGCTGAATGGATAATTTCATCTTTCACCCCTTATGAAATATTCTGTCCACTGCACTCATAAACATTTGTTATTCATACATATTACTCATAGTGATTATTCATATAAAAAAACTTATGCCTTAGGGAAAATATGTGCTATATTCAAATTGATGCATACAAGTTCTATTTTTTGCACACTCTGTAATTAGCTGGTTGGTAGCTCTTGCCAAGGGCCCTTCTGCTAAAGTCACTGCAAGAGGGACAAGTACTAGTAGAAAGCACTTATGTGCAACTAATATCCCAACCCAACAAGGAGGCCTTTGGAGATCTGTTAGAATTTAATAACTTATGCACTGAATTACCAAATTTTGCTTCCAGCACTTGGTTGTTGGAATTTAAAATCACAACCAATTAGCACAGCACTGTCCAAAGCTCACGCAAACACGTTTTGCACTGAAGGCCAACAAGTGCATCTTAATTCAGTGGTAGAAGTGACCAACTTAATTATTCAGTATTGAGTGGTGTGTGCTTTTGGGCCATCTTCCAGTTATGAATAGTATCAATCTCAGGTCTAAAAAAAAAAATGCCTTTGAACTGAGGCACTCGGCTTCAGGTCTAAAGCACTTCACTCAAGACTTCAGTGGCAAAAGCAGTGGTCCTTGAAAAAGGCTAGCTGGTTGGGTGAACAGATGCATCCCCAAAGTTCCTCCACCCAGGGAGGTCGGCTACCTCCCTGCTCCACCCCACCAAAACACTGCATTTGGTGGTATGAAGGAAGTACATTGACAAGTTCACAGGTGATGGCATGCTCTTCAAGGAAGAATAGAAGAAGTTTCTGCATTCCACAGATGCTGTAAATTGTTATCCAAACAATGGGGGTATAATCAACTGCAGATGTGTCTAATTATAGTCATAATCACAGTATAGTAGACGGCCAGTTGTCACAATATTGGGGTGTTCTTAAAATTTTCTGTAGATTTTGATTTTTTGTGCTATTTCCCCTATTTTGGGGGTGCTGAACACGAATCCACTTGTTGCCATTTTTCTAACCGACGTCTTCACCCGTTGCCATGGCAACGCATTATTTTCCTTAAAAGAACATGTATTCTTCATTAAAAGTCATAAAAACAGGATGTAAACACCAAAATATGTCATTATAAATCCTTTTTGATTAGACTTGAGAAAGAATACAATTTTCATAATGTCATGGTTACCTTATAGCAATGACGGTCACCATGGCAACAACTCTCTATAAAGAAAAATCATATTTTTCATGAAAAAGCAAGAAAACATGACAAGATTGAGTGGAATATTTATCATAAATTACTATCTAGATTATCAGCTTATTTTTCCACTATGTTAATTTCACATCATTTTCGTTGCTATAGCAACAACATGACAAAAGCTGTCTTTTAAAGAAAAATAAGCATTGCGATTGAAAGAAAAGCAAGAATACGTCCATAGATTATAAATTTCTGTAAACTGTAGTGAGATTTTTTTGAGCTATTTCCTTTATTTTGTTGGTGCCAAACACGAATCGACCTGTTGCCATATTTCTAAATGACATCTTTAGCCGTTGCCATGGCAACAAACGATTTTCTTTGAAATAACATGTATTCTTCATTAAACATCATAAACGCATGCTAAAAACACCAAAATAAGTCAATATAAACATATCACGCTTCAATAAAATAAAAAATCACAATTTCCGACTGTCACAGCAACCTCATAGCAATAACGATTGCCATGGTAACAGCTATTTTTTAAAAGAAAATGATTTTTTTCATCAAAAAGCATGAAAAGATGGAAAGTTTGAGTAGCATACTCATTACAAATTGCTATGATAATTATAGGTTTTTTCACTACGTTCATGCCACATTATTATCGTTGCTATGGCAGCAACTTTTTTCCCTAGAAAGAAGAAGTATCCCATTAAAAGAAAAACTAGATAAATAAATGATAAATTTTTGTTTATCATAATCATATAATTTTTTATTATAACCTTTAAAAGAACGTGTATTCTTTATTAAAAACATCATAAAAACATGTAGTAAACACAGAAATAAGTCAATCTAAACATCTCCTTAATCAAATTAAAAATCACAATTCTTATAACGCCATGGTTACCTCATAGCAAAGATGGTTGCCATGGTAACAACTATTTTAAAGAAAGTAGTGATACTTTCATAAAAAAGCAAGAAAATGTGACAAGATCGGGTGGAATATTGATTACTAACTACTATCATGACTATCACCTCTTTCCCATTTTGTTCATTTCACTTCCTTTTCGTTGCTATAGCAACAACATGACAAAAACTGCCTTTTACAGAAAAAATAGGTATTTCAATTAACAGGAAAGTAAGAATGAAGTAAATCCGTAGATAATATATTTCTGTAAGAGTTAGATTTTTTTTTTGTTCTTTCCCTTATTTTGGGAGTGCCGTACACGAATCCACCCTTGCCATATTTCTAATTGACATATTTAGCCGTTGCCATGGCAAAAATTATTTTCTTTAAAAGAACATGTATTCCTCATTAATCATTATAAAAACTTACTGTAATTTCCACCAGATGTCAATATGAACATATTTCTCTGATTAAACTTAATATCACTATTTCCGAATATCACAGCTACCTCATAGTGATGACGGTCACCATGGTAACAGCTATTTTTTAAAGAAAATAATGATTTGTTTAAATCAAAAAGCATGAAATCATGAAAAGATTGAAATGAAAAAAGTTATTTCATTACCAGTTAGGGTCTAACTATGATTGTCAGGGTTTTTTTTACTATGCTAATCTCACATTTTTATCGTTGCTATAGCAAAAACATGAGGAAAACTTTCTTTCATAGAAAGAAGAACTGTTTCATTAAAAAGGAAAAGAAAGAATAAAAAAACAAGTGATCAATTTCAGAAAAGTTTAAATCTTTTGTGCTTTTTCATCTCTTTTGGGGATGGTGAACAGGAATGCACCTGTGCGTGGTCATTTCTTTAAATGATGTCTTCAGCCGTTGCCATGGCAACAAATTATTTTCTTTAAAAGAACATGTGTTCTTCTTTAAACATTATGAAAACATGCCATTAACACCAAAATGTGTCATGATAAACATGTCTCCCACTTCGTTCTTGTTGCTATAGAATTAACATGAGAAAACTGCTTTTTAAAGAAAAAAAATTAATGTTACTCATTAGATAAGGAAGGAAAGAATACACTAAACAAAAAACAAGTAAGTAAAAACACAAAAAGTTTAGTCAGCTTCCTGAATTTCTGATCACATTGCACCTTTAAAACCTTAAATATCCGAAATAATGATTAATATTTAACATGGTTGCCATGCATAAATTTTTTGTAGAAAAAAATCTTCAAGAAAAAAAAAAAGTGAAATTATGGCCTAACTTTTGAAGTATTACAAATGAGCAAGACTATTAGCCATATATAATTCTGTTCACATCATTTCTGTTCCTATATGGCAACAACATTTTAAGGAATAGATCTTTTTAAAACTGTAGATATACCCAGGAAACATAAAATACAAATAGTAAGCAATACAAATGTCTAAAAACCTCCCCAAAAGTTCCAATTTTCTCGTCATGATGTACTCTGTTTCAGCATTAATGTCTCCAAGACATTTGATAATCTTAAATGACTATGATACCTCCTCTATAGTAATTTTCAACAGATTGCTATAGAACTTTAATCATTCAAAAACATTTTTCTCATGTTATTGCTATGGCAACAGAAATGATGTGGAATGAACGTTGTGAAAACAAAAGTTGATAGTAATTTGTAATGAATATGGTACTCAATCTCGTCATTTTTTCATTTTTTTTTCATTAAAATATAATTATTTTCTTTTTAAGAATCGTTACTATGGCAGCTGTCATTGCTATGAGGTATCAATGTAATAAAAAAAAGGATTGTTTTTATTAATTGAGGAAAACTGTATATAATGACATATTTTGGCCTTAACAACATGTTTTTATGATGTTAATGAAAAACACATGTTCTTTTAAAGAAAATAATTTGTTGCCATGTTAACGGCTGAAGACCTCATTTAGAAAAGTGGCCATAGGTGGATTCCTTTTCAGCATTCCCAAAAGAGTACAAAAAAAAAAGGGCCGAAAAATTTAACTCTACAAAATTGATCATTTATCTATCTAGTTTTTCTTTTCCTGGGGTACTTCTCCTTTCTAGGGAAAAAAGCTGTTGCCATAGCAACGATAATAATGTGGCATGAACGTAGTGAAAAAAGCTGATAATTATCATAGCAATTTGTAATGAGTATGCTACTCAAACTTTCCATCTTTTCATGCTTTTTGATGAAAAAATCATTTTCTTTTAAAAATTAGCTGTTACCATGGCAACCGTTATTGCTATGAGGTTGCTGCGACAGTCGGAAATTGTGAGTTTTAATTTGATTGAAGCGTGATATGTTTATATTGACTTATTTGGTGTTTTTAGCATGCTTTTGTGCTGCTTATTGAAGAATACATGTTATTTCAAAGAAAATAATTTGTTGCCATGGCAACGGCTAAAGATGTCATTTAGAAATATGGCAACAGGTCGATTCGTGTTTGGCACCAACAAAATAAAGGAAATAGCTCAAAAAAATCTCACTACAGTTTACAGAAATTTATAATCTATGGACGTATTCTTGCTTTTCTTTCAATCGCAATGCTTATTTTTCTTTAAAAGACAGCTTTTGTCATGTTGTTGCTATAGCAACGAAAATGATGTGAAATTAACATAGTGGAAAAATAAGCTGATAATCTAGATAGTAATTTATGATAAATATTCCACTCAATCTTGTCATGTTTTCTTGCTTTTTCATGAAAAATATGATTTTTCTTTATAGAGAGTTGTTGCCATGGTGACCGTCATTGCTATAAGGTAACCATGACATTATGAAAATTGTATTCTTTCTCAAGTCTAATCAAAAAGGATTTATAATGACATATTTTGGTGTTTACATCCTGTTTTTATGACTTTTAATGAAGAATACATGTTCTTTTAAGGAAAATAATGCGTTGCCATGGCAACGGGTGAAGACGTCGGTTAGAAAAATGGCAACAAGTGGATTCGTGTTCAGCACCCCCAAAATAGGGGAAATAGCACAAAAAATCAAAATCTACAGAAAATTTTAAGAACATTACAACTCGCCATCTACTAGTATGCCCACGTATAGTTAGTGTGAGCATGGAGTTAAAGGGACGCAGTCCTCACGAAATTTAAAAAAATATGTTGTTGTTGGTACCTCCAATGAACTACTTTCATCAAAAACAAACTTTCAAATCACCAAATAAGCTCGTACATTTCGGTTAAAAAAGTGCGACTCTGCAAATGAGCAAGTCTTGGTGGAGAGTCATATGTCATCGATGCACAACTCTTTCCAGCGGTGTTCTGCTCGTCATCCCTAGTTATTTATAAATACATGTTTACTATTTATTTTTATATTAATTGTATATATAAATAAGCTTGGAATATTTTGTTTGAAATAATAAAACCACATATTGTCACATTTTATGAAAAAATCAGATATGATCATTTTGAACACTTAAATTGGTTTTCTGAGGCATGGCTGTCAACTTGAGAGTAGGGCATCAATGACGTTGCACCTTTTGGCAGGCTCTTACACGATCGCTTGCAGGAATCATTTTTTTAAATCGCGTACGGAGACAATTTTTTATGTCCACGCGTATAAATTGGTGAAAGGTTATACTTTTTACTCTTCTTAATTATCAGTACAGTGAAAATCTCAGGACTGCTTCCCTTTAATATACATGGACTGTTCACGGTAGTCTTTCTTTGATGTAATGATTGTCGCCGACACATGATTATGTGCATCTTAATGAGTATATTCAGGTGTCAGGACAATAACGATTGTGTGATCATGTATCATCACTAACAAAAGAATTGTTTCGTTCATGTCAGTCTTGTTTCGCTGGTGCCTTTTTCAGACGGAAATGTCTTTGAATAAATACAGATGATGAGGAGCAGCAAACCTGAGATCTGTGTCAAAAGATGGGTAATTGCTGATTCGCACATTTTCGCACACTTATAAGACCTTGCCTAATGGCAAGATATACCTGTTCTCTACCATTACCGTCCCTTTTTGCTCCGGAATATGCTGCGGAAAAGTGAAATATTGAGCTCGCAAATGACAATCATTCTGCCAAAATGTTAGCTTTCTTTTATTAAAACTGCCTGCTTCTCCCAATCGAAATTGTTTGAGGCATGATTACCTAACATACACACACCACAACTGCACATTCACTTTACTTGATTTTTGTGATTATTTACTTCTGCGCATATAGTTTTAGATTTCTTGAATCTCTGTCTTGTTCTTCTCCCTACTTGCTGGCGTTGACGATGATGAGATCAAAGCAGTGAAGCATGCTACGGTCTTTGTGGCACTTTTGAGATGTACAGGTGCACGAATTAAAACGATATAATGAATGTCCTTGTATATTAGGTCCATGGTGTGAGCAACAATGCTGTGAACACTTGATTGTATAGTCTTATAATTTGTAAGTTTTTCTGCAATACAATGTTTACTTTAAATCATCACCACAACTAACAGGTTATAACAAATAACAGGTAAAAAGAAAGTTTACTGATGACCAGCTTTGGGAAAGAACCTAGAAATGTTCGCTAATGTCTCTCAATATGTGCTTGTGCTTGTACTGTAGGACAAAGATCAATGAATTGATGAGAGAGACCAGACCATGTCTGTAAAACTCACCAGAGCAATGTTATACTTGAAAGCCTTCCATCCAGAGAGTGCCTTCAGCTTCCCCTTGCCATATTTCTTCCTAAAAATTAAAAAACAAAAACAAAACAGGTGAACAAAGTCAAAAGATGAAAAACCAGTCAAAGACCCCAGACGTATATAAAAAAAAAGAAAGATATATAATACCTATATTTCCCTTAGATCACACAACTCAATATCATAATTTCTGGCTGAAATACAATTGGCAATACATGAATAAACTTGAGGTGAAAATATCATCAAAATGTAATCTTTAATTCAAAACTCAGTTTACAAATGTGTCTATCCAACATACTATCAGTTGATATACAAGTAGTACTCTACAAGAAAAATTTGATCATTTCAGCCATCATCATAAATACCAGTTGTACATGAGTACTACACTCATCATGCTCATTTGAAGCATTTTCTTATACCCAATTCAAGAGTGGTATAAAATAAAAATCATCAACCAGCAGAAACTTCTTACACTTGTAGCACCAAAGCACCAAAACATATTCTTACCATATATTTTAGCATCAGACATCTGGGAGTGGTCAAAGGCAATAATTTTCTTTTCATTATTTTTTTTCTTGAGGCAGTAACAGGAAACAGTTACATGTATTTCTATAATACAATACAATAGTTAGTTCCCTCTCCATCATGAAAAAATAAAAACACACACACTCACACTCAACACTTTGTAATAAGATTGACATGACATACAGCAAAAATCAAAATCAAAAAAAGTATACAAAAGTACCCTTTTGTATAAAAGTATACAAAAGGGTATTGACTAGTGTTGTAACATGGGATCACATGCAAATTTACATCAGCGCACAGTATAGCTATCCTGGAAAGTGATGCAAGAAATATTTAGAATGGAATTCTTAATCACACCTACAAATGCATGTAACTTTGCATGCATAATTTCAAACCATCTTATTTCATCACATCAAGATCTACATATTATTAGGAGTAGTGTGTTCCATGAACATGCATCCATTTGTACCAAGAGGAAAAATTGTCATGTTATTTAAAAACAGTAAAATTAGCAAATGCACAATGGAAGAGTAGATCTCTGCCAATTTTTATAGCCAAGAACTACAAAAATTTTTTATCATAATTGTATGTTATTCAACTGGCAACAGATGTGTGTCATCTTGGTCATTACATTGACATATAATATGTCACATTTTCTTCAAAGATCATTCAATTTACTGCTTATCAATACAAGTCTACACATGATATTTATTTTTTTGGTCAAATTGCAACAAAATTTATATTTGGTCACTTTTAGTTATCTCAGCAAATCAATTACTATGGAAACAACAGCAAGGCTTTAGACTGACACGGATATTTCAAGGCTGCATACAAGAGGGTATCATGTTCGCTAAATAATATTACTGACATTGACATTGTTGTAACCAGAGGTTGTAACACTTGCTCATTTTAGCTCAAAGTAAAGAACAAGTTCACCTTCATACATTGTAGACATGTGGGTTGTGTTTATGCAGCAATATTAGTACTGTAGAACACATCAATGACAGTTTGAGGAAAATCAGACAATCCGTTCAAAAGTTATGAATTTTTAAAGTTTCTGCTCAGTCACGGCTGGATGAGAAGACTACTATAGCTTGTGATGTCACATGTGTACATCAATATAAGGAAAGTATTTAAAGAAAATTCAACATATGTTCACTTTTCCCGCATAACAAAAGAGCACTCAACTTCTCTCTTTCAGAAGGCAGGGGAATAACATTACCCTTACAGCGTATGTATGTCAGTAACAAGTCGAAGAAATGTGTAAGTTTATTCAGAAAGTAAAGTTTTGTGAAATTCTCTTTTTATTTTCCTTACATCGTTGTAGGCATGTGACATCATACACTGTAGTAGTCTTCTCATCCAGCAGTGACTGCGCAGATACTTTAAAAATTCATAACTTTTTAACAGATTGTGGGATTTTCACCAAACTTTCACTGATGTGTTCCACCATAATGTTGCATTCACTCAATCAACATGTACATGTATACGAAGGTGGACCTGTCCTTTAATTATTCACTAACAGTGCTTAAAAACATTGTAACAATCTCTAGTTTCACTCAGCAGACTTGGTGAGGAAAATCTACTGACTGATGTTAGAAGCGTGAAGGAAGGGAAATTAGAAAATTTATTGCCTCACTGGCCAAATAAACTCCTCTAAATGGACCAAAATTACACTTATCATACAGGGAATATACATACTACCATAGGTAGAAAACAAATTACATTCATACAGGCATACATGGGACTTTGTTTGCCATCTGCACATTTGCACTGTAGATCCTTTTGTGCTACAAATCTGTAGTACACACTTGTAGTCAATCTTGCACAGATGTTTCTCCTAGATATTTGTACAACCAAGATACATGTAATTAATATTTCACCTTTGTAGCAATGAAGCTGACCCTTCTAAAGCCTTTCCCTTGCATACATAATATAACACACACACACACACACACACACACACACACACACACACATATAAAGACATAAAACACACTGCCATGCATGCCGACATCATACCAAACAAGAGGAGTTAAAAAACAACAACTGCAGCCTGAGGCACAGACAGAAAGATTAAGTTGTGGGAGACCCTTTACATGCTGTTATGTAATCCTGAGGTGAAAAGCAAATGAATGGTGATGGCAGGACTGTGCCACTTGAGTAAATACAGCTTCAGGGTGCAAGGCACAAACCTCCACTGACACTATGACAATGGATGTACAAACTGTATGCTAGTCAGTATTTGGATTACACATTTGCACTTTTCTTAAAATAGTGCAGACACTCACTCACATACTGTATGATTACTCATGCCACTGAAGGGAAGAAAATACATAAAATCTTGGCAAAACTATGGCAGGATTAAAAAAAAACAGTGGCTGCCTTGTTGCTATATGGGCTGAAACACTTGAAGATTCTAGAAAAAATCACAGAGATATAACAAATACATTATATTGTGTGCCTAACTGAGGGACCACTAGTTTTGCTATCCATATAGCATAAAATATAACAAACTAACAAATTCTTATTGATTTGCGTACAGGGTAAATACTGAGTATACAACTGTAGGTTATATCAAAGCTGCTACAGGGTTTCAGTGTGTGCATTCATTTCTATATTTGTCTCCAAATTAATAAGCTGTACACATCTCAAACCATTTCAAGTAACAGTCACTGGAAATTTGATGATTCCAATAAGCATAGCTATAGGTACAAATGTAACATACCAATGCCACTTCAAAAAAGCACAAACGGCTCTGTTTCTTGATTTAAATTCTTTTGCCATGTAAATAAACTTGACTAGGACTGCACAAACAGGGGCATGATCGGTACAGATGTACAAACATGCTATCTGCCAGTTATCAAATTCATCTACAACAGAAGCAGGCAGCATTATTATACAAATGATGCACAGGATAGAGTGTGTTAGTGTAGGCGTGGTGCACTCGAGGGTATTTACAATTGTGAAACATGCACGAGGCGAAGCCGAGTGCATGTTGCACTACATTGTAAATACCCGAGAGTGAGCTACGCCTCCACTAACGCCACGAAATAATCCTGTGCATCATTTGTTTTATAAAATGGGTCGAAAATTCGAAAACTAACATCATTTTTCAGCGTTTTTCACGTACCTTTGTGGGTCAAGACGTCCGAAGATGTTCGTCCCAAACATTTACGCACGTCGCACTCGCGGAAGTCCCGCACATACAGTATAAGTATAATGGGGGGTTGGGTTTCCGGATCGACACTTAAGTTCCCGCATGAAAACTTACTTATTTTACATAGAATATGCACCCTTTACCTTAAAGACTTGATATAGACTCCTCATATAGGCCTACTAGACAACATACTCTAAAAAACGGCGTGAGAATTAACCTGCTAAATCGTCGGATTTGCTCTTCAAAGTGACTCCATGTACGCGTCCGGTCCCATAACGCTTGGTCTACTGTACTGTACAAAGTGTACGTATAGAGTAGTAGAGTATACGTACGCCACACATGTTATGCACAAGGGGGAAGACAGGCCGGCCGGCCAGCAGCCCGAACTAGAAGTTGTTTACAGGATTGACAGCGCGTATGCATGCAATTCATCAAAGGAGCCTCCGCGCGCACAGACGATCGGCAATCTACCATAGGATTACAGGCAGTGCAATTGTACTGAAGTAAAGGAAGGAGGTGTGTCTCATTTCAGCGCTTCCTATTGGCTACATTCTTGAACCCATTTTATAATGATCCCTAATGGATATTAACCTAACCACATATTTTTCAAGTCATTGATTTAACATGGAATACAAACTGTACTGCAATGCATGCTATGTCAAGTTTGAACAACTACAGCACATCAGTGAACTCAGTCACGTTAGATAAGCTACATTGTGAGCAACAATCATTCTTTTAACATTAAAAAAAAACATCAACTGGTGTTTAAGGAAAGACATGCTCTACTTGTGTTCATTCAATTGTCTTTTAAGTCATGCATTGTTCACAGTATGAATGCTGTGTGTTCAACTTTACACATTCAGAATTTAAAGCTTTGCTGTGCTTCTGTAAACTGCACATGAAAGATTCAATGTGACCAGTAATGAAATGTTTATGTAACAATCACCATACCAATAAAATTATGGCACATAAGTTAGCTATAAGATGCACATCATAGACACTGCAATGTTGAAATTCAAGCAGTGTTGACATGATAAATTAATGGCTCAAGTGAAATGCTGGGGTGGGTGCCTTCAGGAGAGGTGTTTCTGATGAACTCCACAAGTTAAACATGGCAGGCCTCAGCAACTTGCATGCAAGTTACTCACAAAAATTCTTGCTTCTCCTCCTCCTCCATGGTGTCTAGATACTCCGCTACCGAAGGTCTTCTCCTTGTGGTTCCCATGTTACTTGCAGCTTCTTCATCATTATTTGGTGAGGATGTTTCCTCTTCTCTGGAAAGTTTCCCACAGACAACAATTGACACAACTCTTCTATTCTATTACACTGACACTACGCTTTATTAGAGTTAGCTAAGCCTTTGCAATATACTAAGTATTGGTGTTAAGACCTCTCAATAGCATTTAAGTTCTCTTTATACACTCTGCTACTGCAATATTCTCTGCACATGATGCTACAATGTAGATAGTCATGTCTTGGGTCAAATACAAATTTAGCAAACACAGATCACCAAATCTTTCACATGAAGTGATTATACAGCATACACATACAGGGATGTACCTAATGTGAAAAGTGAACTCATCATGAATTCAGCAGTATTCAATCAATCATCAAATATTCAGTGCCTCGCAGCACTACATGTATATCATTCAGGAACCCCACCATACTAGTAGTCTGAATGTTAAGTATACTCCGAATAAGAATGCTATCACTCTCATCATATGGGAGTGTTATTCCACTTAAATCATTCATGTACTACATGGTATATACGTACAGTAGCTGGCTGTAAAAGTTTTACTTTTCAAGCCAAACATCATGCTTACCCATGACCATTATTTCCCCTAGCAACCAGCTCATCTCTTGGTCGGTCAAAACCAGCTCCATCATTACTTCCAGCAACAGGTTCCATTATGAATATGATCAAACTGAAACGTTAGGTCCCAAGATCCTCTATAAGATAGTCTTATCTAATGAGCAGCAAGGCTTGCTTTTGATGGTCACTCTTGCCACAAAGGAAGAAAATATGAGTACAAGGTAATCTTTTATAAAAGTCCATAATAACACCAGCTATTTCATGGCAACACACTATCAGCAGCCCATTGTCTTCTGTACTTTAGACAGGAATAAACAGAAAGTAGAAATACAATCTATACTGGGGATACACACTTGATGATTACACTGTAATATAATTTTATGAACAGCAGATTTTTTTCCCCTCTCTGAGCTTTATTGCTCAAATTAAACACAGTGACACTGTTTGCTATTCTAAGTGAGAAGGATGTGCAATCTTGATGTCCGGTAAACGTGCGCAACGGTTCCAGTACCTTTAGACTCATCACTTGATTTAGAGGCGGGGCTAAACATGGTAGCCGCGTAAACTTCAACTCATTGCAGCAGGTCACTACGCAAGTCTATGCTATCCTTGAATGAAGCTGCTTTTATCAATAATAAATGTAATATGGGTGACTTTTATGACTGTAAAACAACAGATAAATTACTGTAGATTTTGAAGAGGAATAATGAAGACTAACTGGTTTTAATTCAACTCACAAACATTTGTACAGTAAATAAAGAGAAAACCAAACATTTCGAATTGAAGCACTACATGGTGAGCAATCAATCTGTCAAAATAGTTGATTTTGAGAATAAACAAGACAACTATGTACAGTATACCCGGTACCAGTAACAAAACAATGATGTGTAGAAGAATATTGGATCCTTTGAATTTCATTCACTTGGGACTTTGACTACACAATTCATGGTTCATGTATCAAATTACATACTATCATGTACATTATGTACATTACAGTTTTTCATGTCCCATTAAAAAGAAACCACCAATGCAATTCATACATTGTACAAGTATTCAGAAACTTGGGTATACTGCCTGCACTACATTGTACATTTTGTAAATAGGAGACATAATACAAATATATTTTGTATGCTTACACTCCTGTTTAGCCCTCTTTTGCACGATGGGATAGGGTTTCTCAAACATTCATGTGTGCCAATTGTCAGTAAAAATTGTAACATGTTGTAATACATTGTAGCTTTAATTCCCCCAGGGTGCCTTCCAAGACGGCTCTGCAATATTCAAACTGTAATTCAAGATCTCAGCTAGCAAATCCATAGCAATGTATCCACTGTACCATGTTTGCTCTAATTCAATACTGTAAAGGTGGATATTTTTGCGAAACTAATTTTTCACACTCGGCCGGTTAAAAAGGGTTTAGCGTACAGTTTTTAATTCCGCGGAATCAAGAAATCAACTTCTGCAACATATGGCAAGCAAAAATATTTGCGTGCTTTTATTTTTGCACTAGCTTCTGGTTGCGCAAAATGCATGAAAATTTCAACATCGCAAAAATTTCCACTTTTACAGTATATCAAATGTGCTACACTGTAGCAGTACATGAGGGAGGCACAGCAGTGTACTGGTATGCAAAGCTACAGAGTTTAATATGTGACCGGCGACAACGGTTTCAGGCAAAAGTCGGGAATTTTGAAAATTCATTTTTTCACTGAATGTTGTTGCCCATTTCCTAAGCTTTGCATTGATATAAAACACTTGTATTCTTCGGCACCATAAGTGGGCATAGAAAGAGAAATAAAATGCACTTTTTAAGTTGTTAGCCTGACAAAATTGCGAGAAAACAGGCTTTGAAGATTCACCTCTTTCTCAAAGACAATGTCCGAGCGGCGATGCGAGGGGAGAATCACCCATCCGTACGATGGTGCCAATCGATGTTAAGCTCCGCCTCTAGCAACCACATCGCCTTCTGATTGGCTCACTGAGAGATTCAAATATCCCGGGCACCTTCCTCGGAGCTCAGCGTATGGAGCCGATTAACAATGCATTTCGCTCGGGTTTTTACCAGTACGTCTTTCAAGATGGCGAATACGATAACTGCACGTCGTATGGTGTACATGTACAATGTACACTGGATGTGTATGGTGCACGCATTACGCAATGGCATCCATATGCCACTGCCGTGTGCATGTAACAGGAGCTGTGGCGAATCCACACATTTACAAATCGCGTTTTCATTGTGGTGCCTTTTGAAGGCAGAAAATTGCTAGTGCTGGCAAGGGTCACGCTTCCTGTTTGTTTTGCTTTTACAAGACATGCATATGTTGCTTTGTTCAGTGGTGCTAAGTGAATTAAAACAAACAAACAAACAAACAAACAAGCAAACACGACTTGTTCGTTTGGTGCGATCTTGACGTGTATGTGAATATGATTGGTTACATGTGACCGCTCCTTTCCTCTCATCTGTACCTTCCATTGAGTCAGTCTGCTATCATAATTTTTACTACAGTACAAGTAGACACATTTGAGAATATTTAGTTTTCTTTCCACACGATTATGTCATGCTACATGATTTTTGTTTCACTTCCATTGTCGAACATTGCGGTAGAATAGTTTGGATAGAAAGCCAAACGAAGACCACGCACTACAGACCGAGGGTATATAAACCACTAAGTATAGCAAGAACAATGGAGCATGTAATCGTACAATCGTACGTGGACAATGCATTCCCCAAACGCTGCAACCGGTGTCTCCGAAAGCCGAATTATGTAAATGTATGCGATGCACCAGCCAATCGCATGCGAGACCCTGCGCCATAGCAACGCTGAGGATATTGGCGCGGCGTTCGAAAGAAGCTCGAAACTGACGAGTGCGATCAAACATAGGGTGCTTAAAATTCCATTTTCGATAGGAAAAATTTAGTCTTAAGCTATGAAATTTAGTGTAGATGTAGAAAACATATTAAAGATTTGATTTCTGCAAAAAACCTATATCGACAAAAATAATGGTCAAAATCTTTGTACCCCGCCTAGGAGGGAATTTTCTCTTGCGACTTTTGCCTGAAACCGTTGTCGCGGGTCACATATGCTCATTACCCTTTTTTTTTTTTTTTTTTAATAGACTCCTGAATCTTTCAAGTTTGGGCAGTAGTCAGATGCTGGTAACATTCTGGAGGAAAAATTCTGAAAATATTCAAAGACTACTCAACATTTATTGGCTAACCCTGCATACCAGACAAATCATAAACATACTTGAAAGTATAAAAAAAGTAAAAAAACAAACAAACAAAAAATCCTTGCCCCCATCAGGGAAGTACAATGTATGTAAAAATCACTTTGAACAGCGGAGTAGTGTGCCCTCTTCCAAACAAGTGAATTGCAGTTGGCCCATGAATGCAGGCCTGTGGAATGGCAACATTACATCATATCCTGTGAAATTATGATCATTTCTATGCAGTGTCTGGCTGCACACATCTACAATGTACATGGGTAATTCCATGAAGTTGGGGCAGTGTCCATGTAGCATCGTGATATTTAAAAAATACATTTCAGCATAACTCAATACTAATTATGCTATACATTTATTGTTTGTAGGCTTTACATTTGCCTTGAGGCCACACATTTTCCTGGAAATTTTGTGCCATTCAGACTCAATTTTGATGAAGTTATTAAACAATATGTAACAGTGTCATGTAGCATCGTGACATGTCAATGTACAGTACTGTAGCATCATGATATTTTAAAATTTGGTCCTCTACTCCTAAGAGACAAATTATGGCAATTAGCTTGACCAAAATTTGATGCAATATGCATTTACAAGATATGAATGAGATAGCTAAATATCTGAAATTTCCTGTACACAGTTTTAATTTTTAAAAAAAATAACAAAATGTATCCCAATGCTATTCGGTGTCCTTTTTTGTTACATTTGGTGGACACCGCGTAGCATACGAGTGACACATTATGTAATTTTAAAATTTGTAAAAGTAAAACTGTGGAAAGGAGAATTAAGATACACTGTATTTAGCTATCTGACTAATCTAGTAATTATGCATATTATATCAAATTTTGGTCAAGCTAGTTGTAATTGCATTACTTTGTCTTTTAGGACCAGATTTTAACTATCACGATGCTACATGGACACGTCACGATGCTACAGGACACCGTTACATATTGTTTTAATAACTTCATCAAAATTGAGTCTGAATGGCACAAAATTTCCAGGAAAATGTATGGTCTCAATACAAATGTAAAGCCTATAAACAATATATATATAGCATAATTAGTATTGAGTTACAGGTGTATGTTAAAATGTAACACTTTGTGCCCCAACTTCACGGAATTACCCACATACTTATACTTAGAGCTACACTGTATGCAGACCTCCCAAATGCTGACATACACTGAAAATGCTGAAAATGATGACGTACAGTATCGAAATGCCATGAAACCACAACTTTTTATATTCTGTCTGCCAAGGGGGCCACTACAGCATGAAAAACTGTAAATACTTCCTACACGACCACTGAGTTGTGTTTTAAACTTTGTGTGTCTTTGAAACATTAGACCAACTGCAGTACATTTTGTGCAAGAGTTACCATTTCCTAACTTTCTTAATCTTAATAGTAAAATGTCTGATTTTGATTACAACTTCTTTTAGCGTTTACATCAACATGTACCATCATTTTTGCCTAATTTCACTCCTGACACAGTGTCTAAAGTTTAATATCCAATTGGACCTCACAACAGAGTGTAGCAACATTATCTAGAAAAGCACTCGGACAGCACAGATCTCCGCAAAGGCAGCAACTCATCAATTCCACCCTTACACGCAAGCAATTTCCTCAAATAGAAGCATTGTTTATAAAGAAATGTCATTGCATGGCGCATGCCCGAGCAAAGTGCACGCTTTAAGTGTGCATATAAACCAGTCCTCAAGTACACACAGCTTGAACCCCTTCAGTTTGTTGACCTTATACATGCCAAATAGTTGAAAAATCCTTTAAGAATTCATAGAAATACCCGTATCACTACCAAAATTGAGTGAGGTGTTCCTTGTGTCAATATTGACTATTCATGCAAGTTTCACGTTAATCCATATACAACTTTTGGAGTTATTTTGCAAACAGACAAACAAATGCCGATGATCACTTTGAAGGCATAACTTTACCATTTGCAGATGAAACAAAAACCCAGCATTAGAGCCTTTTTCTTAAATGTGAGTTAGGGATACAAACAACCAATGTAAAATGTCAATCGCTAAAATCAGTATCAAGTGATGTTTTTCCGTTGTTTTTGTTCCTTGATGTATATTTGATGGAAATTGCATGCGTACTATTTATTGTTTGTAAGGGACTCGGCCTCGATAGGCTTCATACGGCCTTTACTGATCCCTCAATTTAAGTGCTATGTTTGTTTGTAGAAACTTCTATATTTTTCTCTTTTGTTTTATTGTGAACGTGATGTTTTCTTTTTAGCATGAGAAATAAATTTGAATTTGAATTTAAATTTGAAGTATCGTTGAATTGTGAACAATAGTTACATGACTGCCAACTCTCACTCATTGAGAGTGAGACTCACTCATTTTGGTCCTTTCTCACTCTAAAACTTTACTTCATTTGCATGCATATGATCTTACTCATTTTGACTCCTAAATTATAGCATTGGCCTATGATGGGAGTCTCACTCTCAACTAGTTTCCAATATTGGCAGCCCTGAATTTATTATGGAATATTTCCAGGCTAAAATCTTCTGCAGTTATGATTTATTGAGAACTAGAAATGGCGCTATGGCGACTGATGCCTCCGCCATAATGCATGATTCTCCCAATAGGCGTATAGTACAATGTCTTCACAATGTGTGATCCATGACATTTTCACATAACTGGCAAAGTATTGAAATGACAGGTTTGTCAGAAATGTCTTGAACTGGCTTTGCCATAATTTTCTAAGAGTGCAGGTATACATATTTGGGGAATTTTGGGGAAGTTTATGCATTGAGTAATTTCAAAGGTATGAAGAAAGAGTGTGAAAGCCTTGAAACCTGGCCTTTGACCCTTAACCTTTGACCTTTGACCTTCAGGCTGGAAATTTCCTGGAGAATCTCCATTAGGTAATGCATGTACTAAGTTCTGAAACTAATAATGCAAGCATTGCATATACTAGTACATGAGGAAAATAGTAAAGTTTTGATGAGTTGACCTTGACCTTTGACCCCCTGACTATTGACCCATGACCCTTAAATTCCCTAGAGAATCCCTGCCAGACAGTACATGCGTATGTACCAAGTTCCACAAAAATACATTGAACCATTTGCGAGAAAAGTGATATTGCAACATTTTCACCTAACCTTTGACCTTTTGACCTTTGACCTTATGACATGAAACTCTCTCTGGAGAATCTTTATACAGTAGTACATGTCCACACCAAGTTTCAAGAAAATACCTTCGGGCATTGCATAGATATGGGGGAAATTGCAACATTTGTAGAATTTGACCTTGACCTTTTGACCTTTGACCTCTTGCCAATGTCACTAAAATCTACTCAACTAATTGTCGCATCATACATCATCCTTGGACCAAGTTTGGTGAAAGCTGCTTCATCCACTTTTGGGTTATCACGTAAACAGATAAATTTTAGGATTTGACCTTGATCTTTGACCTTTGACCTCTGTCCGATTTCTGTGAAAAACTAATCAATTAATTGTCCCCTCACACATCATCCTCCAACAAAGTTTGGTGAAATTTGCTAAATCCAGTCTTGAGTTATCGTGTAAACGGATACAATTTCATGATTTGACCTCGACCCTTGACCTTTGACCTTCAGCCGATTTCACCCAAAATCTAATCAACTAATTGCCCCATCATACTTCATACTTGGACCAAGTTTGGTAAAATTTCAGTAAATATTACTCAAGTTATCGCGTAAACGAAAGCGGACGGACGTACGGACGTACGTACAGACGTACGGACGTACGGACGGACGGACGGACAACCCGAAAACATAATGCCTCCGGCACCACTTCGTGGCGGAGGCATAAAAATACACATACATTATATCTCCATATATTTTAGCCTTTATTGTGAAAATTTTATGATACAAATTACAATGTTTTGTGGTATATAACAGACCTACACACGTCTATAGGACCTATGCATTAAATGTCATAGATCTATTTTAAAATTTTTCAAAATCACTGTTCCCAAAGGTAAACAGGACCTTTAGTTCAACCTCCTTCCTTGGCGAGGTAAAAAGTTTAGCAACGTGAACATGCATCATGGCGAGGTGTGGAGTGTCCTCCATCCCACAGGAATAGTGCCGGTAAATGAAAAGTAGGTCATTGACAGTACTAACAGTTGTTGTGTTAAATAAACTGTGTAGCTGCCAGCTAGACTCCCCCCCCCCCCCCCCCCCCTCCAAAAAATAAGACCTTCTATAATAATAGGCCTAATTAATATACATTGTAGATCTATATAAGATAAATAAATGTTTACCTTAAGCTTCTTTTTCTATCGATTGTTGTAGGGACTGCCTTGATGACTTTTGCTCTCTTTTCCATAGCCTCCTCTGAGTAATCATCTTTGTACTTGTTCATTTCGTATTCCACGGCAGCGTCTATGTGCCCATGGTGCATGCTTCCTCTCGAAACGGGACGGGCCCGCGACAGCGGTCTGCCGTGGCCAGACATGACGGGGTCAGCCTCTGTAATCACGGGTGCAGGGCCGCCGTTGTTCTGAAAGTTTCCAAACTCCTCACCAACTCCGTCTATCGCAACTTTTGATGCTGTTGCTGGAGTTGTGCCGAATTCCTTCGTAGCATCTAGTCCATATAGATCTTGTGCACTCGGGGTCACTTCATCGAGTTCGTGCTCACCTGAAAAGAGGTGGAAAGGGCAATTTCTTGTTACATTTCTCGAGACTTGATGTGTGTACTCCCGTTGTCACGGTGGAGCACACAGACACACGTTCGTACCTACCTGTACGTACACACGTAAACCGAACGGCATTGATCAGGCAGGCACATCGTCACACAATTTTACAAGTCGGTACATTGTACCCTGCTTCACGAAGGTCCAAGCACAGGGTTCCGATCCGATATTGGAACTCACGGACTACTAGTAGGCCTACTGTGTATCGCTCAATGAATGGGAGGCTGTCGAGGCGCTACTCAGTATCTATCGATCGAAGATGTTCCCTTTGTTTTAACGTGGAAGCACGGAATCTTCGCTTTCGCCGCTGCTTCCTGACACATTAGAATAACTTAGGAGATAAGATTACGTAATCAAATTAAAATATCCCAAAATTTCATTGTTAATCTACTAATCTTGTTGAATGACGTTGTTGTGGGATGTCGGTAAACATAAAGACCATCAGGTGCGTCTGAATCGTATTAGTGATGTAGTTGTTTCCTTTTACGATGTATTTTGCTAAGGTTTACAGGTCAGCAATTAAAATGAGCCTCTGCTTATTAATGTAGGGCCTACTTTCCCCCACTCCGTGAAAAGCAAAATAAAGTCACCACCACCATCATCATCATCATCTTAATGATAATGATGATGATAATAATAATGATAATAATAATAACATTCTAAAAAATAATACGGTAATATAGTAATAACAGGGCTATTTCCAATGTCCCTCACCCCTCAGTTGGAATGCTCAAAGGTCACAGAAATTCCTAACACAGCATACAGAGAAAGAAAGAAATAGAGGAATGAGTGAAAAATTGAAATTATTGAGTTTGTATGCTGAATGAAATAGGTGTGTTTTCACTGCTGTGACGACGTTTGTTGAAAAAAAAAGACTGCCTCTGAGTCTAACTGCACGATTAAAGGCACTGTAACATTTGGGAGCAATGATTTAAAAATGTTCTAGCTATCACATTGATGAATATGAGTATTGTGTAGGTCAGTTGTATCACAAAACAGCCTGCCATATTTAAAAAAAAGTCGCAGCAAAACCTAAAATAAAAGGAGATATCACTATATATTTTCTCAATAAACCGTATAACTGCAGATGGTTTATAACAATCAATTTTTATCATACCATAACTATTGTTCATATATCTAACAATATTTACGTTGAATATATTGTTAACATTGTCATATTCATTGTTTCTATCCCTAACTCACATTTGAGAAATATTTTGAAGCACTATATAAAGCTGGATTTTCTTTTCATCTCCAAATGAAAAATAATGCCTTTAAAATCAATATCATTCTTAGGTCATTTGCCAGTATTGCTGATATTAATTGATTTTGAAGAGAAAAACAAATGGATTCAATTTCTCAACGTTAAAGCCTATTTCTAAAAGTATTGACTTTTTTTTTTCAGGTGCATTGTCTTTTTTAGATAAAACGTTATCCATGATCGCTGTAAAGTTGTCTCCTCCTTTCACAAATGATTTCTTCACGTTGGGGATTCAGAATAGCCTATAGATCCGGTGGGTCCAGGCAGGGTTATTATCTTTCCAAAATCATATTTTTGTTTCGTAGTGAATCGTTGAATTATTGGAAGATCAATGGATCTAATTGTTTAAGAGGAATAAAGATAGATGACTGTATATTACGAAATCAATAAATACGCGAGCATTATACGTCGCAGGCACTTAACGGTATATGGGGGAAATATTATACCTGGCGCAATTGATATTATTGATTGATATAGGCGAACATGACTGTATAAAGTTATTGAGATCGTCGGAAAAGAGACAAAGATGCTGGAAACGACAATACAACAAGACGAAAAAAAAAATACAGAGGCGAACTGCTGGCTAAACGTTCTTTGGATATTGACGGTACATGTATTAAGTTTTAACTATTTTCTTATTTTCGTGTTGTTGTTGTTTTTGTTGTTATTGTTGTTGTTATATTCGCATATGTACAGAAGCAGTCTGCATGAATGATGATTACCGATGTTAGGAAAACGACCAGTTTTTCATATTCAAAGCGTAAGTACATATCAAAAGCATTTTTTGAAAACTGAATTGCTTTTCAGAGTTTTTTTTTTCCGGATACAGCAACGAAAAACTTAAGCAAACTGATTGCAGGTTCTGAAATGCATCGAGTATGGGTGGACGTATATATTGTTTGAAATCTGAGGCAAAATATGCCACCATTTTATTCCATAAAGGGTCTATTATGCCATACGTATACATTTCTTTTGAAATAATCTCAAAATGTTGTCGCGTATTCATAACATAGATTTCGGTCACACACAAGTAATAACAAAATATATGCAAATTATATACACGACAATGTATAGGCCTCATTCAAGTCCGCCGCAGTTACTTGAACAGAGATCTTCGCTAAATTCCGCTCGCTTAAAGTAACCTGTTTCTGAAAAAAAAAAGAAGGAAGGAAATCATTATCCCTATTTGTTAATAGCATCGAATTATTTCAGAGAGAGAAAAAAAAATCATCGAATTATTTCAGCGAGAGAAAAAATCATAAAGCAATAATTGATATTCCTTTTTTTTTTCATTATGGGAATATTTGAACTTGTCACTGTTGGTAAATAATGACAAAAGGCTCTAGACATTGCCAGGCGTAATCCAGCGATGCAATTTATTGTCTCGTCTATGTATACAAGGAGTAATATCGTCATTGCGACTGACATCACTTAAACACACACACACACACACGCACACACACACACACACACACACACATGAAAACATTAAAACAATTGGAAATCAAAAATTTTAGTAATTACTCTTGTTTTCCCGTTTGTTTGTTTGAATGTTTCAGATGTCATGGACGCGCGCTTAGCAGGCTGCCGTCTTCTGAATCGCTCTCCTAAAACATTGGCCTTTGAGCAATATTTCGGAAGAAAGACTGTATCATTTATGTATCAGTGTGTTTATTGAACTTCTGTGACCCTGCTGGACTTTGTTGAGAAACATTCGTCTATGAGTTTTCATGGAACCAGGCATTTCCTTCAACTTGGCTTTCCTATACTTGAACTGAAGTCGGCCATTTACTCGGTTACATACATCCCTATACAAGTAAGTGTGTACCATTCACTTTCATGCTGTGCGAACAAGCTGAATGAGAATCCTTTGATAGAAGAATGAACTTGAGTGGACATAAAAGGAGTGGACAATGACCGTGACGATCGCACACAAGCTATGCGATGCTCTGCTCATTTACCTTCTTGTGTGTCTACACTGTGTTGACTGTGGTGTTAAACAATATGGCTGCCCCCATACCCCGGATCAGAGCTTCCGTATATCTATGACTCGCAAGGGATATCTGAAAGTTCCACTGCGATATTATTCAAACTCAGACGCTACTTTTAATCCTCCACTCATTTGTTGCGGTGATGTGCATCCCAACCCTGGTCCCTCTACTTCAACCATTGATACAGGTTGTAGGATTGAAAGAAGCACTCGCTACCAACAAAGTCTGCACTACACCAGCAGTCAGCTCAAAACCATTGGCTCTGTACAGATCACAGATGTTGCTCCTTCTATTTTAGACAGAATCAAATTCTTGGGCCTACAACGTAAAAAACCAACCCATCGTGGCTGCCGTGCTGGTAGACGTAAGCTGAAACACTATTGCCACCTGATTCAAACTATCATTCGTCCTAACAGGTCAATTTGCTCAATTCGCCAACCTCGAGGAAATTCCACCAATCTCATCAAAATATCGACGACTCGGGACAAAAAGAAAAATGTCACAAGGTTGCCTTCCGTATACCTGTGTAACGCCCGTTCTGTCAATAACAAATTCGACGAACTGTCTGCAATAATTCTTGACCATGATGTTGACATCTGTGCCGTTACGGAAACGTGGTTCAAACATGACATGCCCCTAGAGCACGTATCCATCCCCGGATATACCATTGCCTCAAAAGCAAGGACCAATCGTTCTGGCGGAGGAGTGGCACTTTATATTAAACACGATCTTCATCCCTTGCAGCCGGAGGACGTGTCAGTTCCTGACAACCTTGAGGTTGTATGGATTCGGGTTCGTCCGAATCGTCTGCCCCGAGAAGTCTCATGCATCTTCTGCGCAGTTGTCTATTACCCTCAGCCGGACAACCTGTTAGCCACCCAACTTTTAGACCATCTTCAGTCTACCATCGATCTATTGACAACGAAACATCCAGATGCCGGCTTCATCGTACTTGGTGATTTCAATCGACTCAATCTGCAACCTTTACTCCTTGACAACCGCTTCAAACAGGTCGTAGATAACCCAACGAGAGGAGATCGCACATTGGACAAAATAATAAGTAACATCAGCAACTTGTACAACAGTGTGCAACTTCAATCGCCTGTAGGGCTTTCCGATCATGCTGCTTTGTTATGGATGCCGAAAGGCCCCCAGGTGAGATCTAACGCAACAAAGACTGTCTTCAATAGACCGATGCCAACAAGCGCAATATGTTCCTTCGGCCGATGGATTAGCTCATACGATTGGACAGAAGTTTTTCTGAGTAATGACGTCAATGATCAGTGCACCGCTTTTTATGACAGGCTGCTTGAAACAATCAACACGCATTTCCCTCTTCGTAAAACCAATGTGCATCCTCGCGACAAACCATGGATAACGTGTGAAATCAAATCATTGATTCACCGTCGGCAAGCTGCCTTCCTTCTAAACCACGATGATGACTGGAAACGTTTGCGCAACCGAGTGAAGAGAATGATCACGACTGCAAAGTCTGATTACTACTCCACTCGCGTACAACGGCTGAAAAGATCCAACCCAGCTGCTTGGTATCGACAGATTCGTATCATGACAGGAGGAAGGCGGGATGAACCTTTGATCTCAATTCCTGGACTGGATTCTGACGATACCGGATTGATCGCCAGTGCCATAAATGATCACTTCGTGTCTGTAACAGAATCGTTCGACCCACTGACTTCGGAGCATCTTCCTGCGTTTCTACCGGCGTGTGAACGGTGTCCTGATATCTATCCCTGGGATGTTCAGAAAGCCCTTTCGAGAATTAAAAGAAACGTTGCTGGCGGCCCGGATAATATTTCCTCCCGATTTCTACGTGAATTTTCTTATGAATTATCTACACCACTTGCACACATAATAAATACATCTATCCAGGAAGGTGTTGTGCCGAACGTTTGGAAACGCGCAATTGTGATCCCCGTTCCGAAAACGTCTCCCCCGTCCCTCGAGAAACTCCGTCCAGTTTCCCTCACTGACCACATTGCCAAGGTTGCAGAAGGTTTTGTAGCGAAATGGGTGATGAGCGATATGGCACCCAACTTGGACCCCATGCAATTTGGCAACAGAAAGAGCCTGTCAACTTCGCACTGCATCATCAATGTGCTGCACAACATCTATGTTAATGCTGAGAAATCAAAATCATCGTCTACCCTAGTGGTCACCGATTTCACAAAGGCCTTTGACCGGATAGACCACACAACAGCAATAACGAAGCTCGTCCAGATGGGAGTCCGCCCGTGCATAATACCATGGATTGCAAGCTTTCTTTCTGGACGTCAGCAATGTGTGCGCTACAGAGGATCATTGTCTGACTGGGCATCTCTCAATGCAGGTGTCCCCCAAGGAACGCGTTTGGGCCCTATCATATTCCTTTCTATGATAAATGACGCAAAGCCACTACTACCCATTCGGTCCTACAAGTATGTTGATGATATGACGCTGGTGGAATGCCGCTCTGGGAATGACCAATCTGAGATGCAAGCGGCTGTCTCGTATTTGGCAAATTGGTCGGATGCTAACATGATGAAATTAAACCCTATGAAATGCACGACAATGGAAGTTAACTTCATGAGAAACACGCCACCATTGTTACCCGTATTACTAGGAGATCATCAGCTCGAGTCTGTTAAAACCATCAAACTTCTCGGAATTCTCATCCAAAGCGACCTCAAATGGGAGTCCCACATTAATGACATGTTGAAACGTGCCAATAGGAAGCTCCATATGCTCCGAGTCCTAAAGCGCCATTGTTTACCATCCCGCGATATGTTGACCATTTATGAAGGTTACATTCGCCCAGTGCTTGAATATGGAACCCCGGTGTGGCACAGCGGTATTACGCAGAAGCAATCTGAAAACATCGAAAAGATACAAAAAAGAGCCCTCCGCATCATCTTCGGTTGCCAGTACAGTACTTACTGTGACATGCTCGCCCAGTTAGGCATGATCACCCTGCAGGAAAGGAGAAAGATGTTGTGTTTGAATTTCATACAAAAAACTCTGAACAATACTGATCAATTCAAGAACTATTTACCTCAGAAACCAAGAAATGAAAGACTTTTAAGACATTCTCAAAAAATACCTGACTTTTTCTGTAGAACAAACAGAATGAAGAATAGCCCCCTTCCTTTTTTAATTCGTTTGTATAATACTCAATAGAATATGTGATTTATGGATTGTCACTCTCACACCAGCCTCAGCCTCTCTCTCTCTCTCTCTCTCTCTCTCCCTCTTTCTTTTTTTAATGGGTAGATGTGCTACATTTCTTTCTGTATCCGGTTTTCAGCCATTTACACTCATCAGCCCATTTGCAACATGATTGCGATTAATCGCCGTTTCTTGCAAATTCACCATGGAAGCATGTTATTGGGTTCTTTTGACTAATATTATTCATCAGGGGTCTTTCAGACAATTATTTCAGTGCCCTGGCTTTATTCAACCTCTGCAGAGAATAAAGCCCACACCACTTTGTACACTGAACAACAAACCACCAGCATAAAAAAAGAAGAGAAATCAAACTGAGCTAATGCCTCTTAGAAAATAACAGACGCCATATTAATGCCGAATAGGGGAGTTTATACGCCATAATTGATGTATGTGTGGATATTTCCCCTTTTTATTTGATTGTACCGTTCGTAGAGGACACTAGCAAAAGTAGTATGCCAACGCCTTTTTTTCCATATATGGGTAAAGCCTGTTTGAGTTTATCTCAATTTTTTGTTTCACCTGTCAGAATTTTTTAGTCCTAAACAGACTTTCTGGTTTCATTTTGATCGCCACGTCACGTTCCTCTGTTCGGTGTCATGTGAAATATGAAATTTTGTATTTTGAATAATCTTTTTGATATGAATTTAGTGTTTTGTATAATAGTAGTATACTTTCTGATGAATGTAAAGTCTGAGTTTTTGATTGAGGTTTTGTAACAGATAGTAAGGGAATACGAAGAGGTTGAAGTAGGGAAAGTGAAGAAGAGGATGGTAAAGTTTATAAGGCGGGGGGAAAGAGAAGAAGAAGATGAGTAGATGAAAAAAAAAACAAAGTTGGGGTTAGTCAGGTCATTTGTATGAACAATAGAGATTATTTATGAAAATGAGATAACAACTGATTTTATTTTCATATGTGTAAGATCTGAAAGTTTTTAAAGTGTTTTGATATGAATATGATTATATATAATATATCTTTTTGACAGAGAAGAATATAATCGATGTTTTACTGATAGTTATATCGCCCATACACTCTGTGTTTTGTTATTCAAGTTCAGCCTTTTGCAGGCACGCCGAAACTTTCTCTTTTTGATATAACACTCAACTTTGTTACAAATCGCATGTGGATTCATTGTTGTTAAGGTTGTTTTTTTTCTTTCTCTCTTTGTAATGATGTGTTTGATTATGGGCCCTCCATTCATTCATTTATTTCTGATTTCATCTCATTTTTTTTCATTTGCCAGAATTTTTTAGTCTTAAGCAGATTTTTTTAGATCAGTTTAATTACCATATTATGTTCCTCTGTCCTGTGTTATGTGAAATAAGAAATTTTTTATAGTTTGAATAATTTTACTGATACGAAACCAGTGTTTTACATAATACACTGCAATAGTATATTTTTGATGAATGTATATTGATTTTTTTTTAGTAGAGACTAAAGGGTATTTTGATTTTTAATGATGAAAAGTAATAATGTGTGATTATGATAAGGATAATTTCAGGGAATAAGAAGACGCTGAAGGAGTGAAAGTGAAGACGAGGATGGTAAAGTTTATAAGGAGGGGTAAAAGAGAAGATGGGTTAAAAGAAGATGAGTAGATGAAAAGAAAGTTGTTTTTTTTTTAGTAAGGTTATCTATCAAACAAAAGAGATTATTTATGCAAATAAGAACAGAGATGTGAATAATTGTATTTTTTGTTTGTTGATGGTAAAGGTCAATTTTATTGTGCAATAGTTAATATTTCTAATGTATGTTTGTATATTTGAATGTATTCATGATGATCTTTGTAAAATGTCCGCAATTCAGCCTCCTGGCTGCAAGAGATGTTATTTAATAAATACCTTTCAATCAATCAAATGTTTCTGTCTACTAAATGTCAACTTGAACATAAATTGATTTCACTGTAGTCATGACTGCCCACAAGGCATCAAAGTTTGCAATAGATAACAACAGGTGTGAACAAGTAAACCGGTGTGTGTCGAACAACCTCAGTGCGACACGCTCATGCATTGTAATTGGTCAATGGAATATCATGAAACATATAACTTTTTTTGTATTTGTTTGTGTTTATAGAAATTTGAATTGCATCATCCATGCATGTCAATTTCAGGTTGAGCAGGAAAATTCAATTTACTAATACCAACATCATGAGCAGTTTATTTTTTTGATATTCTTTTCTATAGCATTAGTTGCAGTTGATGTGAGTGATAATCCACTCAGTTCAATCAAGATCACGTATAGATGACAGAGTGTCGACTGCCCTAGCTGAACAAAAACATGTCATTGGTGTGTTCATGGACCTAAGCAAGGCATTCGACACTCTTGACCACACTATCCTTTTACGCAAATTACACTGTTATGGAGTTCGTGGCATTCCACTGGAATGGTTTGAAGATTATTTATCAAATAGACAGCAATACGTATACTATGAATCGGTAAACTCTGAAGTTTTACCCATACATTGTGGCGTCCCACAAGGATCCATATTGGGACCACTACTATTTCTAGTGCATTAATGATATTACAAATTCCTCTAAGTTACTGCAATATATACTGTTCGCCGATGACACCAACGTATTTTGTTCCAATTCTGATTTTCAGTCGCTTTTAAGAACTCTTAATACTGAATTGCCGAAATTATCTACATGGTTTAAGAGCAATAAATTGTCACTCAACTTAAAAAAGACAAATTTTATTCATTTTCATAATAAAAAGAATAAAAATGAAATGCGCCACTTGAATATAATGGTGGATGGTATATCATTGGAGCAAAAAGAAAGTGTCAAATTCCTTGGAATATATATCAGTGAAAATATGAAATGGAATGCTCATGTGCAATACATCTCAGATAAAGTGTCTCGTAACGTTGGTATACTCTGTAAGCTTAAGTATTATGTCCCAAAGAATATTTTATTTATGCTTTATAATTCGTTGATATTGTTGACTATCTCATATTGTAACATTGTTTGGGCAACTGCGAAAAGTCACATTGACAGTATATTGCTTCTACAAAAGAAAGCTATACGTATATGTACCAATTCAGGCCATCGGGACCATTCGGATCCTTTGTTCGTAGAATTAAAAACACTAAAGGTAAATGATATCAATTTTCTGCAAAATTCACTTTTTATGTTTCGTTTGTACAACGGTCAGTTGCCATCTTCTTTCCTCCCATTATTTCAGTTAAACAAGGATATACATTCTTATCCCACAAGGCAATCTGATAAATTTCATCTACAAAATCCTAAAACGGTGATGGCTCTGAAATCTATCAGACACACTGGACCTGATATTTGGAACTCTCTTCCTTAAGAAATTCGAATTTTAAAGTCTATGTATTCTTTCAAGAAAGCTGTAAAGACAATGCTGCTTTCTGGATATCAGTGATCTTATAATGTCATTGCAATTGTATCGTATGTGAAATTCCCTTGTTGAATTATCGCCGTTCAGAAGTTATTGCGTAATGTTATGTAACCGACCATGACCTGTAAGTGTTCACCTGTACCTCGGTGAGAAAATACTTTGCTATGCTTTACTATTCAGTGATCCAGGTGATCTAACTTTGTGTATAGTGAAAGCGGACAGACCTCTCCTCTCTCCTTTCTCCTATCCTATCTCTATGCAAGTCAACCCTCCCCTTATTTTCCTATATGTTATGTATTACGTACGAGGGCTGCATGCAAATCAAGCAATGCTTAAGCTGTAGCCCTTCTGAGTTATTCATTGCATCACTGATATGTTCTGTTGTACATTGTAAAGGCAATGAAGAAACTGTATTGCTGTACATTCTAAAGGTAATGAAGAAACTTACCTTGTTGGCACTTAATGTTTATGTATATCCATTTATATGTATGGTACCAACAATGTATATGATATATGTGTATGTATCTGCATAAGCAATGATATAATGCAGGAACCAATGAATCAAATCAAATCAAATCAAATCAAATCAAATCAAATCAAATCAAATCAAATATACTGCTAAAATGAAAATTACCTGCATGCTCCATACATTTACACTATGATAATATTTATGTACATTTACATTTAGCGTAAAAGTATTCCATTTTGTGTCATGCGTGTGTACAGTATAGTTACACCGTAACGTTCTTCCCGCATATTCTATAATATGAGAAAACATGCACACAATTACATCGTTGTTGTTGTATAATGTAGTTGTTATTAGTAACATTGCTGACATTGTTATATCATCGTCTCACGAATTGTCAAACACATCTCTTGAATTGATGTGAAAACTGTGGTTTTCGGGATGATTCCATGGTCTTTGGGGTGGTGTTGGTCATACATATGGCCGTGCACTGTATTAAATGAAATAATGACAAGATTGCTTAAAAGATTCTGTATATCTAGCCACTAGGTCCTATACAGAGCTACTCGCTGATTATTTAAAGACCTATTGGTGCACTTCATAATTCTATCATGACTGTTCAAGAATGACACACTAATGAGTATACACGCTTTATATGCTTGCAGCGTGAATCACATTATTCAGGAACATGGTTTAGATTTATACAACCGTCATTGCAATGTATATTCAGAGGGCAACATGACGTATATGGAACACTTAAGTTTTAAAGTATTAAGTTAAAAACAATGAAAATCAATACAGACACGTGATGCCCATAATAAAGACTTATATCCAAATAGGGATTTTACACGTCAACATGCTCACATGTGACCAGAATGAATTTCAAAATCAAACAAAACTCCAGACTGGGTGTTAAAAAAAGGAATTGTTCTCATAATATCTTACAACGCACGTCCTATTTTTCCGCACAGTTCATATACAGGGAGGTGGGAAGAATCCCACCTCCCTGGTTCACCCCTTTGGGTGTATTACATTCTGACAGATAAGCGATCATTTTGATAAATGAAAACAAACGCATACCAGTGAAACGCCTTTATGAGCATCGTGATTATATTTTGTAAAAGATAATTCTTCATACGAAACATGAATGCATTATCTAATATATACGATCACTATAATTATGTATGCCGAAGAACCTACCAGCTTTATGCTTATGGGAAGGAATGTGGTACTCTGCGCCCAGCTGAGAGGTCGTCACTACGGCAGGTGCTTTCGCTCTTTCAAATTCCAAATCAAGATGAGGTAACTTTCTCGGCTTGGCCATTGCACAAAAAGCCACGCAGAGATAATCAAGGATGACGATTATCATCCATTATGACGCAATGTTCCACAGGTCCCTGATAAGGTGTATAATGTACTCTGTATCATAGGACTTCAAAATACTCGAAAATTACATCCAAAAGTTCTCCAACGATTGGTTCTCTCCTCTGAGATCCTCTTCTAATCTGTACTTCACGTTATAAGCGAAGTATTAGAGAGTATAGACATGAAGTGAAGTGAGGACTCCATGAGATCCGGTCAATACATGCTTAGCTCAGTGCGCACCAATGTAGGCACCAATGCCCCCTTTGTTTAGCTCGACAAGGGGAGGGACTAATGATCATTGTATCACTTACGGGACATCTTAGAAAAAGCACAAGACTTCAAGCATGTAAAAAGGGGTTCAATTTCGTCTCGAAAGGGGGGAGAGAACGAGAAGGGGGGGGGGTGAAAATGAACAGTTTACTGTTGGTGGCAATTAAGGGAGCTGAGTTATTTCATTACTTTCAGGTTGCTTGTAATCGGCAGATTGATACACTAGATGTCTTGTAATATTGCTTATAGGGTGTGATTAAACCTTTTGTTCACACTAATCACGAAACATAGCAATGAAGGACATATCTATTTTTAGATCTGTTAAAATCACTTTGGCGTGCAACGTAAAGGCAAATTTGAACACTGGAAAATCGAACATCGAAAATCGACACTTTTTTGACGTGCGACGCATAACACGTTATCCCTGATCCAATTACCAAAATGCACGCTTGGTGTAAAGCGTTATGTTTGCTATATGTATAGTATTATGCTATACCGTATTACTCTCGAGACTATGCGGCATTTTAGTAATTGGATCAGGAGACAGAGCGAGTGATAAAGAGAAAGACAAGAAGAGAACGAGGGGGAGAGAGGGGGATCAACTTTTTGCAACAAACTGCGACGCTGTTGCCTTGGTTGCACAGTAGGCCTAATTTCCAATGTGTAAAGTCCAAACGATGACATGGCGTCGCCGTTGCCATGGAGAGGGACCACCCATTAATGTATAGTCACATTACATGTTACATCATATAGGACAGTCGACACTCTGAAAGCCGTTCTTCACGCCGTATTGCTATTCACTGCTATTTGTCCTTAGCAGCAACATACTGCTTTTATACACCACTTTGGCGGAATTTTCACGAGAATTGTCAAAAGCAACAGTCCAGACAGTCAAGTGATACATTGATATAATAGCTAGTCATTTTTTGTGTGTTTTTGTTTTTGTTTCAACGTATGCATGACGAAGTGCAAAATCAAAACAAATTCGACGAATAAAACAAAAAGAACTGGAGCAAAACATTACCAACTTGCAACAAAGACCTGAGAAATTCTAAATTCGTCACTTATAAGGCGTTTTCACATCAGCCCGATAAAAATCCAAGCTCGAGATATTTTCCAATTTCCCAAGTCAGAAAATAGCGCACTATTTCGAAACATCGGGCTGGTGTGAAAACGCCTAATTAGAGTCACTAACGATGGGCATGATAAAAAAGAACTATGAATAAAGCGTTTTAGCTTCAAAGTTGGTATAGTATGTGTTTGGCATCATGACACACCTTTGCCCCCTAAGGTTTCGACAGGGGTTGTTCCTTTGTTAAAATTATCCTCTTCAAACTGTTATCTGACAGATACATTTTAAGGTTTCTTTTCCTTTCTTCGCTCGATAATACAGCATGGCGGAAAAATAGAGCCAGAATGAAAATTTTGACACTTTGTTGAGCTTATTTTTTTCCTCTCCTCTTGTCGCAGTGACGTAACAGTCTTACTTGCGACGAAACATCGATAAGTCCACCATTCACACAGTAGTAAGTCCGATTGGTATTGTTGTCCGAATCCCTCAGGTAACTGGACCGTCCTTTTTCCATTGTCATGCTGATAGCCTCGCTTAGATTGTTGTGGACACCGGGGGACAACATTATCTATATACAACCGCATCTGTTGGTGCTGTTGTCGCTCAGACCAAGGACTATCAATCACGAGGTCTTTGGTTCGAATCCCTTGAAAGCAGCGATATCGCCGCCCCTCCCCTATAGGATAGTCACGTTATCCTCATTGATCATGTTGATTAGTCCGAGAAAACTAAAGGGACTGTACAGTACTGGGTGATGTGAGGATTCAGCTTGTAACATTTTTGCGAGATATACAGAAACCACGCTATGAAATAATAAAGAGCATATTATTCTACGGGGAATCAAAAGTTTATTTGATGAAAATCGGGTTTGAAATGACTGAAATGTCCAAAAAACAAGAGATTTTTTTATTAGAATAGCTTTTTTGGATATCTCAGCGATTTCTAGTCAAATTTTCATCAAATAAACATTGAATCCTTCTTGAAATTAGATGCTCTTTCATATTTCATAAGAGGTTTCTCACTATTTCACCAAAAATGCTATAAACCTGACGTTAGGTGTCAACCAAAACTATACAATCCCTTTAAGTCCCATCTATGGGTGTTACTTGCTCGATGTCAGAATTGCTTTGTGAGGTAACAATAATTGTTTGTTAAAAATTGTTACATTTCACAGAGTGACGATGCAAAGCTGTGCACAATTTCAGAAATGTTTTGTGACATCATTTTGCAAATAGTAATTATTTGCAAAATGTTGCCATAGGAGTGATGTCATTTTGCATATAGTCCTTTATGGAGTATCGAACATACCAAAACTCTGATATAGCTAAAAATACCTATAATCGCGTGAAGCTCTTTTTCAAGCAATCATTAGACAAGAGGATACGTTTTTGATCCAAAATATAATACATTATAGCCAGGGAAGCAAAATAACAAGACGCGATGAATCATCACTAATTCAAATGTGTATTTCCAACGTAAATATGAATAGATCTACGAATATAAAGGTATCTATACGTGCAATATCAATAAATAACGTACGTGTGCCGTGTATATGTGTGTATTATTATGGCAGCATCGTGACAGCATCTACAGGTGATTGAGAGTAATTGGGTTCCAAAGAACTTCTGTGTACATTAATATTCTAGGCTAGGTAAAGTGAGAACTCCACAAAAAAAAAGCCTATACAGTATGATCGAGGACTGATCACTACCGATCACTAATGAGAAAATTTCCATTACCGTACTAATCTGCTAATCATTAAACTTTACTGAAGGCATGATTCGATCTTATAGGCCCTATACATCAGTGACCCAAAAGATATATAATGCTCGTCTTCCATCGCACAGGGTGAGACAATGGAGCTGTTGGAGTCATCAGATGTATAACTTACATTCTGTTTGCATGGGGTATGTGCCTTTTGTCCAGTTAGGTGATTTAGAATAAGGTGTCCCTGAGCCGGACCCTGAGCATGGATTAATCGAATATCATGAATATTGTGTGTATGCCATGAAGCACAATGTGTCTGCGTTCGAAGGTATAGTATACGCGTAACCAAAATAGAGAAAAAATAATGATAGTGCATTTGTGTGTGTGTGTGTGTGTGTGTGTGTGTGTGTGTGTGTGTGTGTGTGTGTGTGTGTGTGTGTGTGTGTTTGAGGGTTTCGAATTGGAAATGTTACTGCAAGCAACAAAACTCGATAAGAGTACGAAAATATTATAACATATCATATGATCATTAAACACTTCACACGGGCACTTGATATGACACGACATCGTCATGACTTGTGTCATAAAAGTCCACGTTTCCACTTCATACATTGAAATTACAACTATAATTGCCTTCAAATCAGCAAATGCAATTTAATTTCACTCTACCAAAATCCACCAAGAGCAAAATAGACAGATAGACAGATAATGATAAAGCACATCAGGATATATTGCAAGCTGGAGGATACTGTGCTTCTGTCTATTTTTAATTCCCGCCTTCGGTTGAGACAATACAGAATTAATGATAATCCTCATATTTTTTTTTATAGGCCACTTTGGGTGTCACAAAATGCGCAACAGAACAACAGCAACAATAAAAAGGTCTCCTGTTGTTATATCATACAAAGATTGTATATTACAGTGGCAAATTCCATCAGTCTACTTGTGTCAGATTTAATTCAATAAGAGCGATGACCGGAATGACAATTTCTTGTGTATTTGATATCCTTTATACACAATTTGACGATGAAGATCGTAAAAACGTTCAGGTTGAACATTGTTTATAATGGGTTATGGTCTGTTGATGTATTAGTATTCGCTGATGGCTGCCGGGAAGATATTGCGATGGTCGAGTTTGGTGAAACGTCCTCCTATTAGGATTCCCTCCTCTGTTTAACGCTCTCATGTCTTATTGCGTTTTGACAGAAAACTTAACAGATTTGACAGTGATAAACCAGTATCAATATATGGGTAATTCCCTTGCTCTTTTCTGTTTTGTTTATTTGTTTGTTTGTTTGTTTGTTGGGGTCTTTTGCCCTATAACTGTTGGTATGGATTGGTCGCCAGTATATGGCACGTACGAAAATATCTTAAACTGATGTTTTCAACCACACTCAAAATCTCAATTATTTCAATCAATGAACCATGTTCATAAATCTCCACATGGACTGACAGGAGAATATTGTAAGTTTTTAATTTCGAACGTGATAAGAAGAAAAATATTAATCATTTACCGCCATCAGCAATATATATAGCGTATATGATTATACTGTTTTCATAACTGATGTCTTCATTACCGTTGCTATAAATCATTGATATCCATTGATTTATCATTATCGTTGTCATCGACATAATTATATTGTTAGAGTTACCGTCACCATACGTTCATGTATAATGTGCATGTGAATATTGCAGACTTTTTTCAATTTCAATTTATTTTCATATTTCTCGATGAAAAATTACATCAAATATAACAAAATTAAATGAAATACATGACATACATAGAATATTGCAAATATATAAAACATAATAGTGGTCGATCTGTTAAGTTTGGAATCTGTGAATGAATGCTAAAGAAATATGAAGGAACCTACTTAAAAGCGAGCTTGTTGAGCGTAGGTCCCAGTTAAAAACGAGTTTAAGATTGAGAAGGGGAGCACGGGTACAACAATGACCGGAACATAAGAGAAAAACAAAATAAAAAGTACAATTATACAGTTATATAGCAAATTCTTCTCTAGTGCAGGTTAGGGGTCGGAAAAGCCGCATGCTGTAAGCGGATGAACCATTGTCGTTCTGGCAATACAATATGACTTAATATATAATAACAATGATACCGTTTAGACAGTATTAGAAATGTGTACATTGCGTGTATTAAGAAGGGAACACATGCACCTGCAAATCCAGAAAAAAAAAAAACGACGTTCAACAACCAGTTGCAGTGCAGTGAGAATGTGAAATACCAGCTGTTTCCTCGTCCCAGCTATCTTTAAAGAAGGAAAAATATACATAACACAGTGATAAAATTTAAGGGCGCAAACAGCTGGGCTCTTAAAGTCTGGTTTAACATGACAACAACCCTGGAGTACAGTATAGCGGGATAGTCCTGGACAGCACAAAACAGAATTTCAATGAGCTAATGTAGCGTAATTATTTAATAAATACTGTCTTAATTTGCATTTGAAGGATGACAGTGATAAACAACCTTTGAGCTCAGGGGGGAGATCGTTCCAATATTTCGGTCCCGCATACATAATTGTTTTCATCGCGAAAATTGTGCGAGTACGTGGAAGGTGATAAGCGTCCCGTTGGCGGGTGGGATAATTGTGAACTGAGTAGTTTCTTTTGAACATGTGAAGAAAAACATCAGGAAGATCATTCGTGGAGTATTTATACATGAAAATACCTAGGTTGTAATCAAACAAATCAATCAATTTCAAAATTTTATTCTTGTGAAAAAATTCATTTGTATGAGATAAATATCCGGCGTTATTGATAATTCTGATGGCGCGTTTTTGAAGAAGGAAAAGCGAATCAAGCAAAAATCTGGACGAATTACCCCATGCTAGAATTCCATAGTTGAGGTAAGGGGAAATCATTGTTGAATATATAATTTGTAATATATATATGGGGAAATTATATTTCAGTTTGTTTAAAATTCCAATGTTTCTGGACAAAATTTTACTTAAATAGTTAATATGGGTTTTCCAGGATAGATGCACTATCAATGTAAAGTCCTAGAAACTTGATACTATCTACCTGGTTTAAATTGATACCATTGAACGAGTTCAGAGAATTGCTGAACAGCATATAATGCGTCTTATCAATATTTAGTGACAACTTATTTGCCAGCATGCTGAATTGCCGTTCTTAAATATACGGTATACCCTGTTTGACAATGAAACATTTAAGCTTGGATGTACAACTTTATAATTTTAGGTTGTCTTATCGTGTGAACACTTCGGCGTACCGGTATATTAGAGGTGGACATAGTATAATCTATAGGGGACCTATACAATTTGTGGGTTCTTAACTTTTCCCAAGTGTTATTGCAATTAACTGAGAACGAGAGACAATATGTTAAATGATACTGTCATTCAATCAATTTAAGATATTTGTGATTTACATTTACATTCAGTTTATTTTGTGCTACATTTACCTCTGCCATTTTGTAAAGAAGGGCAGACATGATTAACTACATCATCGTGTTACATCTTACTTTGTATAACAGCATAAATTCTGATTCTTTTACAGAAATGAGTGTCATGTTGTTGTTTTATTTCATGTCTTAAAGCCCTGTATTATCAGGAGGTTAAATGCTAAAAGACGTTTTATATTGGTTGTACTTTAAAACGCAGATAGAAAAACACGCAGACACACGCGATCTCCCTTATAAGGGTTTTCCCGCCAAGGACATCACTGCAATATACAGGAAAATACATCTGCCACTATAGAAAAAAATCTGTGAAGTGAAAGAATGGTAGTTTACAGGTTGCCATAACAACGACCTCTGAACGGCCCCATGTGTGACTCTCATATAATAAGGGACAAACTACTCGAGTATGATACATCGTTAATGTTAGGGCATTGCACGTTTGTTTCATTGTATTGTTTGTCACTGGAGCGTGTTGGTATAATCACTAGGTATTATGGTCCATGGTCTGATGGTAGGGAATGATGAAGTTCAATGGAGTTTTGCATGCACATGAGCCGCAGACGGTTGTGTATAATAGAATCAACCACCTGCCCTGGTACTAGATTTATTTATAGGCCTACTTCCCTTGCGAGGATTGGCAGCACCAAAATTGCCTTGGGTGCGTCTTCCATAATATTTCTGTTCACTTTGGTTGTAAACTTGCTGGAACCAAGGATGAACGCCTATTACCTCCTTGTTGGAACCATATAGTGGAGATACGACACAATGCCATATTGGTCTTGGAGGAACTTGTAGCTCCATGTTATTCATGCAATCCTTTTTTTTTTTTAACAGAGAAGCTCACGCCTCTCCGAAATGAGCAGAAAATTCACGTCAGGCTTTGTGTTGGAAGATTTTGTCTTCTGGTGGCAATCTATTCTTTGCGTTACATTTTGCGGAGCCCAAACAGAATATATTCAAGGCTTGTGTCTCTTCGTCAATAATATAATATATATATATATATATATATATATATATATATATATATATATATATATTAAACGCGTATCATCATCGTACAAGTTTTCATGATATCCCATAGGAGCATGACAATACGAATAATTATCTAAAAGAGATGTCATTGATTCTTCTCACATTGGATATTATAGGATCAGTGATCCGTGCAGCAAAATTAATTCATCAACGATGAACAAACGACAAAAGAAAAAAAAATGATGAACAAAATGACCAACGGAAAAACGTCACAACTCAATATGATCACGATCGGCGAGAATAAGCAAACAACATATGAAAGGATAATCTTAAGAAAATGAAAGACAAATGTGTATAACGTGAAGTGAGTGCAGCCGAATGCAAATACATTAGTGAAATTTAACGTTGAAATTTGAAGGAAATCGGACAATCCATTCAAAATGTATGAATGTTTAAAACTGCATTATCAGCATCGTTGGATATAACCATCGCTGGATATAGATAAGGGGACCATAATTATTAGCAATACGTGACGGCACAGTTGGAGAACGATATCAAAAAGATATAAAGAGAATTCCACAAAATAATTTCACTGTTTATATGAAAAGTGTACATTCTTTTCATTTATTCCCGACATGAGGGTATCCATTATTCCCCCTGCCTCCTGAAGGAGGTGGATGAGCCAGATGCTCTTTCATCGTGATATATAGGAAAATGGAAATATATTGAAATTTCGTTATTATTTTTTTTTCGATTTCCATTATTTTGTGACATGACAAATTGATGTTGTCTCCTGAGATCATCATCATGGGTTGGTGCATGATATTGAAACTTTAAAATTTCACAACTTCTGAAAGAATTGTTCGATCTTCCTCAAACTTCACAGATGTGTTCTACTGATTTTTTTTTTTTTTTTGGCATTCTCTCAATCCACAAATTATTGCATTTTGAGTTTCATTCCCCTTTAAGCTGGAAAGCAGCAACCGAAACTGCACGTTCAGACTTATTCTACACTTTGATGGAACGTTTTATTTTCTCGTGACATTAATGCATCCGAGTGTCCGTAAACAGGAGCCCAGACTTAGCTTTTTTTCTTTTTTTTAACATCTAGATGTCAGACTTGAGCAAGTTCCAGAGTGTGATTGCTGGTCGGTTACCAGATGGGTATCGTTTAGACACAAACGCCTGCAGAAAACTCGAGAGCGATGTTCCCACTGTTCTCTGATAGTGCAAGTTTTGCATTGCCGATATACTTATACTTATAATTATGTTTAATCCACAATGAACTTATATTATATGAGGATACTCTTTTGGTCTCAGTGACGTCAGAAACCGCTTTACCGACATAAGGGGTTTTGTATACCTTTCTAAAGAAGAATGTTCTGATAATGTTTCATAGGAGAGCTTGCCAGAACTTGCCCAGAAGAGCAATGACTGCGTATGATGCTGGCAAACTGGATTCCACGTATACTGAAATGCGTGCACATTAAAACTATATCGTCACGAAAAATATCTACAAATAAGTGTACATCATTTTGTAAAAAGCGGTTGTAACGTTTGAACAGGTTTTATATGGGGGCAGACTGGTATACGTGGTTATCTGTAATCGATGATCTGCTTCCAGCTTCAAAGTACACCTATTATTGTTTCACATGATAAAAGAATGAAGTTTTGTCATTCAAAGTACACCTATTATTGTTTCACATGATAAAGAATGACATTTTGTCATTCAAAGTACAACTATTTTATTGTTTAACAGGATAAAAGAATGACATTTTTTCATGCCCTTACTATCATTTTTTTTCTCTCCTGCAGCGAAACATTCAATGTGGTGCTTGACAGCTAATTACATCTCATAATGATTGCAACATGGAAGAAGCTCAGCTACAGCTCAACTATAACTTCCTATTCAACTGTGTCGCGTCCAAGCTTGTGTATAGAAACACAGACGCTAGACAGCTGTAGGCTTTGACAAAACCTGAATACTGTAATTATGCTGCTTAGTGTCGTTATATATACTTTACGTCGATATGAAAAACATTAATAGCCAGGCCAAATTCACATTCTGGTTACAAAGTCCGTCTATTTATACATTGCGAACAAGAAAAGCCCCGGACCAGTATGCAAGTGCGTCTCTAATCCTTAGGGGCGAACATGCTCTCTCTGGTTAATCTTCAACCAGCGATTTTGAGAGCAAGACACTTAGACTGTTCATATAGCATGAAACAATACCCTCTCGCAGAGATACTAGTATAGACTGGACTGATGATTGCAACATTGCTATTAGACAAGATAAAAATATTGTACTCATGATGAAATGTGACATCTGGTTATGTTTTTGTGACAAAAATTGGTACTATCAACCATTGCATGGGTAACTTTCCCTCTGCAGAAAAAAAAACCCCGAAAAAACCCTCGAAAGAAATCTGTGAATGGTCACTGTATACAACACTCGATACGATTCTAGCCACTATTTATTATTGGGAGCTACATGTGATAAAGATATGATCGAATTATCGCATTTGATGCATAACATACAATTAAGTTGTATCATAAAACCCGCTACCGTACAAAAATTTCGCAATAAAGCCTCAAATACAAGGAGATATACTCTTGATTTTCTCAATACACCGTCAAGACAACGGTTTTTCTAGAAACGGTTTTTGATAAAACTATAGTTTACATTTTCCATCGATTGATTATACTGATCAATATTTTCTTGTTGGTTATTTTTATTCCTAACTCACGTTTTATGACTTCTTCGAACCACTTAAGCTGTTTTTTCTTCATCTACAAAATGTTGACAGGGGGCTAACAATATTGTCACAATAATACCCCTGCGTGCCGAAACCTGACAAAACTCCACGATTTCTAATTCGAATGATTGAAGATATTAGGTGATTTAAGTTAATCATGCAAATAGCTAATCAGAAACAGTGGGACGAAACAATCATCTACGATATTTTCTTCCGAAACGCGATTCAACAAAACGATTACAGAGAAAGCAATTAAGTGATTATGCATGCATGATGATAAAAAAAAAAATATTCGGAAAAAGAACTCATTATCGCAAATTACGTCAATTCCCCTCTCCACATTAAGAAAATGAGACGTTATTGGCTCGCATAGAACGGCAGTTCACGCTGTCTAAACTGAGCTGACTCATGGCATAGAAAATCAGCAACAATGGAAATATACCTATCATAATCATAATTATAAACACAACTCTTTGAGGGAACAAACCAATATCACTCCCAATCAACGGGTGTTGTCATCTATATAGTTTCAATTCATGCGCGCGCGCACATACACACTCACACACACATATCACACACCAGTTTACTGACCAGAGTTTTCGGACGGAAACTTGAGAATATTCATATCTCGCTTTACCTATCACGGTACATCGCAACCTAAAATCATATTATGAGAACCACATCAGGTGCATTATGCGCTGGTGGTGTAGTGGGAGGGTTAATAACAATGGCTTTCCTGTGAACATGGTCACGTGTAATGCCGTAGAAGGCGTACGGCTTTCATCGCTTCTCAAACCATATCCCGTCTAAGTCCTTTGGTAATTTGACTCTGCTGAGATGGGCCGAAAGGAAGAGGAATCAGGAACGTTCTGCGTAGGGGATGAGCAATAATACTCACCTTGTGCAGTGTGAAGCATGCACGTCCCATGTAATGGAGTTTAAAGGGATTGTATAGTTGTGGTCGTTTCCTAACTTCAGGTTTCTAATATTTTTGGAGAGATAATGAGAAACTTCTTATGAAATATGAAAGAGCATGTGATTCCAAGAGGAATTCAACGTTTATTTGATGGAAATTGCTTTTTTAAATGGCTGAGATATCCAAAAACAGAGCGATCCTAATAAGTTCCACCTTTTTATTTAGATTGCTTTGTTTTACTTTGTTGTTGGATGTCTCAGCGATTCCCAAACCGATTTTCATAGAATAAACTTTTCAATTCCTCTTAGAATGGTATGCTCTGTACTATTTCGTAAGTGGTTTCTCGGTACCTCGCAAAAAGTTAAAAGCTCAATCCTTATCTCCACCATTACTATACCATTCCTCTAAAGGTTTCGAGAGGGCACCATGTATACGTTTCTATATGCTATCGCTTCAACTCTTCTTTTATAGAATACGTTCGAAGTGAAATCTCTATACAGTTAACTTTACAGTTCGTTATTCCGAAGGTTCGTTATTCCGAAGGTTTGTTAATCCGAAAACAAAATCACAATAAGGTTCATGATTCCGAAGGTTCATCAGTATGCGCCTTGATATTATTCGTTATCGGATTAATGAACCTTATTTTGTTTTTCCGGATTAACGTACCTTCGGAATGACGGACCTTCGGAATAACGCCGCTAATGTTCGGATTAAAGAACCCTATTTTCGGATTAACGAGCATCTATAGGTATATAGAGAATTTGTGAGGTTCGGAATAACAAACCTTCGGGATAAGGAACATCACCCGTAATGACGTTGTTATTAAATTTTCCTTGCGAGGACACAGTGCGCATATTTTAGTGTGCATGATTTGTAATTTTGAAATCAAAGTTCAATCATTTATGAGTGTTTACAACCATTGCAATGATCAATTTTCCATCATCACGTCGCAGATTATCAGGTCTAATGGCTGACAGGGATCATTCCATGGTTTTATCACGAAGTAAATTAGTTTCATGCGGGTAGTGAGATGTGCTAATATGAATATCTTTTAATAGCTATAGGAAGGTTTGCTTATGCTGGGTGGGAGAAACAATTTGATTGTGAGGGAAAACATCTTTTGTCTCGCACATTATCAAATTGTTTGGTTCTCTACCTGAATATGATGGATATAAATACTCCCGGTGATAAATAATGTACTAGTATACAGCATGAATTTTAGTGAGGTGCTGGCTAGCTGATACGCGGACGCTGTGGCATAATGGATAAGAACCCTACTCCAAATCGGAGGACCCGAGTTCAATTCCCTCCGAGTGCTTTTATCCTTGGACAAGATGTTTTTACCCATAACGTCCCTCTCGACCCAGTTGTATAAAAATGGGTACTTGGCACCGTTAGGGATGGCAGGGCCCTCTGGTAAAGCAGTGGCAACACGGAAGAGACTACCCTGGATAAGGAAGACCTTAGAGTTTTAAATATGTATGTATCATATATTTAAGACTCTCGCTGCTCTGATTATTATTTTTACCGGTGTATCTCACTAAGCGTCCTGTCCAGATCGAGCATCAAAACCTGCATAGAAAGTAGCAACGAACTTTGCTAAAACCAGAACCGTCTGAGTCTATACCTGGGGCCCGTTGCATAAAAGTTACAATTATGGTAACTTTGCCATCCAATGGTAACTTCCATGGAATTCTTGGTTTTGATAGGCTGTTGAGTATTGTTGCCATGGTAGTTACCATTGGATGGCAAAGCTACCATAATAGTAACTTTTATGCAACTGGCCCCAGATCGTCTGATTATCTTCTGTTGACCTAACATCATGACATGGCTTCTTGTCCATCGCCCTGGATGAATTTTCACTCATATACAGTCATTTACGCTTTAATTCTAATTTGATTTTTTTTTGCAAATTTATAAAATATAAATCACTACTCGCACCAATATTGTATTCTGCTATAAGAGCACCGTTCGCTGCAAAGCATATTATAGCTTCCAAAAGATAGTTAATCAAACTTTCGTTGTTCTTAGGAACAATCATCATATAACAAGGTGTCCTCCCTTTTCCCCACATCAGTATTATATACTTTCCGTAAATTTTCTGTACGTATGTATATATAATGCGTATATAGGCTAGGTTGACACTACAGATGCAAATCACTGAATGTCGCAGATTACTCACAAAGAGATATACATACAACAACATGTGGGTGTTTCATAAAGCTGTTCTTAAAGTTACGAACAACTTAAGAATGACTGGTGATCAGTTCTTGCGCTGAATTATTGAATTCTAATAAGTATAGCACATGAGAACTGATCATCAGTCGTTTGTAAGTCGTTCGTAATTTCAAGAACAGCTTTATGAAACAGGTCCACTGGCGTGCACTAAATTGTATTTACGAAGATCAAAAGCAATATGAAAGAGTGCATGTGTTGAAGCAGCAGAAACAGTTCAATTGACATATACGTTTCAAGACTACGCACTTATTGGTATCCACCTGAGGTGGGCGTAGGTCGGGTTTCGAGTTTCTTTATTCGAAATAGGTGTGTATTACGCAGGGGATTTTTTTTTTCAATCGTGTTATATGCGACATAGTTGTAAATAAATTAAACCTCACAAATCTGGACACCCAAGTTTTTGTTAAAAATCAACGCACCATTACAATTGGGATTTTTAGGTTTGAGTCAAGTTCCGCTGCCTGTATAGTTCAACGGATGGATCTGGCAATCATGAAAAGATTATTTGTCTACAATTAAGGGAATGCAGTCATGAGCAGTAATAAAGTGTAGGCACTATAGGGTCAATATAAATTATGATACACTTAAAATCGTTGACAAAGATGTACGATATACACCGATTCATTATGAAATGAATCAGTAAACCCGTTTCATAATAACCTCCGCATTTACAGTATGCAGCACTTCGTCTGCCATATGCGAAAATCGATCCAGTTGACACGCAGTTCTTCTATTACCTCCATTTGTATGCAGCCTGGTACCCTATAGTAATCAGAATTTGAAAATGTGACATGAGTATGTATTAAAGTTGTTACCTGCGATGTGGTTGTTCTCGTTCTGCGGACGGTGGTTACCGGCATCGCCTCCCTGGTCGTACAGGAAGTCGTCATTGAGGATATCCTCAAGATCTTCCTCCATGGTTTACTTTCAACTGTTTTTTTCTCACTGTCCCGCTATTATAAGTATGGACTTCACTTGATCCAGCTCCTAATAGTTGTAGACCAGCAACTTCACATGTTAACGCATCTCCATTGTGAGTAAAGTGTACAAAAACGAGTCTATCACTCCCGCGCCGAGCCGGTTGACAGCTGACTTGTCTGTGGGTTGACTATAAAGCATAATCTAATATACGCGTTTTTTAACGTATCTATTTCCTTAACTCCCTGTGAATGCCGTATATAATCACTGGGCCCAGGGCATGTACGCCGCTCGATTGATAAAAACGATTACTACAACTGTATACCCAGCAGCCCAGGGAGGTGAGCACATCCCTGCAGCTATACCGGGTCTTTTTCTTGAGTTGGCACACTGGTTCGTATAACGACTATGGTGCCAAATGAGTGAACACAGATAAAAGCCCCTCGCGGTATATAGTACACTCGGTAGAGCGCACATGGAGAAAGCTGGGGGGGGGGGGGGGGGGGGGTGAAGGGGAGGGAGTGGTTGGGAGACAGAAGAAGAAAAAGAAAACACCTTATCGAGGGGGTAGGGAATCTACCTAAGATTTAAGCGGATGTCAAACGATGATAGAATGGGTTAAAGTCCCAGTATAGGAGGAACTCGAGCATTGCACCGATTGACTTGACTTCAGAATTCCACAAAATTTCTAATACGAATAGCGTCACGTTTGTGAAGGCGCACCCACCCGCATTCAGAGACACCTATTATTATATCCAGGTACCAATTAAATGCATTGTTTATCATTGGGAGCAGTAATTAAAAATGATCTATTCTAGAAACGATTTGAACGAAAATATTGTTTATATTTTGTACATCTAATTGTACTTAACATTTAAACATCGATTGTTTTTATCCCTAACTCCCATTTCACAGGACCGTTCTTATAAGCAATACAGCTGGGTTTTTGTTTCATCTGCAAATGACAAATAGTGTCTTTTACGACATCGGGCCTGTCTGATTCGCTAGCTTATTCAGGACAGGCATTCATATTGAAAAAGCTATGTGCACATAGTACATACATCGTCTTTGTCTCTTGTGGTTATTGGGCCTCAAGGTTATACAAGAATATCTGTCTTCTTAAGACTAAGAACAAAGTGCATGAAATTCCATAAAGTTCAGGGTTTTTTTTTTATGTCAGGTCAAACCAGAGAGGTAATAAACAACGTGCAATGTTATAGGATTTTAAAAATGAAATTAAATAAAAAAGACTTACGGATTTTTCATTTCAGCTTCCTTCATGTTTTCACTGAGCTGTGGTAATCTTTATAACCACTGTGCCAATAAATGGATGTGGCAATGACGACCTCCCATCGCAAGACTCTCACTGCTCTATCAGTGGATAGATCAATGCTATCTTCACTAAACTTTTTAATATTAAAATGAATTCGTCTGGAAAGTGCTAAATATCCTTTAGATCATTCTGTAACTATTTAGCAATGATCTCCTTTTAAGATGCATAGTTGAAAAGTTGAATGAAATAAGATTGTTGACATATATATCTTTAAAAAATCTTTTATTTCATTTCATTTATCAATGATTATTGATAATTATTATGGTATGTTTCCTTGATAAAACACGGTTTACCGGTTTTGTTTTGTTTTGTTTTGTTTTTGACATGAAAATGTTTCAGTATTCAAACTATTGTGAAAGGCGATGACACAGTTTTTATAATGCTCCGCTTACAGTGGCGGATTCAGACGGGGCGCACCTTGCGCGCGCGCCCCCTTTATTTTTTGATAAAACAAAAGAAATTAAAAAAAAATCACTTTACGGAATTCCTGTATATAATATGCCGTGCAAACATGTAAAACTACAATTAGAGCAATTAACTATATCTCCATGCTCGTTTCTCGTTCTATTTTCTTCTCCGATTTCGCTATAAAAGTTCTACCATTTGGACTATCTTATTTACTACAGTCCCAGCACAAATATGGGCAACTGCCGCCAACAATAAAGCATATTATGATAAAATACATCGTATATTTTATTCTGAAAATGCATGCTGTAAAAGTGTAAATTTTCGCGGTGTTGAAATTTTCGGGCATTTCGCGCAACCAGAAGCTATAGCGCGAAAAATGAGTCGCTCGAAAATATCCACTTTTACAGACTATTAAGGAAGTAATGTCACCCTCGCGGCATAGCACCGCGTGGCAACAAACAGCTAATGAAAGCACAGTCAATGTCATCGATAGGTGTTTCTATTCTTTATAGATGTCTGAATATAAGGTCTACTCTATAATGTCATCACCGAGAACGATTATTACACTTTTGCTCTTTGAAGGTTTCATTTTATCCAGATAGCATATAAACGTGGTGGAATGATACTTCATCAGGTATAGAACAAGAAAGAAATCGGTTAAAATGAATCAAACGTGCATGCATGCACGTCAAATAAACATATTGTTTGGAGAATGAACAGGCCATACAGAACCCATCGCAAACTGTTTGTTCAAAGCATGTGGTCATCATGACACATCTGCAAAGTGGGAAATCACCGGGACAGAGCATGCCTTGTGATTTGGATAGATAAATGTGAATTACCAAGAAACACATGTAATGATATGATATTCGTTTGTTTTCTTTGAGAATGTTGACCATACAAGTCATATCCACGCGATAAAGCGAATGGCAACCCAAACGAATTATACTATTAAGAACCCGGATATGGGTCAACATAACGGTACAAGGGAGCCTCGTTATTCTGAAACGCCTATAAGTGGATTAGGCCTATCAGCTTATCTTGGTTACCTGCACTTTGTACCATCATTAACATCAACACAATGATGTTCCTTCAAGGAAGGCTGGCCTTAGATTGAAAGAAACAGTTTTGGAAAGGATTATACAAAAGACTGGTCGCCCACATGAATAGTTGGTGATTTTACAAAGTCTCTATACAAATCAACAAAGATCACAATATTGTCCTAGTTATAGATGGTATGCATACTGATCTATACATACAGGGTTATACTTCTTATAGCAATGAATGAATGCAATGAATGATCTGCGTAGAACACGACAAACAAGCAAACAACTGAATAAACAAATAAACGCGAAGCAGCCCATGACTTATGTCATATTTATGCGTTCGTACATTTGTAGTTATATAATAAATATAACAGCAAGCTTATAGGAAAGAAAGTCCACTCTGATATACACTCAAAACACATAGACCTTTTTTTTTTCACGTGTGCGGACATTGCATACGCATGTGATGTATCTATACTATTCTTTTTGTTGTTGTTTCCTTCGTCCATCATTCATTATTTTGTTGGGTACGTACCGCTCAGCGAATGGTGAATGCATCAGTTTGCAATATTATAAAGTAAGTCCGAACTTGCCTGTTAGTACTGTATGGTGTCGCTGTTCAGTGACATCTATTACGTTTTGAGTAATCCATCACTTACATGTATTACAAGCCTTGCTTTTTAGTGAACCACTCTTTTTCCATACACTTACTTTTCTGTCGACTTCTCAAAGTATGCATCGATGTTTTTGTTCTCTAGCAAATATATTGTGCTCGTTATATATCCTATAGTATACCTTACCATTCACATTGCGTTATGAATACTCTTTTTTTTTTCAAACTGATCAAAGTAATGTTGACGGTGTAATGTATGCTTTGAATTTTGTATTTTGATTTACTGAATAGAGATAGCTATGACAGTTACAATACCAGTCTTGTCACTTCGTATCCTATAACGTTTTCCAGATCCATTCTACTCACCAGTGCAACGGATTGACAGAAGTTTTGAATTAATTTTGAATCAAATACATAGAAATATCAAACATCACGCACCCGTATTCCCAGCATAAATTTGATATTAACACGATAATTTACCATGCAACTGAATAGAAAAAAAGAAGAGATATATTGGTCATAAAAAGGTCAGAAATATATGGTTATATTCTCAACGCCATGTGCACGGTGTTTTGAGCCAACAAGTGCATGTTTGTCAATAATTCATCAATAATAGAATCTCGAAACTATTACCTTATAGACCTCAGGCCTCAATATCACAATATACGAAATAGTCAGCAGCTAATCGATCGATCACAGCCAGCGCTCATTGAAAACAGATGTAACCATAATTTCCTGCCATATCATTCCGCATATTAAATTTTCTGCAGCTATACTCCAGCGGCCATGGCGTTTCGAACAAAAGCTTCTAAAGCCTTGCTAGGACTACACGGGAAAGTTTTTTTTTTTTTTTTTTTCACCAGACCTCAGCCATATCCCTCTTGTTTTTAAAAATGCAATGAAATTACTCACCCGGAGTTTCTTTGCCTGTCCGCCATTTTAATATCTTCTTGAACATTTTGTCAAAGTTTTACCAACAAGCGTTTGCTGCAAAAAGAATGGTTTCTTGCAGGGAGAAGTTGCGAGTTGCCTGCCTAAAATCTGACTGATAAGAGTAACTAGTTTGCAGTGCTCGTGACAAAGTAGAAGCCTACTTCCATCAACAGCATTGATGATGAAAATAAATATGCATAACATAATTATTTCAATATGACGTCATTAGCGTTAATGAGAAGGTCATTCATTAGGATTTAATTTCAACAAGGAACTCATTATTTAGCCTGGATCATTCTCGTGAACACCCATAATCAGGGCTATTACGTTTTGCTTTTATTTTGTTTAATGCATTATTTCCCAGTGTATTTGGGAGGCCTTTTAAGCATACCTTTCACTTGTATAGTAAGAGAATAATCAAAATATTTACGAAGAAAGGAGAATTACATTTGAGGGAAACATTAATGAGGGGAACAAAGATAAGGGTTATAAGTTCTTATACCACCCTTTGGGTATGGAGTTTCCACAAAATTGTAACGTGCGTGTAACTACCATATCGTGACATTCATGAATACTCCTACGTAATGGTGATGGAGACATTTTATGAAGTAAACAACACGTAGAATTCAATAACATTATCGCCATTCACACGCTCAATACACAGAAATAGCTTGTACAGTATATCAATCCTGTTACATTGTTCATTGCTTGATAATGTTTGCACTCTGCTACCTACATACATTTTAACATCTGCATGCATGCATCGACACTCGACCATTCCAGCAAAACGATAAGGTTTTGTGATCTGCCCCAGACCCTTGCTATACAACACCATAAAGTGGCGGTGCCTAGCACCTCATCATGGTTGTGTGGGGGGCAACTTATCAGACAGCCAAGTTATGAATTCAAATTATCTATTTGCTAAGCCTTGAACGACCTATTGATGCATTTCATATATAAACAACTTAAAACACATTAGCACAGCAACCAACTTCCCTGTCCGCATATCACATATTAATTGATTCGCCGAAAGGGGATGGTTGGTATCAGTATCATAGTATCACAATATTGGGATAGTAGAATATCAAACAATAAGATATCATTATGCAATATTACGAAGAACCAGCCGCTATACAGATTTTTTTCCCCGCATCATTTCATCCTATAATCGCCATAAGAAGAGTAGCGTGCGATATCCATGGAGAAGATATACGTTACACTTTGAGTGCTATGGAACAGTCGACATGTATTGTGCTCTGCAAGTTAGTGTGCGAGTATACTCTTATGAGGTTCTGCACAGTATAGGAAGAAGAAGAAGAAGAAGAAGTTGCATCCATGGTATAACTTTTTCCCCCTCTCATGGGAGGGTGCATCACCTCCTACACCTCCCCCGGATATTTCCATGAATATATCTCTTCTTACTTTATGATACAAACAAATAAGAAATACTTCACTAAATGAGAGCGCGCGCTAAATCTCTGAGTTTCAAGTTGGAAAATGACAAAATCTCCATCGTAATATGGGAAAGAATATTCTCCTCCCACACCCACTCCCGACACTATCCTGAATATATATTTTCCCATTCTTTTTAACAGAAAACAAATATCAAATATTTCACCACAAGGATGCACCAGATCTCTGAATTTCAAGTCTGAAAAAAATCTCCCTTGTGTGGGAGGGAGGGGGGGGGGGGCGGCAACCCTATACCACCGCACCCTTCCATGAATATATATTTTTGTTTCCTTCTGATGGAAACAAAAAAAAATCTAATATTTCACCAATATAGGGCGCATCAGATGTCTGAATATCAAGTCTGAAAATGCAAAATCTCCATCGTGTGGGAGGGGAGTACCCCTCCTCCATGTACCAATAACTACGAGTGTCATATCCTCTGATTTCTATTTATTATCTATCTAATCTATAGAAATGAATGAAATAATTTAATCACTATGTTTTAATTGGAGCAATACACTTTAACACAGAAATTTACTGTCATGTGATAAATTGCACATTATTTTGTGTCACATGTAATAGACACTTATTTTGAACATGTATTTAGTAACAGATACCCAAAAGAATTGTTTTTACTTTCTAAGTGATAATTGACAGTTTCAATTGGAACTCACCTCATTGTAGACTTCAAATGCGTTGAAAAAAAAAAACAGATAAAAAGAAAGAGGCTAGCACTAAATTTTCATCTCATGTGCTTGAGGTGACGAAAATATGCCATATGGTCAAAAATATCGCCTTCTAGTATAGGCTGTCTGTTTATAGCAACAAGCAAATGGTGAAATGTTTCTCTCGTAACAAGGACACACTCCTTGATTTCAACATTCAAATCAGACTCTTAAAGAAAAGGTTCACCTTCATAGACATGTGGGTTGTATTAGTAGAACACATCAGTGAGAGTTTGATTAAAATCGGACAATCCTTTCAAATGTTGTGAATCTTTAAGTTTCTGCTCAGTCACGGCTGGATGAGAAGACAACTATAGCTTGCGATGCCACATAGTATAACGATATAAGAAAGTATAAAGAAAAATCAACAAATTTTTACTTTTCTTGAATAACATAAGGTCACTCGACTTCTCTCTTTTAGAAGGCAGGGGTAATAATATTACCCTTGATCAAGTCGAAGAAATGTGCACTTTATTCAAAAAGTAAAGTTTTGTGAATTCTCTTTTTATTTTCCTTATTAATATCGTTGTACGCATCTGACATCATACACTGTAGTAGTCTCCACATCCAGCAGTGACTGAGCAGACACTAACATTTATTCATAACTTTTGAACAGATTGTCGGATTTTCCCCAAACTTTCACTGATGTGTACTACTAATATTACTGCATTCACTCAACCCACATGTCTATATGAAGGTGAACTTGCCTATTGATTTGTATACTTTACACATAAGTACTGTTTTTAATTAAAAAATGGTTTCTGAATATTTTTCGGATGAAAAATCACATGTTAATTATTATACTGATATGTATTTACATAATCGTGAGATAAAATTGTTATTGCCGGACATTTTACACGCCATTTTGCATGCTAGGAAAAGTTCGAGTGGTTTTATCGGTACTTGTGTGCTTCGAACATGATTGTGTGTGTGTGTGTGTGTGTGTGTGTGTGTGTGTGTGTGTGTGTGTGCGTTTGTGTGTTCTGCATGCTTCAAAACATGTATTAAGTTAGACAATTAAATTTGGTTTTTGGATTACCTGGTTGAAAGGTTATAAGAATTTCAGAAAATGGCGGTCATTTTGGACGCCATCTTGGATTGCTAAAAAAGCTCAAGGAGGATTTATGAGGACTTTAAGTATGTTATTCTACACATATTTTGGGACCTATTCTGAAATAGAATCAGGTTGTTACCAGAAATATCCAGGTTTAAGCCTACTTTGACCTAATGCTCTTTGACTAGGTATTTGAAATGTTAGAGAGCATGTACGATTCTAAGAGAAAATTCAAAGTACATTATACAAAATCGGTTTGGACAGAAAAAAAAAATATACATGTGTAGTGGGTAGATAAGGTGGGTCCGTCCCTTAACGCCTCTTTGTTTATGCATATATATTAGCAATTTGAAGCAAATTTGTATCAAATGAACTCTGAATTCCTAAAAGAATTGAATGCTCTTTTATATTGGAGGTTTCTTATTATTTATTTTTTGATTTTTTGATTAGTTGGAAACCTGAACCTCCATCTCAGTCAATACTGTACCATCCATTTAATCTCGAATGCCTTCCCTTTCATGATAGTGACTGCGGCCCCCAAACAAATCTTCTGTTTAAAGAAAGTAGAGTGCATGCAAAATATGGGGTATCAAAGACTCACGTAGATTTTTGACTTCGGGCCTCCAGCTCCACTTTTTTTTTTCATGATAGGAATACATAGGGCGTAACCATTACCCCCCCCCCCTCCACATTTTGTATACGGAAGTGGCACCAGAAAGAATGTCGTTAAGCTTTGTGTGTGTGTGTGTGTGTGTGTGTGTGTGTGTGTGTGTGTGTGTGTGCTTGTGTATAGTCGATGTCATTTGGAAGCCGAATGGAAGTTGTACCAGAGGTTTGTTTTTTTTTTTCTGCAGCCCCCCCCCCCCCCCCCCCCCCACCAACTGGGATTTTATGGGGACGGGCTGAAGATCAGAAAAAAATTGGACCTTTTTAGTTCAAGTTTATGTTCAGTTCCGTTATTTTACACATAGGCCCACCAAGCAATACCAACCAGCAAAGGGGGTGGGGGGTGGGGGGTGGGGGCGTCCACGGAACCCCCGAACCCCGTATTGGTCTGAACTGGCCCCCCCCCCACCCCCTTTTCAAAACCGTGGCGCCGTCCGTGGATGACATTCGGATTGCCCATTGATTTCAATAGTTTACAGTCGATCTATGTTTCATACATGTTATGTTTCATTTCATAAAATGTTTACATTGGCAAAATGTTGTTTGCTATTTATTATGTTTCAGGTAGGAGGGTCCGTGTTTTTACTCGACTGAAGCCGTGTACAGTCGACGTCAGCACCCAGGGTCAGTACTTTTGTATTGCCCAAAACGTAGTAGGAGTCTAAGCATAATGGTGACCTTTGCACATGTCTTCTTGAAAGTGTGTGTTTACAAGAGTGGTCTACTTTGTGAAGGGCGTAGCCTATTATTATGAACGTTTTAGCTGACCCTATCTACGGACGAATGATTTAAGCCGATTCAATCCGTGTCACTGTGAATGGGCAGAAGTTTTATTTTTGTTCACTTTGTTTTAAGAACGCCCTCAGGTGGACAAAGAACGGAATGCACATACGGAAGTACAGTAAAGTTGGTTTACGTTTGCTTATGGATCGCGATTCTACACAAGGCGCAGTGCTGTACCTGAGGAAAGCATCAGTCTTCATATGATCTACGGGAATGTAAGATGTAGTTTCGCTACAAATACTTTTGCATGAAGTGTAGGAAATACTAAAGATTTCGTGAATTGTTTTGATAATAGACTTTTTGATGGGGATTTGTCGCTAAATGTCTTATGTGTTTGACCCCCGTATAGCCTGTCGAAGGTATCAATCATATATGCGATCACCGCCGTAGTCGCCTGCTACCTGGAACATAGGCGATCCGATGGTGCAGCGCAGGCGAACGCGAGGTGATACCGGACCGGACGGCTTGCCCTCCCTCCGACTAACGACGACTCCGTTCGCTTTAATACGGATGTGTCACCTTCTGTTTGCGCTGCTGCCAGGCGCTAAATACTCGAAATACTAGTTTACTGAAGCTAACAGTTTCGCTGCCAAGTGAACAGTGCTGGTTTCTGATTGTTTTTGCCGTTGTTTTCTTGGTAATTTGCTACGGATTTATCTGCATTTGTAATAGCCCGACCATCGACCAGATGCCGTGCCGTCTTCTGTACAGTGACTTGACCGACAAGTATGTTTCCGCGAAAAACTTCTAATTTATAGCAATGACATTTGCTGGGTGAGTTTAAAACTGCTCATTTATAGTAATGACATATGCTGGGTCAGTTTTAAAAACTGACCCAGCAAATGTCATTACTATAAATGAGAAGTTTTTCGCGGAATTAGACATACTTGTCGGTCAATACAGTGACAGACAGGGCTGTGTATGATGAGTTAAATTGAGATATTTTTCTTACAACTATAACTGTTAGAGTCTATACACTTCCCTGTCGTGCGCAATAAGTTGAATTTCATAATGCCTTAAACTAATGGTGTAAAAAGAGAGAGAGAAAAAACAAACATTCAATGTCCCCAAATAGATTCTTTTTGCCCATTGACAAAGAACAAACTATGTCTAGTTCTATAATTGGTACACTTACAGTGCACTCTTGTTTTAATGAAATCCTCAGGATCGGCAGTTTTCTTTCATTACAACTGAACAAATACAGTGTATGAATGACGAAAACATGCAGACCATGTACTAGTGTAGGCTGTATATTATATTTTGTTGGTTGAATCATTGAGAAACACCTCCATGACTGAATATTCCTCATACACCATGGAAAGCTGTCAAATGGGATGCTACATATGTATCTCATTTGACATTAATTTTGTTTAAATCAAAGACGCTTAACTAATAAGACACGAAAGTGCGCGCTAATCCTGTACAAAACAAATGGACAGCGCGCGGTCCTCAAGCCTATACGCACATCACCTCAGACGCGCTGTCTTGACACTTGATAAACAACAGCAGCGGCTTCATGGACAGCGCATCTCAGGTGACGTGTGTCTTTGCCTAAGACGCGCTGTCTTTGAAGATGTTGTTGTCTATCAAGCGTCTTTGATTGTGAGATCATGTTGTTGCCAAATTTTTACCTCCACGAAATAATCCTTATTACTTTAAAATCCCGTTCTTCAAAATAATGCCCTTAATTGGAAAAAAGCTACGACTATAATTTTTAAATCTTTTTAAGATAATGAAAATACCACTACCTTTGGAAATGAATGATGTTCCTAGGTGTACTGAGTTTGTAGGTCCTACGTAGGTCTCTTTTGTATCGTCATGTAGGGTAACCATTTTGTGTCCATTGTTATCGCGCGCCTTCGTATCTTGTTATCTCTACTATCTTTGGTTTAAATGCTACATCTTAAATGAAGAACTGATCCACACTACATTTTTATTTTTTTAAAAACCTCAAAGGGCATGAGTTTCAAAAATGTCCCTTTGAGAAGCTTTATGACCCTTGAATGTGTAATTTCCCATATGATATGATGTAAGTGCAAATCTCATCAAAAACACGTTTATGATGTTTAAAAGTCAAATGAGAAATATGACCTCCACTATAGGGCTCACACCCGTAAATACAAGGGAATGCCCCAGGCCCCTTCACAAATTCGTACCAAAGATACCAAAATAAATGAAGAAAAAAATTGATTAAAAATTAATGATGTAGTTTGGCAAAAAACTGAATAACTGTAGATATTGAGTATGAATTCCTCTACAAGTTGCATTTTGGTTGGAAGATGAAAGCTTTTCTGGTGGAATTTGAGGGGACTATATTTCATTGGGTATGTGTACGGAAAATGGGTGATTTTTTGAGTGATAAGAACTCGTAGTCTGGCTTTGCGGACCCCTGGACAGAATTTGAACTGAATTATCCACCCTGAGAATTTGATGGATGAAAGGGTATATCTAACTTATCCAGGTTAGTGAAGCTGAAACACCTCATTTCTCCCAGCTGTTTTACAGAATTTTTTGAAATTTGATTTTTAACACACATCCCTATTGGGAAATATTTATGGGTGTGAGCCCTATAGAGGATGCATGCAATGCACACAAGTCTATGGGAAGTATTCATCCCATACAAATTCTGCTGGTTTATGTTGATCTATTGTGTTAGATCTCTTCCTCCCTCCCCCCTTCCCCTTCCTACCCCCCCCCCCCTACCTCTCTCCTCTACCCCCCAACTCTGTTTGGCTACAATTTGTTTTCTTATTATGTTGTTGTTGTATAGATAGATCTTTGTACATAGCAGGCATCAGTATCACACAACTTTGAATGACTGTGTTATTTTAATGTATTTCTTTGTTTGGCTACCACTGAAACAGGTCAAACTTCATAAAGTTAGTCTGTTTGACAAAACAGAGTCTTTTCAAGTATTTTGTAGGCAATAATGTGATGATGACACCCCCATAATCAAAGATTACTGCCTGCCTCTAGGTATTCATCTTATGAAGAACTGATCCACACTACATTTTTATTTTTTTAAAAACCTCAAAGGGCATGAGTTTCAAAAATGTCCCTTTGAGAAGCTTTATGACCCTTGAATGTGTAATTTCCCATATGATGTAAGTGCAAATCTCATCAAAAACACATTTATGATGTTTAAAAGTCAAATGAGAAATATGACCTCCACTATAGAGGATGCATGCAATGCACACAAGTCTATGGGAAGTATTCATCCCATACAAATTCTGCTGGTTTATGTTGATCTATTGTGTTAGATCTCTTCCTCCCTCCCCCTTCCCCTTCCTACCCCCCCTACCTCTCTCCTCTACCCCCCCCCCCCCCAACTCTGTTTGGCTACAATTTGTTTTCTTATTATGTTGTTGTTATATAGATAGATCTTTGTACATAGCAGGCATCAGTATCACACAACTTTGAATGACTGTGTTATTTTAATGTATTTCTTTGTTTGGCTACCACTGAAACAGGTCAAACTTCATAAAGTTAGTCTGTTTGACAAAACAGAGTCTTTTCAAGTATTTTGTAGGCAATAATGTGATGATGACACCCCCATAATCAAAGATTACTGCCTGCCTCTAGGTATTCATCTTATGAAGAACTGATCCACACTACATTTTTATTTTTTTAAAAACCTCAAAGGGCATGAGTTTCAAAAATGTCCCTTTGACAAGCTTTATGACCCTTGAATGTGTAATTTCCCATATGATGTAAGTGCAAATCTCATCAAAAACACATTTATGATGTTTAAAAGTCAAATGAGAAATATGACCTCCACTATAGAGGATGCATGCAATGCACACAAGTCTATGGGAAGTATTCATCCCATACAAATTCTGCTGGTTTATGTTGATCTATTGTGTTAGATCTCTTCCTCCCTCCCCCCTTCCCCTTCCTACCCCCCCTACCTCTCTCCTCTACCCCCCCCCCCCAACTCTGTTTGGCTACAATTTGTTTTCTTATTATGTTGTTGTTAGATAGATCTTTGTACATAGCAGGCATCAGTATCACACAACTTTGAATGACTGTGTTATTTTAATGTATTTCTTTGTTTGGCTACCACTGAAACAGGTCAAACTTCATAAAGTTAGTCTGTTTGACAAAACAGAGTCTTTTCAAGTATTTTGTAGGCAATAATGTGATGATGACACCCCCATAATCAAAGATTACTGCCTGCCTCTAGGTATTCGATGAGAAAGCAAAAGTTTGTTTGTTAATTGTTTCATGCCTAGTTTAAAAGAACACATGTATAGAAAATGATGGTTTACTAACTTTTAGGACTCAGTTACAATTTGTTCTGATAGCTCCTTTATATTCCGAAGGTTTGCCAGTCCTGGGATCCCGAAGGTTCGCTAATTAAAAAATGAATAAGTTTGTTATCTTGAAAGTTCATAATTCCAGAAGAAATATAAGGTTCATTTACCAAAGTTGTGTTGATCTGATAATGAAATAAGATTCATTATTCCGAGGGTTTGTGAATCAAAAAATGCGAAAGGTTCTCTATTCCAAAGGTTTGTGGTTCTGAAGATTCATTAATCTGAAGATGAAATAAGGTTTGTTATTCAGAAGGCTTGTTGGTCCAAAAATTTGAAAGGTTTGTTATTTAAAAAGGTTTGTTTACCTGAAGACAATTATAAGGTTTGTAATCCTGAAGTTTTGTTAGTGGACTCACCTTTTGGATTAACGAACTTTTATCATGTTCCGATTGATAATCATTTGAAATGACGAAGATTCCTGTCACAGAATTTTACTTTTCTAGCATAATGAAAGGGACACTGGACTAACCACTTTCAGAAAGTAGGGTGAATAATTGCTACCCTTAACATATGTCAGTATGAAGTTGATGGAATGTGTAACTTCATGAAAAATGATTTTTTTTTTTTAAATTCCCTCTATAGTTTCTTTATATTGTTGTCCACACATGACATCATAACCTCTAGTAGTCTCCTCGTCCAGTGGTTCCAACACCAAAAATTCATTACTTTTGCATCAATTATCCGATTTTCCTCAAACTTTCACTGATATTGTCTGTTCTACTAATGTTGCTGCTTTCACTCAATCAACATTTCTCTTTGGGTTTTGGTTTCATTTTTAAGCTGTGAACAGCTTTCAAGTCTTTACAGGTCTATGTATCCGACACAGTTTAAATGTAATTTTCATGTTTGTATGATATGTACAGGTGTATGTTTGTGCAACTAAGAGAGAAAGAGAAAAAAAATTCATCTCATAAAGATTTTAATGAGAAATGAATTGAACAATGTCTCAATGATTCTTGATTGATTTGCTTGTCAGTCTTTGAACTATTTTTCTGTTGGCACCATAATTGGACAGTGCATGTTTGATAAGCTGGTTCAATGTAATGCAAAAATGACAGCCTCAACTTATTTTGTTGGCAAAATTTAACATTAATACAAATATGAATGTTTCTCTTTCTCTATTCACAGTTCAATGAGGTGGCTGCATGACTATGGACTGAAGATACCCAACCAAGTTCCAATGAATCGTTGAAGAATTTGGCAGGAGTACTTTCAGAAATAGGGGACAGATCAGAACACAGCTCTGAGCCATATCAAAATGTCGGACTCGCGACGCCGCCATCAGCATCGCGGGCAAATGCAGGGGCATGCCAACAGGGAATATGTTAATGTGGAACTCGGATATGATCCGTCTGGTTACGGGCAGGGTCCGAGCACCGCGCCGGGAAACCAGTACGAGAACATGGAGCTCAATCCCGACATGCGTTACGGCGCACAGGGAGTAGACAACCTGGCTTACAGCTCTCCCACAGGAAGTCCGAGGCCTGGTTACCACCGGGACGATATACAGCTCACCACAAGTGAGTACCCCTGATATTGTGTGCGATGCTCCATCAGTTGTAGCCAAGTACAGTCTTATCACTCCTATGTGTACATTTTGGCCCGGCACTCATCCGAATAGGATTTGGCCGGATATGGGAGAGTCAATGTTTAGTACACACAGTCTGCCTACCAAGTGGTAGCTACACATGTTCTTATTATGTTTTCTATTGAAGGTAGTGTACACTGAAACTCGTTCTTTGCTATCAGCGCATGATTGTATTAGACTAAAGCCTTTTTCACCAAAATGAGATTAGTTTGTTTGGAATAATCTGTTAAATTCATGTGAGTTTGTGAAGGAAGTTTGTCTGGGTTTGAAATCCCCCTTTTCCCCGTCATTATTCCAGTGAAAGAAAAAATGCTTTGTTTGGCGTTTATGCTCTCATGTTTTGGAAAAATAAGGTAACCCATAACACTCATAAGTGCTGAAGATTTAATTACCTGCGTAGGCTGCCATTCCCTTGCTATTGGCATTTCAGCTCAATTATGCATTGTTCTGCTCTGCCAGTTTGCAAGGGCATTGGTAATAAACTGTGACTGAGAGAATTAATTGACAAAATCATTTCCTTATTTACCCTCTAGTTTCATCATTCCCCTGGGCCAGTTTTTAGTAGGTCAACAAAATAATGTGGGTTACAGATTAATACACTTCTTGAGAGAAAGAGATACTCATTAAGTAAAACAAAAGAAGTGAGCATTTATTGACAGATGACCCCCACAGTTCATATTTAAAGTCCAACCCATGATCAACACAAACACACACACACACACACACACATACATTCATTATATGAACGTACCTTTTTATGTTCTTCGTTTGGTGTTGATTTCCTTGATGAAATTATGTAGGAATGACTCTTGATTTAATTGACTAGTAGACACACCCATATGTGGGATTAGCCAATTATACACTCACACACACTCATATTTGTACATGGGTAGTATAAAATCCGACTCCTACTTGAACACGTATTGAATGCTGTATTTATACCCCGAATAATTGCCAGTCCAGTATTAAGTGATTTTACCACACTTTTGTGTACACAAGATTGAAAGAACTGTCAGAGAACAAAATAGGTTGCACTGATGACTGTTGTGTCCTGTGTTTGACAGTCTTATCAAAAGTGAAATTTAACCGGTTGTGGACTGGCTGATTTTGCTACAACACGTATTTCCCATGGACACTTGCCTGAGTATACTTGAGACTCGTCCTCAATGGGTTAATAGACATGCTGTGATCTGTGAATAAACTTTCATGCCAGGTAAACTCGATCTATAACAATGTGATAGTAATGCTGCTCTTTTGCTTTAAAAATCTCCTGCTTGTAAATATGATGGATGTAAATGAAGGGTCTAGGGCAATACGCTTACCCCCTGGGCAATTACCCTGGACCCTTCCCCTGACCCTTCCCCTTCCCCTAACCCTAATCCTAATCCTGAACCTAAATCCTATCCCTAACCCAAACTGCAACCCTAAAACCTTACCCTAACCTTAATCTTTACTCTGACTTTATCAATTGCCCTGAGAAATGAATGCTCTGCAATGAAATACTTCGCAATACTGCTTAGTGCTAGCACCAACCATCAAGAAATTTGGATATCAAAGATAAGGATTATAAAAGTTGCTTTTTTATAGTAATTACTGAATGTGCTAGTTAGCCCCATATCATTTTGAAGGAATGGATGTACATGCACATGTACCTTTCTGCCTGGCATGTTAAGAATGTGTCAGGGCCCCCAACAGACATGCTGTCGAGAAGTGATACAATGTACAGCAGTGCAGTTCTATGCGTATCACAGGGGAAGCATTCTAGAGAAGAGTGTGTTGACCTTAGTACACTTGTACATGTAGTACAAAGTTTTGCCATCAGCCACACATACTGGCACAAGGCAGGGCAAATGCTTGCCAGTTTGGCACACTCAGATTATTAATGTTGTGTGAATGACTCTTGGAAATTAGTTAGCTAATTAGTACTTGGCATCTTCCTGTATACTCACAAATTACTAAAATCCATGTTTAGAAAAATCACCAGAACACAAACAAACACACTTGAAAGCAAGGATTGTACTGTACAATCAACGGTAATCCCCTAAATCATATACTCCATTCTGAATGGCCAGTTTTGAAGAGGATTTTAAGTGCTCCCAAATCTATTGGTTAGACAGCTTGTGTTTAATTTTCTTGATAAAATACATTATGTGTCATATCATATGACTGACTGTGTGTGATGACGTCACTGACATAAAAGCATGATTCATCAAATGTCAGTTAACTTTCTCATCATGCAGCCAATTTTCATTGAACTTTAATGATTCTGTTTGTTTGTTTTTTGGCTTCACTCTTCGTATCAATTATGAAATCGAGTGGAGTTCTCTTTAGAGGCTTGGCCCGTTTAATTTACATATAATTTGAACTGTATTTTGACAATAATCTTCTCAGTTTTCTGAGTGACTCACAGTTATGTCATATCATCTGAGAGATTTATACTGTTAACATTGTATGTAGCAACACAGACAAATATTTGTAAATCCTCACTTATGAGAGCTACTTGTAGGTTACATTCACCCAGAAAGGATTGATTTTTCTACAAACAGCAAGACTTATGAAATGCTCACAAACATGAGTGCCGATATTGTGGCAATAACTACATGTATTTCAATTTAATGCCACTGTAATGAGTATCAATGAGTATCATTTTTCAACTGTTAACTGAAAATCAAGTATGCAATGTGCACTAATCAAAAGTTTTACTTTCACCATGGCTCAGCATCAGAAAAGATAAAACATTGATATGTGTACAATCTTACACACTGAAGTGATATGAGGTTTGGTACTCACCCGCTGTATCCATTCTTCAGTTGCAGATTATCTTATCCAAGAATTGAACATTGAACCTCACTCTTCAATGTATCAATCCTAGTAACAATCTCAGGCATTAATGATATTGTTCCAACAACATGGTGCTTGGAGGACAATCGTAGATCTGCTTTTGATACAGTGTAGGACATGCCAACTGGCTGATTTGAGGCTGGCAACTTCATGCTGTCTCTAATGGTGTACTCTTTGAGTATGTCAGGATCATATAGCATCCCCTCTGAAATAAACTCCTGCCAAATCCCAGAGTATCGCATATCCCGCCAGTGATGCGGAGCATCCTATTGGAGAGTAGGAGAGAGAAACGGGGATAAACAGCTGTAGAGGGGTGAAGAGTGATGGACTGAAGAAGAAGAAGAAGAGGAAGAAGAAGAAGAAAAGAAGAAAAGAAGAAGATGAAAGAGAGAGAGAGAGAAGGGAAGAGAGAGCTGAGAGACAGAAATAGATAATGGAAGATCTAATGAGATCATCCCAGAAGTGATGGGGGAGGGGGATGAGGAGGCAAACAAAGAAAAGGTTGCAAGACACTGTATGACATAATAAGATGCAAGAACACATTACTGTAAAGAGACGAAAGAATGACTGATGTCATTTGCACAACAGCACCCACATCACCAGAACAGAATTTATTACATATCTATCTATACATAGAGCACAGTAAGAAGGGATAGAACTGCAATATGCACCGAGGGAAGTGGGACGGGGTAAAGACAGGCAGGGCAAAAAGAATTTCAGTGATGTCACGCTTCTATGCAGTACATCCCTCCTCCCCCCAACATACCTCATCTCCTTTCTATTTTCATACCCTTTTCCTTCTTCTCACCGTCAGTCAAGCCCTCCTTTGGCTCCACGGGTGAGACCCCTCTCGTCGGAAGGTCCCGCACGGCGTCAGAGGCATCCAGCATCTCCTACCGGTCCAGCAACGCAGACGAAGACGAGATCCGAGAGCGGGAACGCATCGCGGCGAGCCTGAAAGACCCAAACAGCGTCATAGACATGCTTCCAAGCCGACAGCTCGGTGAGAGTGAGAGCAGGTTATGCTCATAGCCATAAAATCACACTCACATTTTCATAGTTTTCTAATTTTCATCTTTTTCTTCTTGCTCATATTGCTTGAGCTCTGACAATATTTGATCAATTGACTATGTCTTGATACATGAAATTTGAAATTGAAATGTTTGTGTCGCTCTGGCTTTAAAATCACTGTCACACTTTAGTAGATCTCATATTTTTCAGTTTTTATTTGCATTCATGGTCATTGAGCACGGACAAAGTTTAAAAAAACCTAATAACTCTGTCTCAATTCATTTAGTTTTAAAATTCAAATATGTAGCTGTAGAATCCCTACCACATTTATTAATAATTCTCTGTTTTTCATTATTTTTTTCTCATTCATGTTCGTTGAGCACCAACAAAATTTGACCAAATGACTTTGTCACAATTGATAACTTTCGAAACTAGAATGCTTATTTTTCTCTAGCAGTGAAATCATTATCATAGTGTAATAGTTCTCTGTTTTCCATTATTTTCTTCTTATTAAGTTATACATGTTGATCATGCACCAACAAAATTTGACCAAATTACTTTGTCTCAAGAGTCTAGCTGTAAAATCATTATCATACCGTAATATTCAAATTCCTACATCGACGTAAATAAGCACTGAATTGATCAGTGTTTTTAGTAGTAGCCATGATAAAAAATTCATGGGCGTACATACTCGAGCAGGATTCGAACCTACGACCTCCAGATCTCCGGACTGGCGTCATCTTCACAAGACCACTGAGCTTCCGCCCGACAGCAAGTGTTTGTTCTAATCCTTATAGCATGCAGTGGGTACTGCGTAATTATTCAAATTCAGGAAAACATCTCAATGGAAGAATTTCATGAATTTGAATAATTACGCAGTATCGGCTGCATGCTATAAGGATTAGAACCAACACTTGCTGTCGGGCGAAAGCTCGGTGGTCTTGTGGAGATGACGCCTGTCCGGAGATCAGTAGGTCGTATGTTTGAATGCTGCACGAGTATGTACGCCCATGAATTTTTATGTCATGGCTACTACTAAAAACACTGATCAATTCAGTGCTTATGTACGTCAATGTAGGGCAATTTGTCAATCAGTTACATACCGTAATAGTTCTCTATTTTTCATTATTTTCTCCTAAATGCATGTTGGTTGAGCACCATCAAGTCGAAGCTGTCTCAGTCATTTGCTTTTGAAACAAAAATGTTTAATGTTAACTTACTAATTGTTCACTTATGTTATGTACCCCATTATACGTAGTCATGAAATCTATTTTTATTCACCCACATTTTCATATTTCAGATGTGTATGTATATCAATGGGGGCCTCATAAGCCCTGGAGAAGCACCAAGCCACAAATAGCTCCTATTCTGACTCTCTTCCTTCGTTAGATTCCTCCCCCCACCCCCCGCTCCCGTGCTTGCATGGATAAGACAGCATGCTTTAGCCCCCTCTGCTTTGCGGTCATGTTCATGTTATATACACTGCTGCAACAGCACAACTGCTGGTGATATTAAAATGAAATCATACATTGTGCTTGGCACCAGTGGTGCGTCAGTTGGTAGCTGGCTGCCTGTTTTATGCTGCTGCCTCATATCATACTTTAAAGGCAATACCTCTCCCTCTCTTTCCTTTTCTCTCTCTCTGGCAACTGCTGCCAAAGTTCATGAGGAGGAGACAGGTAGTGTTTGTATATCATATAATAATTATGGTAACAAATATGATAATAGAAAAACTAGAAGTATCAATAGGGGTGTGAAATGTAGTCAGGGCTGCACACTAACCCATTTTTGCTACTGGTCTGACCTGTATGTCAGACCAGTAGGTACCCAGTTTTTCCATTTTTTACTGGTCCATTCCTGAAAAAGTTATTGGTCCGATAGTGATTTTTACTTGTCACGGACTGACGGACCAATGCCAGTGTCCAGCATTGAGCAATAATAATCATAATAATCACTATGTGTACCATCAAAATAATGAGTATTAGCATGCAGTATCATCATCATCCGTCTTTGCATCTTCAATTTTTTATTTTTTTGTTCTTCTTTAATAAGTGCTGTAATCACTATCATCATTTGAATTCTTCTTTGTGGTTCATTACATGGATCTTGTGGCATATTTTTAGGGCAGTGATCTAGGAGTAATTATTCATTCACTTTCATGCGTATATCTTCATTGGGCTGCCCTAAAAACCTTCTCCATATTTGTATTTTAAAGTGTACATGAATACGTGGTGTCCCAAATCACTGAGATTGAGCTGGTGCTGAGCATGATATACAACATACACACTCACATACAAAATAACAACAAATGGGAAAGGAAAAAAAAAGAAGGAAGTCTAACTTGTCATCCTGTTTTACAAGTGTATGATGGTAGACAAAAGGGGTATGTGGGCTTAATGTTGTAATTCACACCGTGTATGTAGTGTATGTTAGTTGATATTTCCAACATTTGACATGAATATTTGCAACTTCAAGGGAATGGTTCCTAATATATGTGACAATACTGAGCATTGTTAATGTGAAATATTAAAATTTGTTTTTCACAGCTTTCAGTCCAAGACACACCATTAATTGATAATAAGATGCCCTGTGTTCCTACAATTGTAATGTGGATACTTGAAATTCAAGCTCTGCTCCCTGCTGTACATACAACCTTGATGCCAATTTGTTTGAAGCTATGTACATATCGAAACGAATTCTAATGTGTAATTGAATAATGGTGATGAAAGCGTTCCGCTCGGCTAGGATTGATATTACCAGGAGCTGCAGTCACTGGAGAGAGAACAAGAGTTACAGTAGCAGCAGTTGTGTGTATAGATATATATTTTGTAGCATCCTTATTTACTGGTACACAGATTTTTAGAGTCAACTGACATTCATGAAATTAGCTATTTGCATGAAATATTTCTTCCATAACGCAAGTGTGATGTTTATCATGTACTGTACATGGTGGGAGATTAATATTTCTCTTGAAGTGGGATGATGCTTGGGTGTAGACCTAATTTTGCCACTGTGGTTCTACATGTGGCATTACATACAATTTGTTTAGTTATCAAATGTGTGTTGTGTAACTGTAACTTTGGTGTTTAGTAACTGATCTTTTTTAGAGTTTGATGCGCTGCAGATCATTCCTTGCAGGAGGAAATATAGTTTGAAATATTGTAGTTTTATTTTTAATAGGCACCCTCCTTATTTTGCTCATTGCAAAGTGGGGAGTTGGTGTTCATAGCATTGGGATCTCTGTTGCCAAATTTGTTCTTCCTTAAAGGGAATGTACAGTTTTGGCTGAGACCTAATTTCAGGTTTAGTGAGATAATGAGAAACCTCTGATGAAATACGGAAGAGCATGTAATTCTATGAGGAATTCAACGTTTATTTGATGAAAATTGGTTTTGAAATGGCTGAGATATCCAAAAAAGAGCGATTCTAATAAAGTGTGGGACCCACACTTTATTACGATCGCTCTGTTTTACTTTGTTTTGGGATGTTTCAGTCATTCCAAACCCAATTTTCATCAAATAAACTTTGACTTCCTCTTAAAATGGTATGCTCTGTACTATATCATAAGTGTTTTCTTGGCATCTTGCAAAAAGTTAAAAGCCCAATCCTCATCTCCACTAATACTGTACTATCCCTTTAAGGGGCTCAGGGCATCGCTTCTGATGTGTAGATGTTCAACATTGATTGCCTAATCTTAGCACCCTACCTTTTTTTTTGTCTCTTTCTGCATAAAAGGGAAATAAGACGTAACTTTATTCCCTGTAATGAACACTGGATAGATTATGTGTCTTGATATCAATTTATATTGTAATTGAATATAGTCTCTCAGTCTATTTTTGTTTCTGTCTACAAGGGTTTATTGTTATTTTTTTTGTTAACTGGTTATTTCCTTCTTTTACTTTTCAGGACATACCCTAAGCCGGGTGAAGTCCTACCACTCATCATCAAGCAACCGCCCGCAGCGCAAGCGCAGCCGCACGGCATCACTGCGACGCACGCGCTCCACCACGCGGCGCAACTATGAGAATGTGAACCTGGACACGATGGTGGACGAGATCCTGTCCAACCCCAGCCTGACGGAGGGCACCTCCCGCGGCACCCTACGCCGCCGCAATACCATCCGGCAGATCTCCGGTACCATCGACACCAGGAGACGTGTCAGGTGAGTCAAATATTTACCAACTTTGCATTGTGAAGTCACAAATGTATGTTCGAGTGAATATTTGTATTACTCCTGAAAAAAAAAAAAATCTCCTTTTGCCCTAATTCAGTTTGCAGATGCTGAAGCGCTAAAATACAGTGAAATGAAAAAAAAGACTCCAATATTATTAATCAAGGAACATTGTCATAATATGAGGTTGTAAATTTGTCAAGTATTCACAGTAAAACTAAATGCCAACTTTTGTCTATGAGCTGATGTGTGGCAATTTGAAGATTTCATTAAAGGACAAGTTCACCTTCATAAACATAAGGATTGAGAGAATGTAGCAATATTAGTAGAACACATCATTGAAAGTTTGAGGAAAATCAGACAATCCGTTCAAAAGTTATGAATTTTTGAAGTTTTTGTGCAGTACCCGCTGGATGAGAAGACTACTGCAGTGTATGAATAACTTAGATGTCACATGCGTACAACAATATAAGGAAAATATAAAGAGAATTTCACAAAATTCCATCTTTTGAAAAAAGTACACAGTCCCCTGACTCGTTACCGACAAATGTTATGGATAATATTATTCCCCCTGCCTTTAGAAAGAGGCAAGTCAAGTGCTCTATTATTATGCGAAAAAAGTGAAAATATGTTGAATTTTCTTTTACATTTTCTTTATACTGTTGTACGCATATGACTCACAAGCTGTAGTAGTCTCCTCATCCAGCGGTTCCAACACAAAAATTTAAAAAATTCATAACTTTTGCATCGATTGTCCAATTTTCCTCAAACTTTCACTGATGTGTTCTTCTAATATTGTTGCATTTTGTCAATCCTTATGTTTATGAAGGTGAACTTGTCCTTTAAGTCTTTTCTGACTGTCTATTTTATACATGACATGATGCCGTTACAATTTGCAGGCATTGATTGTTAAATGCTATGACATTTACCGTACTGTGCTGTGACATATATTTTGCCTGATATGATATTGATTTTGTTCATCCTGTTGTAGGAGACGATTAAGGTATGTTCAACCTCTTGTAGATTTTTGCCCCGCTGATCTAGTGGCTGCCATAGTTTGTGTAGTACTAGTTGTAGGAAAAAACTATTGATGCTGTTTGCCTTCGTTAAGTGATTGGTGCTGCTGATATTTCCAAAACAAAAGCCTATAACATTATATACAATATTACAATATCTTTTCCTTGCTCTCTCAAAATTTCTTTGCGCAAGATTGCTTCTTGCCTGGCAAAGGTCACTAGACCTCATATCAACAACAACTATTGTGGTTTTCATCTATGAACTTATATAACATCCGTTAATCTCCCATGCAAAAGACAAAAAAACAAAACAAAACACACACACAAAAAAGAAAAAAAACACAAAAAACACAAATACCTTTCTGCTTGTAGTATGTCAAAGTCTGACAGGAAGTAATAAACTCTATATTTGCCGGAAAATGTCATAATCACCCTAAAAATAACATTGTATATTTAGGTGTTTAACATTTTCTCTGCAGCATAAGTTTTTGCCCGTCTACTGAATATTTCCATTTCTGTATTTTGCTCTTGGGTGGCTGCATGCATATTTCCTATGTGTTTCCATAGCACTTTTCATGTGCCTACACAGTGTTCCAGCAGTATGCCTTGTGCAAGGCAGTTTAGTGTATAGCCGCCATGATGATAGCTGCAGTGATTGTACTTTGTATTTCATTGTAGCATGCAGTTTTAAAATGTTCAAAAGGGTAACTTTTTCAGGAAACGGTACACTGTTGTTGCTCTGAAATATCCACTGAACTATTAAATTTGTCAAATGTGCCTACATTTCACAATTTTGTGAAGCCATTGAACCATTAAAAAATGAAATATACATTGTATTTACAAATACAGAATAATATCAAAATTGTACATGTATACACTCTTAAAATGATTCTGTAAAAATTCATAAGGCCTGACATGCAATATTGAGTCACTTACGCAAATTGTAAGTGAATTTCAGTCCTATAGAAAACAAATAAACAAAACAAAAAACAAAACAAAAAAATACCTGTGTAAGGTTTCAACATTTTTCCTTTTTGTGAGATTTGACCCTGCTGTCATTTTTTTTGACAAAAGGGCATCGTTTGTTTTGTCATCGATGAGGAAGTGGTAAAATGTATTCTGAGAAATTGATTGGTCTTTACTTAATTTAGAGGTTGTAAGCTATCTGTGCTATAATACTGATCCAGTCTTTGCAGAAAAGGGGATTTTTTTTTTTAATTTTTGGAGGGGGGGGGGGGTGGTTGCTTGTTTCTGGAGACATCAGTGTAGATCCTGTATTAGATGCAGTCAGTATGGACTGACAAATATAAGCATGTAGGCCATTAAAATAATGTGGAAATGACCAAAACTTTGTACCGTAATACATCAAATCTGATACCATAAACTCTAAGGCATGATAGTGAATCACACCTCTGCATTCAAGTCATAACTTTGCAATGACTATATGGCATTAAGGGCGGATTAGTTAAAAAGAATCCTTGTCGTAGATTGGCGGTTTGCCTGTGCAAATAGGAAATTAATATCAAAACTCATTCTTGCCAGGTAGGAGCTGACTATAAAGTTGTGTGACAGTATGAAATCCCAACTGCCCAGGTTCACAGAAAGTTTAGCAAACCATCAAAGAATCTTATTATAGCTGATTTACTATTGCTTTCCTTATTGTCATGGTAACTACATTTATCACAATATGGCTATTATCAAGTACTAATTGACATGGCCTGCAGCAGACATGTCTGCCTAGCAATAAACTGAAGCAGGGGTTTTCCATTGACTTTCATTGTTTACACATCTTCGCATTATTTCATTAGTTTTGACATTTAAAGCACACGTTTAGTTTGAAGAACTAGTGTTTGCAAAGTTTTGTCGATGTTCCGGGTCTTTGTACTTTGGGATGAGATAGTGTCATCAGTTTTAGGTAGTTTGTAATGAAATCAATATATATCGTGGCATATGATTCCACCATCTTCAGTTGTTTTTATACATTCATGTGTGGTAGAATTTTGTTTTATTTAATTGTTCTGTTTTTTTGTGTGTGTTAAACTTGCTGTTCATAAGTTTATTGTATGTGAGTCCAGATGTATTGTAACGCATGTATAGCTCATTGTGAACAAAATCTACTACTGTACGAATGCAGAAGTTGCATACATAATTCATTGGTTGAGAATGAGAAGGCTGTTAAGTTGCCTTGAACACTATGGATTTAGTGTTCAACTTAACACCCTTATGATTCTCACCCGATGCATTGTAGTTTGACAACAGCAAAATCTCAATGCATTGTACAAACGTATGCTGCACGGTACACTTCGTTGTATTCAACTCAGTGTGTAGTATTGTCTGTTTTCTTTTTTAGAGCTTAGCTAGATAGTAATTGTCCATTTGGTCATGTGAAAATTCCCTCACAATCATTCCTATATCTTGACATGTCAATGTAAATTTCCTGTGTTTTCTCCTGCAATGATTTGCCTTTGTACTCTATATTGTACGCATTTTAAAATGGATATCTGTCACAGAGTGTGGCTGTGATATTACTCAGTTTTTCCATACAGTGTTTACCCAAGAAATTGATTAACTCTTTTTATCAAATGAAGCAATGATATCGACGAAAGAGCAAGGGTCTAGACAAGGGGAATCCACCCTATGATTCTTTCTTTGAATCTACATACAAACAGTGTACCTGTATTTTCTATGTGATCTCATTGAGTACTAGAGTTAAACAGTAACCCGGTAAGATTGATTACGATGTTTAACTAGTGCTATGATGGTGATTGTATTGTATACTGTCAAGCAATCACCTCTTATCTTATCTGTATGTAGTGTTGTAAAACCCAACATCCTGGTAGGGTTATACATGCTATTCACTCAATCACAAGTGTCATATATTCACCCTCTTGCTAATTTAGAGGTAACCCTGATATACATTGTATGATGTTTAAGTGTTAAACTCAAATAAAAGATGTAATTATCATTAAAAGGGACTTTTTACCTGATGGGGAATATTGGTTTCAGTGAAATAATATAAGAGAACTGAGTAAACAAATTAACAATCAAACTACAGTTTGTATTTAATACAATCGAAACTCACATTTCTCTGAAAATGAGCGTGGCATTGAATGGGACTTATCATAAGGAAAAAAAAACAACAACAACCCCAAAATGGCTGCCATGGTCATATGACTGTGTCAACACCCACTGTTCAAATCCAGCCTCCCTCCTTTTTTTGATCGCAAAACTGTCAAAATATGTCTCTCTCTCTCTCTCTCTCTTAAATCAAACAAGGTATATTGAACTTCTTTTCTCCCTGTAGTTGCCATCACAGTTACGTAGAGATGTCCTATGAGAAAATATACATGGCATTTCATGAACAGAAAAAATAGGAACTTTGCACAGTATGCTGTACAAATTATCACATTATCAAGGCGACTCTAATCATTCATAAGCAACCTGTTACATAACTTTACTAACATTCTAAAGCTAATACAGCTCTGCAGCTCATGTATATTCTCATTTTGTGAGCTGTACAGCTCATTTACCTTGTATAACCTCATTTCATGAAATATAAATTATACATGATAAAATTTCTTTCATCCTGCAAGAACCTTTTGACTTGCTGCAAAAAAAAAAAAAAAATTGATGCATGGTATATAGCTTTTCATAAAGTAACTACAGATGATTATTACCGTGAGACAAAAAAAAGTAATGGAAACAGGAAAGGTTTATATTTCTTACAACTACCATACTGTGATTATGTTGGTAGGCATACCATGTACTAATTCAAATATGATACATATGCATATACATTGTACATACAACACACATGTACACTAATTCATACTTGTAAACAACATATATATTACATACTGATATCATCGCCTGCCTGGGCTCTAAGGCTTGCTTGCTTGGAAAATCACAAAAGGATGATGGTTACATCACATGACAGAGCTTTCAAAAGTCTGTAAAGTTATGTCACAAACCAAAATTCGATTTTTGGAATGTTCAGTACTATGGTACCCTTTTCCCAGGCAGGCAATACATATCCCACAGAGCCTAGAAATAATGTGTGTTTGTCCAGATGCAGATGTTATTGGACAACATAATAAACTATGTGCATATGACTACTTTATCTCATCAATTTCCAAAAACCACATTAGTGTGGTTTTGTGCTGTATCTTATATTATATACATTTTTTTTTACTATCGTTAACCAGTACTGTGTCATAAGAGTATCAAAAACATTAAATCTTTTATTTGAACAATTTGTTGTTCTTGTTAAATTGTTTGGTTCAGGTGCTTCATTTATAAACACCTTTTAATTCTTAGTTCTCAACTGAGTCGTAAATTTGCACGACATTTTTAAGCTTCAAGTTCCTGATTCTTTCTCATTTTGGCAAAATCATCCATGCTTTTTTCCAATTTTGTACAGATTTGATTAATTGAAACAATTCCATCTAATTTTCTCCGGTAGTAGCAGTGCAATTCTGAGATGCTAGTTAAGTGACGATGTGATAATAATTTCTTCAGCAGATTTTTTTTTTTTTTAGGGATGTGATGGGTTTTGCTGAATATAGCTTCTTTTCTCTGTCTTTCCTGCTCTGTCATCCAGGCCAAGTGTGCCATGATAATTTGGTATACACTTTTATGTCCTTGAATAACTTCAAAATGCTGATGAATTGTACCGCCTCAAGTTGGATCGTCAGAATGGGTTTCCAGGCACTCGTCATAGTTATATCTTATGCATTGATTTTGCATAAACAATGATTTATGGCCTAACCCTTCCACTTGTCCTATAGTTCTTTTATTTATTCTTCCTTTTTTTTTTCTGCATGCCTGAGAATTTCTGTGGCACGCTTCTTTCAGAAATGTTCATTTTCAGACAAATATCTACATTGTACATTCAGCCCTGGCAGTGTTAACCCATTCTGTACGGGAACCTGGTGGCCTGCATATTAAGTCTGTGGGCATTTCAGAATTCAGTGTGGAACGGGTTAAATTCCAGGCCCTTTTGTGTATATGATATGTATATATATATATATATATATATATATATATATATATATATGCGAAGCAGCTCTTTGTGGAGGAATTTGAGACATTCTCATTCATTTCTACTGGCATTCATGTTCTATATGTGGATACACACAGAGGGTGATAATCATTAGGACCTAATCAATGGGACCTGTTCACGTCCTAGTCCTATCAGCTGCGGAGTTCCGCAAGGATCCGTTGCCGGCCCCCTTCTTTTTCTCCTCTATACAGGTCCACTCACCAGAATCATCAATTGTCATCATGGAGTCAGCTACGCTATGTATGCTGACGACACTCAAATTTACATAACTATGTCACCTGGCGATAGGATTGCTGCTGTTAATTCACTGAGAGAATGTCTCAACGACATCAAAGCCTGGTCCACTGCCAACAGACTCCGTCTGAACGAAGACAAGTCTGAACTCATCCATTTCTCATCACAGTTTAGGAGCACAGTTCCTCTACCAGATCTAACTACTCGGGATGGGATTATTAAGGTCTCTGACTGTGTTTGAGACCTTGGCTTTACTTTGGACAAACACTTAACTCTTAAACACCATATCACAAACATTTGTAAGTCTGCATCATGGGGTATTTTCAAAATAGGGAAGATCAGGCGTCTGCTTGATCAATCATCAGCTGAGCGGCTCGTCCATGCCTTCGTCTCCTCCTATCTGGACTACTGCAACTCCCTCCTTGCCGGCCTCCCTCTTTCTCACATATCCCCTCTCCAACGTATCCAAAATTCAGCCGCTAGATTAGTCTCCCTTAGTAGGAGACATGACCATATATCTCCTGTTCTCCGCTCACTACATTGGCTTCCAGTCCATTCCCGTATTACTTTCAAAATCCTACTTCTGACGTACAAAATCACACGTAATCTTGCACCCATATATCTTCAAAACCTAGTCTCTCTCCGCTCCTCCTCTTCTGCCAGACCCCTCCGTTCATCTTCCTCTCTCCAATTACTTCATGGCCCACGTACAAAAACCCGTTATGGTGACCGAGCCTTCTCTTCCATTGCTCCCACTCTTTGGAATAAACTCCCTCTGTATATTCAGAATGCCTCATCTGTCGAATCATTTAAAATTCTTCTTAAAACTCACTGTTTAATCAGTTGTAATTTTTTTTTTTCTCCTGGAGGCGCACACAGTTATCAATTATTGTACCATTGTATCACATGTATTTTTCTTTTCTTTTCTTTTCTTTCTTCTTCTTTTGTTACTGTTAATGCTGATTTTGTTAATGTTATTGTGTTTTCTAATCTATTTGTATGAGTAGCAAAGTGCGCTTAGAAACGTCAGTATGAAGCGCCATATAAATGCAATTATTATTATTATTATTATGCAATGGATGCTTACATTGTACACAAACAATGTAAACGATATATCAGGTAAATCTAATGTTACAAGAGACAACGAGAAATAACAACAAGTTTCCGCACAATTGCATTTTCAGGCTGAGTTATGCTCTGGTGCCAGACAGCCAGCTATTCTCCATTCAATAGCATTTCCCAATCAACCATCCTTGGGCTAAATCACGAAGAAATACATTGTGTCTCTCTTCTCAATTATCATGCTTCATCCCCTTATGAATATTATACACATGTACATGTAAATATTTAGAATACACAGCTCAGTGGAGTTGTCTTTCCATGTTAGCTCGACATAAAGTTGTGAATGAAGAAGTCCTTTGATAGTAGAAAGCATATTTGTACTCTTAAAAAATTGCATAAATGCCTACAACAGAGCTTTTCATGCATTTTTCCTTTCTTTTTCTTTTTTTAGGAGTGGGTTTAGTGGAATTGAGTTCCCTGTTCTTTCTATATTCCATTTTTTTTTTTTTTTTAAATACAGCTATGTTAGGTTTTTGTAAAGTTTTGCCATTGGAGTGGATATCCCAGGGCAATTTGTGGCTTGATTGTTTTGAAGGCAGACAGAAAGTTAAAGGACATATACAGGGTAATATTAATGAAATTAATGTTATCAGTGATTGTCAGGGGCGGATTCAGGAATTCCGTAAAGGGGTGGCGCCTTTACGAAATTAAAGGGGGGCGTAAGCACCCCCCATTTTTTCTTTTTGTTTTTAAACCAAAAATAAAGAGGGGCGCGCGCCGGGTGTGCCCCCCTCTGGATCTGCCACTGATTGTTGTGTTTTGATATAAATTATGAAAGAGAATGAGATTGGTAGATTAAAGCCCTATAAAAAGGCATGAGAGATGATGCTAAAATGTAGCAGTACAGTAACACTAACAAACGCTACTGACGCAATCTGCACTTTTATGACATATGATGAATATGACATACATGCACATAATTATTGTGAAATCTTGTGTTTTATATACATAGTTGTATGCTGAACGGTGAAATGTGTACCAAATGTACAGTTGATTGAGATGACAGCATGATGAATGGCAAGATTACCCAAGCTTAATGTGTGGTTGATTAATGGATAGTCATGTGACTGAGGAAGGAGTTATGGTAAAGCTGGTTTGAATTCACGTAAAGGGTGAAATCTTATATTTTCAACATTGAAATCTGGGGTATGGCTGGCCGATTATTTATGTTTAATATCGAGGCTGTCAGTCGAATTGGGATCTATTAAATCAAACAAGAATTTTTAAATTACTAATGTACTAAATTTTGCTCAAAACTGCATTAGAAGTTACTGATAAAAGCGGAAATTTTCACTGGAGTATTTTTTTTTTCTCTCAGTTTGGTAAATTGAATTGTGTATGTCTTAAATTTGCGGAATCAAAGAGATGATATATCATTACATATTACAAGCAAAGAAATTTGCATGCTCTTATTTTCATGCTAGTGTGATGTAGCTCAAAATGTGTGAAAATTTCCACTTTTACAGTAGCCAGTTTAGGGCTTTATAATTAATCAAAAATCTGAGGGAGCAGTCTTCTTTCGTATGCAGATCGGATTTATAAACACCTTTTTTCATTGGTAAATTTTCAGGGAGCAAGTCAAGAGAGAATCACGTGGAAGAAAAGAGAAATCACTAGGATTGTGCACCTACTGGTTCTATGAACTAGCTTATGTAAGTATGAATGTACTCCAAATGGCTCTAATATACATATATTACCACATAGTTTCTGATTTCATTTCCTTTCTTTTTATGCCTCCGCCACGAAGTGGTGCCGGAGGCATTATGTTTTCGGGTTGTCCGTCCGTCCGTACATACGTCCGTCTGCTTTCGTTTACGCGATAACTTGAGTAATATTGACTGGAATTTTACCAAACTTGGTCCAAGTATAAAGTATTATGGGGCAATTACTTGATTAGATTTTGGGTGAAATCGGCCAAAGGTCAAAGGTCAAGGTCAAATCATGAAATTGTATCCGTTTACGAGATAACTCTAGACTAGATCGAGCAAATTTCACCAAACTTTGTCCGAGGATGATGTATGATGGGACAATTACTTGATTAGCTTTTTTAGTGAAATCAGACAGAGGTCAAAGGTCAAAGATCAAGGTCAAATCTTAAAATTTATCTGTTTATGTGATAACCCAAAACTGGATGAAGCAGCTTTCACCAAACATGGACCAAGGATGATGTATGATGGGGCAATTAGTTGAGTCGATTTTAGTGACATTGGCAAGAGGTCAAAGGTCAAAAGGTCAAGGTCAAATGCTAAAAATGTTGCTATTTCCCCCATATCTGTGCAATGCCCAAAGATATTTTCTTGAAACTTAATGTAGACATGTACTACTGTGTAAAGATTCTCCAGAGAGAGTTTCATGTCATAAGGTCAAAGGTCAAAAGGTCAAAGGTTAGGTGAAAATGTTACAATTTCACTTTTCTCTCGCAATTGGTTCATTGTATCTTCATGGAACTCAGTACATACGTATGTGCTGACTGGCAGGGATTATCTAGGGAATTTAGGGGTTATGGGTCAATAGTCAGGGGGTCAAAGGTCAAGGTCAACTCCTCAAAATTTTACTATTTCCCTCATATACTATCATATGCAATGCTTACATTATTAGTTTTAAAACTTAATACATGTATTACCTAATGGAGATTCTCTGGGAAATTTCCAGCCAGAAGGTCAAAGGTTAAGGGTCAAAGGCCAGGTTCAAATGCAAAAAAAAATCTATTTTGTACTGTAATTACCCTCTTTCTTCATACCTTGAAAATTACTCAATGCATAAACTTATAAATGGGTCGGTCAGAAGTCAAGTAAAAATCCTCAATTTCCCAAATGCTCGAACCTGCACTCTTAGACAATATAGCAAACCTAGTTCAAGGAAAGTGAACATTCAAGATATTTCTGACAAACCTGTCATTTCAATATTTTGCCAGTTATGTGAAACTCATCACACATTGTGAAGACATTGTACTATACACCTATTGGGAGAATCATGCATTATGGCGGAGGCATCAGTCGCCATAACGACATTTCTAGTTATTTATTTATTCATCTGTTATAAAAATACAGAGAAAATTAGCCTCCACTGGATGAATATAAATCAAATACGGTATATATAAATATACAATGAATTATATTTCAATTTGTTTGAAATTGTATGACATTCAGTGTGCCTCTACAAGCACTCATACCTGAGAGAACTTTAATATTTCATGCGAGGCCTCAAGGCTTTTCTCTTGTTTTCTTTTTCATTTTCACGTACTGTTTATATGGCAAATTTGTAAACTCTAATTTTGTTTGCTTGATATATGTGATTCATTTCATTTTGATTGAACACTTTTTTTGTAAGCACTGATCTGTTATTGGAATGAATAAGTCAACAAACAAACAATAAAGAACACATGTTCTACATGACGCATTAAAAGTCTAAAATTCTAAATCATACAAACAACATGCCAACTCCTAGGACACTTACAGAGCAATGAAATGAGAAGTAAGAATCATGAATAAGTTGCTTGTAGGAAGTAGGAAAAGAGAAAAGAACAGAGCATGTAATGTAATACCATGAAATCAGGAGAGGAACTGACAAACCAAATGAAACAGTTGCATGCCAAACTGTGAATGGTGTGGCATTGGTATGCTTATGTAGATCGGGCAAGGAAGTTCTCTATTGACTTGTTATTAAAAATGTGAATTGGGATGAGAACATAGGAAAACCTAAAATGATTGCGAGGGGACTATGGAACACAAAGGTGAATCCCAGAGCGACTGAAGCTGTAATGGGAATGGAGTGGGTGTGTCGGGGGTAATCTATTCATGATTCTGTGGACTTTCTGTGAATTTTCATGAGTGTAATTTTTCCGCATTTGACCAGATTAGATGAATTCCCCATGTTTTTAATTGAGCGGAATCAAGACTTGAATAATATTACATATAACAAGCAAAATTATTTGCATGCCTTTATTTTTGCACAAGTTTTATGTCGCATTAAATGTGTAAATATTCCCACACAGTGAAAATTTCCACTTTTACAGTACTCCACACACCACCACCACCACAACCACCAAAAAAAAATCCTTTATCATTGACCCATACTTGTGGCCGCCTCTCTTTTGAATGTCTCCGACTAGAAATGGGAGTCGTTCGTCGAGAGCCTCTCAGATTTTACCTACTCACTGGAGCTGTGGCGGAATTCCATCAAGGAGATCGAGGGGAACTTTGGCAGCGGCGTCACCTCCTACTTCCTCCTCCTCAAGTGGCTGCTCCTCCTCAACATCCCTGTCTTCTTCCTCTCTCTTGGCTTCATCTCCACACCCCAGTTCATCTACCAGCCTAGCGCCCGCTACAACCACTCTGAGACGTTCTCTGGCTGGGACTTGCTGACGGGAGCGGTAAGCCATATCCAGGCCTTAATGAAGGGATGGTATAGTTTTGGCTGAGATGGTGGATTCGGGTTTCAACTTTTTGTGAGATAATTAGAAACTGCTTATGAAATATTCAAGAACATACAATTCTAAGAGAAATGCAAAGTTTATTTAATGAAAATCGGTTTTGAAATGACTGAGACATTAAAAAACAAAGTAAACCAAAGTGGTCATAATAAAAGATGGCTCTCACCTTTTATTAGTACCTCTTGTTTTTGGATATCTCCGCCATTTCAAAAAAAGTTTTCATCAAATAAACTTTGCATTCTCGTAGAATTGTATGTTCTTGAATATTTCATAAAAGGCTTCTTATTATCTCACGATGAAAGCTGGAAACCTGAAGCCCCCATCTCAACTGGAATTATACCATCCCTTTAATGCTCACAATGTACACTAATTTGATTAACAGGGATATGAGAGATCAGAGTTTAAAAGTTCAGATATTTTCACGCTGCTGAAAACCCACTTTTCAGACTTTTTGGCAATTCAAATTCATTAATATATTCACAGCTTAATGCACTTCAAACATATTTATCATAAGTTTCAGGTTTTTTTTTAAATATTTTTTTTCCTGCAATTATTTTCACACCCATATTGATGCTCAAAACTGATTTTTCACTCACAAACTGTTATGATCTGAATCGTTTGTATACCTGTAGTCTTTGCACCAGCAGTGTTTAGATGTCCCTCGCGATGGCGATTGTGGGGATTCTCTCTTCCATTATCTTTTCTTCATCCGTCAGGGTTGGTTTAAAGACACTGAGCTCTACTGTGGCTACTACACCAATGAGACTTTCAGCGTGGACGGCAAGAACAGCTACAGCATGCCCCTGGCCTATCTCTTCACCAGTGTCGGGTTCTTCCTTATAATCCTCATTGTGATCGCCCAAGGGTTGGTATATTTTATTTCATTTCATTTCATTTCAGTCTTTATTGTCCATATCATGGATATTTGTTTTGTTCACATGCTTTTTACAAAACAGAAAACTATACAATACAAAATTACATGAACAACATTCAAAAGACATAGTAAACATAAGAGAGGCACCTTTTTGCCAACATTATAAAACAGAAAAATCATATATCAACATCAATTTTCAAACGTTCAACCTGTAAATATATCTTTATCTTTAATTATGAATATAACAAAAACTAATATATCATAACTCTAGCATGTGACTCTCCTGTTTCTCATCCCTTTTCTGTACAAACCACGTTTAAAAATCTCTCGGAGAAGTGTTCAGAATTTCCACCAAATTCTGTCAAAGTAATGCTGTCTGGTATAGAAATATCTAGAACATAATTATAGCTTAATAAACAACATGTATGATGTCAAGTTTTTTCCTCAAAATTTTTGTGAGAGCATTTATTGAATCTTCCTGTTGCTTACTAAAGAGAAAGATTGGTCAGCCTTGTATTAAAGGTAAATGTTGCATAATCATGGTGAGTAAAGTCGATGTAGTGTACTGACAATATAGGCAGTGTTTTCTATGTCTTCTTGTCTGTCTGTTGGTTTGTCTTTCCTCTGTCTTTGTCTGTCTGTAAAGAATAAAATGTCTATCTATTTTCCCATCCTTATATCTCCCTATGTTTGTGTGTCTGTCTTTCTGTCAGTCTCTATCTATCTGTCTATCTATCTATCTATCTATATATCTATCTATCTATGCTATCTTCTATCTATATATCTGTCTGTGCTATCTTCTATCTACCTATCTATCTATATTTTATTTATCTATTTATTTATATTTTTCTTATCTATCTATCTATCTATCTATCTATCTATCTATCTATCTATCTCTTATCTATCTATCTATCTACCTGTCTATTTATCTATCTATCTATCTATCTATCTATTTATCTATCTTTTCTATCTATCTATCTATCTATCTATCTATCTATCTATCTATCTATCTCTCTACCTGTCTATCTATCTATCTATCTATCTATCTATCCATTTATCTATCTTTTATCTATCTATCTATCTATCTATCTATCTATCTATCAATCTCTCTACCTGTCTAATTATTTATCTATCTATCTATCTATCTATCTATCTATCTATCTATTTATCTATCTTTTATCTATCTATCTATCTATCTATCTATCTATCTATCTATCTATCTATCTATCTATCTATCTATCTATCTATTTACCTATCTATCTATGTCTGTCTCTCCATTTATCTATCTCTACCTGCTTGTCTGTCTGTATACCTGCCTACCTTCTTGCATACTTATATACTGTATATCTGTCTAATTTTAGGTCATCCCGCTTAGATGATGACTAAACAGTCAACTTGTATTTTTATCTATCGGCTCCCAAGGGCATGACTAATTATAGTTGCTTACAAAATGTTGCTCCTTTCCACCATATTGTGCCCACAGCACTTTACAACGTATTATCATCATAGACTGACAACATACTAGCTTAGACTAACAAGTTGTGCATGTCATTGTTTATTGATGTCATGAAATATTAGATCTGGCTGTCTCTACTTCTCTGATTGATGGAAGCTGGGTTTCTCTTTTTATCAATGTTACCTTGTGATCAATTCCAGAATAAAGTCCACTGTTTTTAAAGAGAATTACGTGCACATGGTACACCATCATGTACAAATAAACATCACGTCAGATTTCCTGGAGACATGTTCTATTGTTTGTCATGCTAACATTCTCTCCAGGGGGCCAGGGTTGATATTGAACATGAATCGTCCTACCTGATGGGGTTGGTGTAAATTTACTCTGTCTGGCTTTGTATGTGCACCTCAAGATCACTCAGGCGTCATGCACTAGTTGCTCAGTGTACAGTAGGAGTACTCAGTGCAAGTCCTTAACCTCAGAAGATCTTGCTCATTTCACCTTGCTTATTTGTACGGAGTTGTAACTTGACAGCATGACAAATCAAATTATGACAATGCTACAAACTTAACCTTTTGCTATTATGCATAATGTGCTCCTTAGAGAGTCTTAAAGGAAGATGAAACCCAAATGTAAATGTGAATTGAGTGAATGAAATGCAGCAACATTAGAAGTACCTCAGTGATGTTTGAGGAAAATCAGACAATCTGTTCAAAAGTTATGAATTTTAAAGTTTTGGTGTCGCCGTTGCTGAATGAGAAGACTTCAACATTTTTTGATGTCATGTATGGGCAATGATTTAAAGAAAATTATATAAAGAAAATTGAGCATTTTCAATTTTCTAGTAAATCAAAGAGCACTTGACTTACTCCTTTCACAAAGCAGGGGGAATAATATTACCCTTAACATAGTGGTATGTCAGTAACAAGTCAAAGGAATGTGTGCTTTTCATAAAAATGAAATTTTATGGTATTTTCATTATATTTCCTTTTTATCATTTTCCATACTCGACACCACACTGTAGTAGTCTTCTCATCCAGCGCTGAAATCCATGCCGAAACTTTGGAAAGTAATAACTTTTGAATGGATTGTCAGATTTTTGCCAAACTTTAACTGGTGTGTTTTACAAGTATCACTGCATTCACTCAATGCACATGAAAATGTGGGTTTCGTTTCCCTTTAAACAGTTTGTCCAGTCAAGTCTTTGTCATAGAATGACTGATGAGAGAATCTTAAGCTGTAGTGCATGCAATATTTTCCTGTACTTTGTGCAATTTTGCCTCCCTTTTCAAACATTGCTTATCAAAGTTGATATTGGGGACTTGAGATCTCCTGTTCTGTCCCCACTATCAGGTACATCGCAGTGACGCTCTTTGGAGTAAGATGTTACAGTGCAAAGATGATTTGTGAAATGGGAGTTCACTTGTATGTCTGGATTTAAAGAAGAAATCTGCTCCAGAATTTGATCAATTTCATAAGAAAGTGAAAAAATTTCTTGCAGAATAGTGCAAAGGTGATCAAATTTGATATGAAATAAGGAAGCTATGATATTCTGAAATTTCAAAATTCTTCGGAAAACACTTCCTGACCAGTCATTATGAACATTCAAATCAGCAAGTTGATGATGTCTTGCTCTCACAATTTCTTATTCATTTCTTAGACAAAGAATGACAAAAGCCTAGTATTACAACCTAATATATAAAACTTGGCCTTGAAACCACCCAAAATAAAAAGGAACAAATGTTAACTCTGATATATTTTGGTAAGGGAATATACTTTTACCTGTATTAACTAATAATGACTTAAAAAAAAAAATCTTGTATACTGTAAAACGAGGAATACTTGCGTGCATTTTAATTTCGCGAATTTTGTGAGCGGCAAAATTTGCGGAATTAAAATGCATGTGAAATTTCTTGCCTACACAATATGCATTGGACGCCAGTGGCAATTTGCGAAAATATCATGCCTCGAGAAAGATCGTCGGCTCCGAAATTTTCATGCCACGAATATATCTTGTTTTACAGTATAACATACATGAAAAATTGTAAGGGCACTACATCATCAACTCGTTCCTTTGAATATTCATTAGGACTGATCAAGAAATGTTTTCCAAAAAAATGTGAAATTTTAAAGTGTCATATCTTCCTTATTCCTTATCCGATTTCTGTCATTTTTGGAACGTTGTGTAGGGATTGTTTTCTCTTTCTTTCAGAGCTTATTCATGTCTGGAGTGAATTTCCTCTTTAAAATATGAGCAATGAGACACAATCATACATGTTACTCACTCTCACATGAAGCTGACATGATTCGTCCCTTTATCAGCGCACTCCTACCAGACCCAGCTGAGAGAGGATTCCGCCGCGTGCTGAAGTTGATACTTCCGATTAATTCAGGATGCAATCGAGGAAACGGGACTCTGCCAGACCCATTTCCTCCTCTCTGTGTTGACCGATAAAAAGGGTGGCTGATAAAAACAGACAAACAAAACAAAACAAAAACAAAGTGGCTGGCAGCTGCGGAGTGTTCTGTCGTGGGTGCAGCAAGCAAGGGTGGTCTCAATTTTCCCCTTCCCCCCCTCCCCCTCACCACCTTTCGAAATTTGACACCCGAAATCCAGATCTGTTGCATAAACTCGGCGGACCTGTGATGTGCCATGATGTACACATTCAAGTTCACATGCACATTCATGTGACAGTGTACTGTGAGTAGGAGATAGTAAAACCACTTATACCTGTATGGAAAAGAGGTCATGGGCTTTCCATTGTGGGCAAATAATGCAGAAAGTTGTGAGCTTATGCAGCTAGGAAACAGATTTGCAGTTTTTGCTTGTACCAAAAACAACAACAACAACAACAAAACAACTACAACAACACCAAAACCCCCAAAAGTATTTACTTAGTATAACAGTCAGGTGTTGAAATTCTGAAAACTTTGAAATTGTCATTGTGGTTATGTATTCTTTAAGTTATGTGATAAAGCATTACATTAATATGGCACTACCATTTTTGCCTGTGTGACTTACTTCTGGTGACATTAAGACCTGTTAATGCACCATGCTTATTTGTACCTCATGCTACAGTGTATTCTCTTTTAGCACCAATACTATCTTGATTACTCATGATGAGATTAAATCATATTAGATCAGCACACTAGCATTTTGTTTGTGTGTGTGTGTGTGTGTGTGCTATGTCCTTTTAGCGCTAATGACAAAGGGGACCAAGTGCAATGTGAATTATTCATGTTGAGATTAAAATTGCAACATCACTGTGCCAGTATGCAGCACACATCATACACATTGATTGCTGGTAACAATGAGGACTAGATGTAATCACAAAAGTTGAGTAAAGTTCATAATGCTGTGCTGATTTTTTGCCATTTCTCACCCACTTGTAAATTCTCTCTCTCTCTCTCTCTCTTGCGCAGAATGTCGAAAGCCTATCGCCAATACTTTGTGACGGGCGACCGGCACTACAACTTCTTCACTGCCAGAGCTTTCTGTGGGTGGGACTACAGCATAACTTCAGAGAGTACAGCCAAGCTGAGGAACAAGAGTATATACCTTGAGCTTGCTGTGAGTGTCTATAGGCTGCCTAGCTTCAACAATATGTAGTTGGAGTTTGTAGTTTTCTGTTAATAATCAAACCACTGTGCAGAGCCATTGACATTGTTACCCACTTTTGATCAGGAAGTTTGCTCAAGTGGCAAGTCATCAAGAATTAAAGGTTTTATGACATACAAATGCATGTTGATTTGTGTTGATTCATGATACCCTCGACATCACTTTTGCGATAAAATGAATATCTAGAAACATTCCATATATTTTAAACTAATTTTTCTTCTATTTTTCTTCAGATTATGTGGATACACCCACAAAAAAGATTCCAAACCAAGATTCTGGTTATGACCTCATCTGACAATCATTGCTAAAGAGCTAATATGATTAACGAAAGACATTGGAATGCACTCTCCCCAAGACCGAGCATAACTTGCATGTTTCCTCGCCATGTCTTTTGTTAGTCACATTAATATCACAGAAACATGCAAGTTATGCTGAATCAAAATTGCATTATGGTGTCTTTTGTTAAACATATTAGTACTTTAGCAATGATTGACAGATGAGGTCACAACCAGAATCTTGGTTTGGAAGGTTTTTTTTTTTTGTGGGCATATCCAATTATTCTGACGAGAAATAGAAGAAAAATTACTAAAAAAAATATATGTATTGTTTCTAGATATTCGTTTCACCGCAAAAGTGATGTTGAGGGTAACATGAATCAACACAAATCAACATGCATCTGTGTGTCATAAAACCTTTAAGAAGCAGTAAATGCAGTGTAGAATAAAGCTGTCTAAATCTGGACAAACTGTTGACACTTGTTTCAATACATTATTGTTAAATCATGTGATAACACAACCTCTTTTTACTTAACCTGATTTATGCTGTCTGTTTGTCTGAAAAGTGTCATTTTCATGACTCTGCAAAAAAGATGATTTAATCAAGAATATTTCATGACTTATAATCCTGAAATACAGAATGATGTCAGAGATTTGCTACAAATTTAAGCAAAATGACGGTGATGGGCTGTCGTTTTAAGTAGCCTGTATTAAAATGTGAAGTGGCTTTTAATGTAAATTCACTGTCACCCCCAAAATTGTGTTACTCTCTCTGCTTTATCCGTATTTATTTCAATATGTGTATGTGAGTGTGTACACATATCAATTATGTTTGCATTGGCACATGCTTTATGTATATTGCAGGCCTCGAATTAACTGACGGCCACCAACGGCCATGGCCGTCGGTGCCCCTCTCGTTGGCCGCAATGCCCTTTCTTCCGTGATCAAAGTTACGGCAAAAAAAAAAGTGCCCTTTTTCTTGTGGCCGTGGTGCCCTTTTAGAATGAAAGTTCTTGTTTATGACGTATAATATGCCCTTTCTCAAAGTCTACACTTCAATAAGCTTGAACAAATTTCCTCATCTCAAATATCATATCTTCTGTTCAGTTCACTCGCGTCCCGTATCTGATTCAAACTCAACGAGACGACGTACACTTGTACTCATGTACGTACGGCCGACCGGCTTTGAACACTCCGTCGACTGCCTCCGCAGCGCAGCGGCCATAGAGTTACTAGCTAGGTAGTATATGTAGTCCACTTCCCGGACTGTATTCGTAGTGTGCCTGCGCGTACGTACGGAAGTACGTTGATGGTGTCTGTACGTCGAGTGTCGCAATCAGCGGTTGAGCGCGTTGGGTGGGTGCTATGTGCATGCGTGTGTTACTGTGGGGAATGCGGAAGATTAAAATCGTCTGGAGCAAGTGGTCGTAAGCCATGTGCCAGGCATGTCGGACGGCTGCGAGCGTTGCCATCTCTCTCGCTCTGCATTCATGCCCGCATGCTCAAAGTAATTTTGATCGAGGGCACGCATGCGAAAAAAAGTGAAATAAAATGTAAAAAAAAAAATTGTGCAGATCCCCCACCCCCGTAACACTGTATGTGAACACGGGTTGGCTGGTTAGTTGAAAGTTAAAAGTGCCCTTTTTGTCTCGCCCACCGGAGGTGAAGGCGAGACTAAGGGATCCAAATGGCGTCCGTCCGTCGTCCGTCCGTCGTCCGTCGTCCGTCGTCCGTCGTCCGTCACAAATGTTAAAGTTTACCTGCAAGACTCTCTTATGATGCATAACTTGGCAACTGTTACAGCAATGGCAGCCACACTTGGGTGATAGAAGCACTAGGGGTATCTTCATGTTATGGTGTTGTCAGAGGTCATGTGATGAGGTCAAAGGTCATTTGAGGTCATATATTAAAGGGTATGTGCAAGACCCTCTTTTCTATGTTAAAGTTTACCTGCAAGACTCTCTTTTGACAAATAACTTCACATAAGTTGCTTGGATTACAACCTAACTTGGGTCATAGATGCACTGGGGGTACTTTCATGTTATGGTGCCGTTGGAGGTCACAGGATAGGGTCAAAGGTCATTTGAGGTCATACGTTAAAGTTTACTTGCAAGACTCTCTTATCACTCGTAACTCGACACATGTTGCTACAATAGCAATCAAACTTAAGTGATGGATGCACTGGTGGTACCTTCATGTTATGGTGCCGTAAGAGGTCACATGATAAGGTCAAAGGTCATTTGAGGTCATACGTTAAAGTTTACTTGCAAGACTCTCTTATCACACATAACTCAGCACATGTTGCTACAATGGCAATCAAACTTGGGTGATGGAAGATGTCTCTTGGGAAGTTGAAGGTAACCACCAGGTCAAAGGTTACAGACAGGGGTCAACAAACTTTTAGGGCCCAATGTTAAGTTTTTAGGGTGCATTTCGTTTATGGCTCATAACTTCTGATCCCTTTGTCCATTTGTGACCAAACTTGGATGGAACATGTCCCTCGGGGAGGTGAAGGTCGTCACAAGGTCAAAGGTCACAGACAGGGGTCAACAAACTTTTAGGGCCCAATGTTGTGTTTTTAGGGCGCGTTTTGATTGTGGCTCATAACTTTTGATCCCCATGTCCGTTTGTTACCAAACTTGGACGGTAGATGTCCCTTGGGGAGTTAAAGGTCATCACAAGGTCAAAGGTCACACAAAGGGGTCAACAAATTTTTAGGGCCCAATGTTAAGTTTTTATGGCGCGTTTCGATTATGGCTCATTACTTTTGATCCCTTTGTCCATTTGTGACCAAACTTGGATGGTAAATGTCCCTTAGGGTATTAAAGGTCACCACAAGTTCAAAGGTCATAAGCAGGTCAATTAACTTCTGGGAGTTATAAAAAATATTAATTCCTTGTTCGCGAATGGGCGAGACACAATTTGGCGATTGCCTTGTGTTCCTCAAAATGCCCTTTTTGTTCCTCAAAGTGCCCTTTTTGTTCCTCAAAGTGCCCTTTTTGTTCCTCAAAGTGCCCTTTTTGTTCCTCAAAGTGCCCTTTTTGTTCCTCAAAGTGCCCTTTTCGTTCCTCAAAGTGCCCTTTTTGTTCCTCAAAGTGCCCTTTTTGTTCCTCAAAGTGCCTTTTTTGTTCCTCAAAGTGCCCTTTTTGTTCCTCAAAGTGCCCTTTTTGTTCTTAAAACTGCCCCTTAGGAAAAAGTGTGCCCCCTTTACAGGAAAAGAGGGGCACCTTCAAAGAAAAAAGGGCACATTTAGTTGATCCTCCAAAAGGTGGAGGGGCACTGTGTACCCCTGCCCCCCTCCCCCCCACCGAGAGCTGCCCCTGTGCTCCTTCCAGGCCCTTTTTATACCATTGTCGGACTAATTTAACTTTGGACTGAGATTTAAAACTTCGGCATAGCGAACTTTAACAATAATTCGTAATCATTTTTTTTCATTGACATTTTGTGAAGCAGCATGCGTTTCGGTAGTTTGAAACGTGTAAATGTTGCGATGTCTTTCCCCTGCAAGTGCAGACTAAGTTCGGTCACGGCGAAAGTTCCGTTACGAAATAAAAAATAATGCGAGCCTTTTCAACAATAACGCACTTCCGTACATTTTTATGCGTTTGAACGCAGTTTCTAGTTTCGGACAAGAACCGCAAGTCTTTTCTGCAACGCTCTTGCGTTTTAAAAACAGATTTGCATTTGATTTTTAGAGTTGCGTTTAAACGCAATTGAGTTTAAATTTCATACAATTTTCTAGTTTTGTGTTATTATCAAACGCAAGCAGGGCCCTCTGGTAGAGCAGTGGCAACACTGAAGAGGCTACCCTGGGTAAATAAGACCTTATTATTATTATTATTAAGTCTTTTCAGCGTTCCGTGTGATTTGATGGACTTGTATTTGATTTTCAGAAGTGCGTTTAATTTTTAATTTTGCTTACGATAAGTCTTTTAAACAATAACACACTTCCGTAGATGTTTAGAGATGCATTTAAACGCAATTTCTTATAGTTTCGTACAAAAACCGCAAGACTCTTCTCTGCAACGCTCTTACGTTTGAATACAGCGTTACGTGATTTGATGGATTTACATTTGATTTTTAGAGTTGCGTTTAAACGCAATTGAGTTAAAAAAAGTTCCCTACAATTTTCTAGTATTGTGTGATTATCAAACGCAAGTCTTTCAGCGTTCCGTGTGATTTGATGGACTTGCATTTGATTTTTAGTGTTGCGTTTAAACGCAACTGAGTTTAAGTTTCCTACAATTTTCTAGTTTCGTGTGATTATCAAACGCAAGTCTTTTCAGCGTGCCATGTGTTTTGATGGACTTGCATTTGATTTTCAGAGTTACGTTTAAACGCGAGTTAAAAAAAAGTTCCCTACAATTTGCATACAGTTGCATTTAATTTGTAATTTTGTTTACGAAATAAAAGATAATGCAAGTCTTTTAAACAATAACACACTTCCGTAGATGTTTAGAGATGCGTTTAAACACAGTTTCTTATAGTTTCGTACAAAAAACGCAAGTCTTCTCTGCAACACACTTGCGTTTAAATATAGCGTTACGTGTGATATGATGGACTTGCATTTGATTTTTAGTGTTGCGTTTAAACACAATTGAGTTAAAAAAAGTTCACTACAATTTTCTACTTTCGTATGATTATCAAACGCAAGTCTTTCAGCGTTCCGTGCGATTTGATGGACTTGCATTTGATTTTTAGTGTTGCGTTTAAACGCAATTGAGTTTAAGTTTCCTACAATTTTCTAGTTTCGTGTGATTATCAAACGCAAGTCTTTTCAGCGTGCCATGTGTTTTGATGGACTTGCATTTGATTTTCAGAGTTGCGTTTAATTTTTAATTTTGCTTACGAAATGAAAAAAGTAATGCAAGTCTTTTCAACAATAACGCACTTCCGTCATTTCCGTAGATGTATAGAGATTTATTTAAACGCAGTTTCTAATTTCGTACAAAAACCGCAAGTCTTCTCTAAAACGCTCTTGCGTTTAAATACATCGTTGCGTGTGATTTGATGGACTTGCATTTTATTTTTAGAGTTGCGTTTAAACGCAATTGAGTTTCAGGTTCGTAACAATTATTTTCTAGTTTCATATGATTATCAAACGCAAGTCTTTTCAGCAACGCAATTGCGTTTAAATGCAAAAGTTGCGTGTGATTTGATATCACCTGCATTTGATTTTTTTTTAGTTGCATCATTAGTTGCATTGTAATAAATCTTTTTAGAAAGGGCCCTGGTTTTGATACCGCTTCGGAATAATCAACGTTTCTATTCGGATTTACAAAAACACCTATTTCATGTTCGGATAGTGAATACATGTACCTACTGGGACATATAAGTGTGCAAAATTTGTGCGTTTTGAGAAAAACGAGAGGGAGAAAAGGGGTAAAGTGAACTGTCTTGGGTACTACATGTAATGCTCCAGTGTAAATGAGTGTATGTCCTTTCTATATTCTGGCATACAAGACAATGGACGCATGGCGCGAACGCTACCGCGCCGTACACTAGCGAATTACCGAGTAGAAACGCAGCAAATCGGAGCGGGAAAACAATTCTTTTTCAGAGAATGGCGATATAAGATTTTGAGCGAAAAATTATGTCGACTTAGACGAGGGAATTAATACGTATTTCAGCTCAGTTGGCACTGAAAAATCAGGTCGACTTACGCGAGTTGTCGACTTATAAATGTCGACTAAGACGAGGAAATTTTCAAGGAATAACAAAGGCAAAAATCACGACTTTTTTATTGTGTCGACTTAAGCGAGTTGTCGACTTATGCGAAGTCGACTTAGGCGAGGTCTACTGTATACTATTATGTATGGGGGGGGGGGTTGTTAGAATATGAAAAAAAAACCCATAAAATTCTTGCAACATCGCAAAAATCACCCTTTAAAAAAACACCCAACATGCCCTTTTCAATGTGGCCTTGGTGCCCCTCTGACTGACCTAAGTGCCCTATCATGGCTGGCCTCATGGTAAAAGTGCCCTTTTCTAAATGGCCTTGCCCCTCCAAAATCCTATATCAAGGCCTGATATTGTATATATCTGTATGGTACATTCATCTGTCATGGTTTCATTGGATTTGATTTTGAGTGCATCTGTCTACTGAGACCAAATTTTGCATCTTGTACAGGAGGCCCTGTCCAGCCACCATGAGACAAATGAGTTTGGATGCTGTAAGCAGCTGGGCATCTATCTCCTGCGACTCGTCGTCAACATCACTGTGTTAGGCATCATTGCTGGGGCCTGCTATATCATCATCTTCATGTATGAGAATGTAGTAGACGTGAGTACTATAAGTATAATGCTGCTCTACTCTCAATATCTATCTTCAACGACCTTTCAGTGGGAAGATGCAATGTGGTTGCTTTAGACAGGTGGTTGCTGTAAACAGGTTTGATGCTATAGCCATTGTGGTAGATATACTAATTGTCCCATTTGATGACGCAAATACCATGTTACTCAACACCTACAGAAAGTCTATTGTGTTGGTTAATTGCCCTGCTCCTTCAAATAATCACTGGTTGCATAGCTGTAGGCAAGATTCAATGGCCAACAACACTGTAGTAAAGTTGGTCACTGCTGTGCACTACTTGGCAGTCTTTGTGCACACTTATTGGTCATTCAGTGAAACAAAGTCTACCGTCATTTGTCATGTTAGGCAAGTGGTTGCTATGTGGGGTATAGACAGGTGGTCATTAAAGCAGGTGTGACTGCTGGTATTCCTGGCCTTTTTTTTTTTCTACTGCTTTGGTCATGATTTACCTGTTTATTTGTTTGTTTGCATGTTATTGTTTTGGGGGATTTAGATGACAATGTTCCCTTTGAACGAGAGGCAGTATGTTATGATTTGTCAATAAGATTTTGCTTAAAATTCAAAATCATCCTCTCTCCCAGCCAACTTTCTTAAAGTATCTTACTTGCTGTAGCTGTCGAATCTCTTATGTGTTTGTTTTTCATGAAGAAAATGCATGAAGTAATAGCCTTCAATTTAATTTCACTCTCAAAATACGAGCTGAACAAAATATCTTCCCAAGAACCCTCTATGAGCATGGGTCAGGCTTTAGTCTTGTGGTTCTTGTTTACCAATGCTCTCTTACATGCATGCACCTCTTGCTGCAGGACATCGACACAGAAATTATGGTGATTCGTGAGCTGGCCGTCCCCCTCATCATCGGGGGCTATAACCTCATCCTGCCTTACATGTTTAGTGTACTCAGCTCCCTGGAGAAATACTCCAACCCCCGAATGCAGCTGTATGTCGCCCTCTTCAGGTGAGAAATGTTCAGGTCATCGTGAAGTCTTATATACAGTATGTCTCCCCCCCCCCCCCCCCCCCCCCCAAAAAAAAAAGAAAAAAAAAGAAAAAAGAAAAAAAGAAAAAAAGATTACAATCAGATTTTTGCATTGATAATTTCCAATATGATAAAACTTTCTGAATGCTATTTTAGGGTCCAAAAATATAACAGCTTACCTATATATTTCAGAAAACCCTATTTATTTTGGTTAAGTCGTCACAGGGAAATTGTTGATAGTTGTAAAGCATGTCATGGTTCTGATTCGTCCAAGTTCAGCACTTGGGTGCTTTTGGAACTGTGGATTAATGTGTGAACAAAATGGACACAACTTGGAGAGAAGGGATTCCTGACATGTATTACAAAAATCCTCATTTCTCTTTGACCAGTCCACTGAAGAAAATCAGATGGGGTTTTCTGTGAGATGTGGGTAATAAGTTATACTGCCCTACTTTGGCAAAAGGAAGCAAGTGACAAAAGTGACATTTCTTGTAAAAGAGCAAAATGTGTCTGTCATTTACACTGACGTCAATGGACTATCATGATGTCTTATCTAACATATCTCTTAGTAGGATAAGTGTTTCTGCATGAAATTTGGCCTGGAAGAAGAGCTCATTATGTGAATGATAAAAACACAATAACTCGGATTCGGATGGTATGTCACTTGCTTTTTTTTTGCCAAAGTAGGGCAGTATAGTTTCATACCCTGAAACTGTATTTGGATTGATTCACTACTTTTAAGTTATCGTTGAAGAGGGGACCATTGTAATATTTTGGGGACATACAGTACAGTATGGGTTACTGTAGATTTGGGTAGTGAGAGAAGAGACAGAAACATTAATTTTCTCTAGGATTGTCAGAAAAAAAAAAAAAAATGACAAGCCGGCAGGTTAGTGGGGGATAGTTTCACCAAGGAGGTATACATTGTACCTCCTTGGTTTTTACGGTACACTATGTATTCTTTCTTGGATTCAAGTGTGGTCCTGAAAGAGGACAGGAAGAACATACTTACATAAATGACGATATAGAGTAGACTCTTTTCGGGACCGCACTGGCATTGAAGAAAAAATGCATGACAGATTCTTGAATGGGTGACACTGGGTAACAGATTAAAGTTCCTGATTTTCATCGAAATGAGCAAACATTTGTAAACTTCTTTCCAATTTTGTGCATATGCGCTGACCCATACAGTTCCATCAAAGTTCTATGTCTCCTAATATGAAAACTTTTTGTGAAATTCAGCAGTGCCATTTTACTAAAAATGGATGATTTTTGCAGCAAAGAATATACCTTAATCATATTAAAGTAGCTTGGCCCAAAGCATTCACAGTCTTTCCATGAAAGGATCATGCATATGACAATGCTATGTGTCCTATCTACCTTACTGCAGGACCTTTCTCATGAAAGCATCCGTACTGTGTGTACTGTACTACTTCTGGTTCAACAGGATAAGCTGCACGGAGGGCCAAGCAAACAACTGTGTTGAGGTGTGTTTAGCCAGATATATGCAGAATATACATATATATGTATATATTGTATGATATGCATCTTTTGTGTCTCAAGTCATATGCATACTGTATAAGGTCTTATTTTCACGAGGGTTTAATTTTCGCGAATTTCAGTTGGATCGCAAATTTAACAACACGCGAAAATGTGTCCATGCGCTAGGGTGATAGCGCATTTACGTTAGCATCAACGTCAGTTCACGAAAACAACATCTCGGGAAAATTTCTATAACCTCCTCATTTGCGAAAATATCTGTACCCGAAAATAACAGCGTATACAGTATATGTTCAGCAACTTTGAACATATTATATGATTCTCAATAGTGTGTCTTCTCTTTTTCAATTGTTTTATTTTGTCTGAATTGTGTAGAAAGTTGACTATATTCCTTTTAGGTGAGAGAGCTTAGTCCTGTGTACCATAGATCTGATTATTCACCTTTGTATTGTGTTTGCTTCAAATTTATATGTGTTCTTTTTAAACTGATATCATATCTTATCCTATGGTTTTCACTTTTTGTTTAGAATGTTTGTAAACATTTTACACAATCAAAACATTTAGGTTGTGGTGTAATCATCTGCAAGAAAATTTTTCTAATTTTTTCTTATGTGTACAATGTCTTAATCATCCATGCAAGGAAATATATTCCTGCGACTCAAGATCAATGAAGCAGCAAAGTGATCGCTTTAAGACTGAAATTCTAATTGTTATGTAATTTGGTTTCTCTCCATGTCATGTATCTCCTGCGTGCATCAGTGTTGGGAGACCTTCATTGGCACAGAAGTCTACAAACTCGTCATCATTGATTTCATCCTGCAAAGTTTAGCCACATTTTTCCTAGAGTTCATCCGCAGGTAAGTTATTGAGTTGTCATGACAGAATATCAAAACAGGCTGGAGAAGAAATATGAAACATGATATACTTCTTCGAAAACATGGGAGTTAATCCTCTGAGAGTCTTTCATTTTGTGGATGATTTTCCTTCTTTTTTCAGCTCCATCTTTGGCAGTGGCGTATCTAGGGAAAACGGCGCCCGGGCAAGCGCGAAAATTGGGCCCTTAATTTCTGAAAAAGTGTTCAACCCCAACCTCATCCCGGTAGGGTCTTTGAAAAAAGATCCACATGATATGCTTTTTCAAGCATTTAAAAGGAGTATTTTGAGGGTGATTTAAATATAATAAATTTTGATAAATTTTGGCGAGCGAGCGCAGCGAGCGAGCCGAAAATTTTTGTATTTCAACTTATAAAATATGGAATTCTTGTCATTTTTTGGTTATTAAATCTTATAATTCTAATCAAGATATACTGTAAAACATGATATATTCGCGGCATGAATTTTTTGCAAATTGGAGCCGACAGCCTTTTTCGTGGCATGAAATTTTCGTGAAGTGCCACTGGCGTTCAATGCATATAATGTAAACATGGACTTTCGCGTGCATTTTAATTTCGCGAATCTTGGCGCTCGCGAAATTCGCGAAATTAAAGTGCACGCGAAAATTCCTAGTTTTACAGTAGTGACGGCCTTATAGATAACGATTTATACCACAAACTGAGGACTTGAAAAAATACTCTTAATCAGTACGAGCAAGTGAGCCGCAATTTGTATATTTCCGCGTCATCATTACGTTTTGTTCTTATCTTGTTTGATTTTTTTTTTTTGCCCCCTCCCCCCCCCCCCCCCACTGTACGTTCGAAACCGTTGGCGTCCTCTTTTGATCCATTCGGCGATCGCTTCAGAACGAAAGAAATTGCAGCCGCTGCTCTGTGTGATATTTTGCTAAATATAAAATGACATGTGCGAACACAATAGACATTGTCATTTTGTCTGCGTCATCATCACGTTTTGTTCTTATCTTTTTTTTCTTTAACATAAATTTTGGCGAGCGAGCGCAGCGGGCTAGCCAAAAAATTTTGAATTTCAGTCTACAAAATATGCAATTCTTGTCATTTTTTGATTATTCAATCTTACAACTCTAGTCAAGATATAGTGACGGCCTTATACAGAAGATAATTGTTTATACCAACAATCTGAGGCCTTAAAAAATACTCTAAATTAGTACGCGCGAGTGAGCCGAAATTTGTATATTTCCGCGTCATCATCACGTTTTGTTCTTAATTTTTTTTTTGATAAATTTTGGCGAGCGAGCCGAAAAATTTTGTATTTCATCTTACAAAACATGGAATTCTTGTCATTTCTTCAAATCAAGATATAGTGACGGCCTTATAGATAACCATTTATACCAACAAACTGGGGACTTCAAAAAATACTCTAAATTAGTACGAGCGAGCGAGCCGAAATTTGTATATTTTCCGCGTCATCATTACGTTTTGTTCTTATCTTGGTTGATTTGTTTTTTTGGTGCCCCCCCCCCCCCCCCCCCCCCCCCGCTTCAGAACGAAAGAAATTGCAGTTGTTGCCTGCTAAATATAAAAAGACATGCGTGAACACAATAGACATTGTCATTTTCTCCGTGTCATCATCACGTTTTGTTCTGATCTTCTTTTTTTCATATAAATTTTGGCGAGCGAGCGCAGCGAGAGAGCCAAAAATTTTTGTATTTCAGCTTACAAAACATGGAATTCTTGTGTGAACACAATAAACATTGTCATTTTGTCCCCCCCCCCCCTCCCCCCGGTCTTCTTCTTTTTTTTTCCTTTTTTTTCCCCCATTTTTTCGTTTTTGGCGCCCCCAGGGAGTGGCGCCCGGGGCACATGTCCCCCTCCCCCCCCCCCCCCCCCCCCCCCCCCCCCCAGATACGCCACTGGTCTTTGGTCAGTTTTGCAAAAATTGGGTTTAGCTCCTTTTTTTTCTTCCAATTTGGAGCAACTTGCGTAGAAACATGTAAGTTATCACCTTCATTTGTATATCATAGTACTGTTTTTGAGAATGCATTTGCTTTGAAGCAAGATATGCTTTCATATTCTTAGAAAGAGACAATCACACATGAAATTAAAGAAATGTATTGTACTTGATTATGTCTGCTAATGCTGAATACTCCCTGGATGGTGTAATACCTTTCCATGTTTTTACTTCAGTATCGCTGCTGTCTGTTCAAAATTTGAACATTCTAAAAATCAATGGATTATATTGGTTTCTGATTGCAATGAAGTCACAAATAGAAAAATTGACTTTTTTTGGTCAATATTGAGGAGAAAGAATGGATATCATGAGCATTGTCAATGCAGAAAGTGCAGTTGGCATATTTCTATTGGTTGAGAGATTTTTTGAAGAGCAACATGGTGACAAGCTTTGAGCTTTATGTATTTTGAGTTGCTTTTAGTTTTCTTGTGAGATTAGTGTCTGGCTTAAGTGGCCATCATGTGAATGGGACACAATCTGGATACTGCATTTCTTTCTCTCTGTCTCTTTTAGTAGCTTTATTGTTTGAATGATCTCTAGTTGAAGTGGCTGTATGTGACTTGAGTGAAAGGAGTCTAAACTTGTAATTACTGTTGCATTTAACCCTAAAAGGGCCGGGCTTTTTTGGCTATGCTCAGACCGGGGGGGATGGATTCCGCTCACCCCCCCTGAGATCTCGGCCATCGGTGGTGCGATTGCGATGAAATTTTGCATGCGTGAGACCCACGTCATAATCTACAAGATTGTGTCATAAGATTTGTTGAAACAATCAATTTCTAATTTTAATTGATTAATTATGCAAATTAATCTCAAGATCATATTTTAGCCTTGTTAAAAGTATTGAGAGTCTAATTTTTGTTTTGTAAATCTGTTTTAGCATATTCAACAATTGTACATCACAAAATCTTCCAAAACTCATTTCAATTCTTCTGTATTTTATTGTTTTCAGAATTTCTTATGTATTTCTGTGTTTTTCAACTTTTGTTTTTTCTTTGTTTTTTCATTGGAAATTGTCGCTGACCACTTTTCTACCATAATTAGCACAAAATTAATCAATGAAAGTGATTAATTGTAAAAATAATCAGGTTTTTATGACTTTTATGACAGAGCACTGTTTTCCATAGGAAATGTACACAAAATCACAAAATTGTGCCCGTTTTGGGACGACGTTCCGTTACAAAAATGGGCGTGGCTTCGCAAAAGTATGCGCGGACGTTGCAAATTTGGTCTCAAAAGTTCCGCGAGACTTGAACAAACAAAGTCAAGAAGCCTCGTGACGAGGTCTTTTCGCATTACAGAATTATAGTGCGAAACGTCGAGGGTGGGGGCGGATTTCGCCCCCCAGCCCTTTTAGGGTTAAGAGGCTTGTGTTGTGGCATGGTGTCCAGTTGACATTGATGCCATATGACTGAATGAGTCGTGTACAACCTGTGGAATAGTGATTGGTTTGTAAAGGCTAAATTGTTGAAATGCAGTCCAGTTGAATTGGCTGTCATGATATCTGACTGATTTGTGTCTAAACCAGTGATTGCCTTCCATTTGAGAAGCTTCCTTGAAGCAATGTTGTACAGTTGAAGTTGGTGTTACGTGATCATGTGAGTAGTGTACAACCTTTGGTACTGAAATTGCAATGTAGAAGCTTTACTGTATGTTGTTGATACTGTTGTTGATATTGTTTACTGTTATGTTGTTGATATGTCATTTAATGATGAATTTGATATATTTGCGTCCCATTCCCATTGACCCTCACAGAGTTGGCCGAGACCACTGCTGCCAGTCCTTTGCCTCACCTGAGTTTGACATCGCCCGTAACACTATGGATCTGATTCAAACACAGACCTACACATGGTAAGTTCCCAACATCAAGCAATCCCTGGGTCATATGTGGTGCACCATGTCAAAAGAGAATCCCACATTATCGTTTATGCTTTGGGGTTAAGTCAGAAATGTATGTTGCCCTCAGCTTTATTTACTCTATGGTGTAGACAGAGTCCTAAAAGTGGTCAATCTCCCACACCTCCCCAAACTATGCCACTACCCTTCACGACACGCAAACAAATGAGCAAACAAGCAAACAACCGAACAGACAGACAAACAAACAAACAAGCAAAACTCTTTTAGCCAAACAAAACATGATCTAAGACTTTTGTGTGCAATATGCAGTATTTGTTCTTGTGAATGCTACATGTGTGGTTTGAGTAGTATTGCTTGATGATGTTATTTCTAATTCCAAGAAAAGTCACTGCAAATTATAAAGCAACCTATCAGATTTCGTCCAAATTGTCTGTATTTTGTCAGTCGAAGAAAATCTTTACAACGAGGGTTGTTTGTAAAATACAATCAAATTTGTTTTCACTCTAATGACTTTTAGATGGAGTGCACAAAATTGAATAGATGTTTATGATCAACTGACTAACTGATGAACTAAATGAATGTATGAATGAATTGATTGATCAATGAATGAATGAATGAATTTTTGCCCCTTTGAGTATCCCAACCTGAGGATTACATGTTCTGTGTTTGTCTTGATGTTACTTTTCATAGGATTGGCATGTACTTTGCTCCATTACTGATGGTCGTCAACATCTTCAAACTTGTCGTCATATTTTATGTAAAAAAGGTGAGAATTAGTCCAGTTTTCTCATATGCCTGAAAGTATAAAAAAAATAATTTATATGTATTCTTTGGAATTTCGTGTACATGTGTTTGTTATTTCCTATGATGAACTTCAGGATGTGAATGCTGCATTCTCATCCTCATTATGATCAAGCTTATCTGTCTTAATCTATGTTTGCTCTAGGGCCTTACATTTGAGTGTACCAAAGAAAGAAAGAATGGTTAATTAGGATGTAACCATACAGTTATTAGAGATACAAAATGTTCCTTTTTTGCATTACAATGTATTTTATACTGGTTCTTTTTTTTTTGCCAAAAATACTGTAGGTTTCCTAAAAAATACTGTTTTTCCTAAATTGTACTGCTTGCTATACATGAGTATTGCAGGAAAGATAAGAACACAGGTTTTTTTTTTTTTTTGGTTATGTTTTTTTTTTTTACCACTCAATCCTTTTCAGCCCTCAGAATACTGCAATGTCGTTTGCAAGGTTGGCATCCTTTAGTCACAGATGGACGTAAGATGATTTGACATCGTTATCCATGGTGTACAAGAACTCTTAAAGAAAATTCATGATTAGCTCTTAATAAATAACTAACACACTTTCTCTCTCTTTCTACCACTCATTTCCTCCATCTCTCTCTCCCTCACCAGGTCAGTGTACTTTACAACTGCAAGCCCTCCCTGAGACCATGGAAGGCAGGTCTTGCCAAGACGGTCTTCCTTGGGATTCTCTTCCTCATGTACCTCATCTGTCTTGGAGCCATCGGCTACAGCATAGTCCAGTGAGTGACCTGCAGTGGATGGGATGGGTTTGGTGGGTGGGTGGGTGGGAGCAGCAAAACCATTTGTTAAGCCCAGAAAAGGAGAGATAAAGATGTTTATGCATGATTTCAGATGATATCATTGGCTCATTTATGTGTTTCTTGAGTGCATTCATGGTACTGAATGAGAATGAGGTCGCTTTAGTCCACTAGCTTGTCCCATGATTGCTTATTTTGCTTATTTTTTCTTTTGTGAGCCGTTAATTGTATAGTGCAATGCAGCCATGTCTGATAATATAATGCTGCTGCACTGCTGAGCTCAATGTTGCAACAAAATTTTCTTTCATAAAGCACTAGATATTGCTTTCACATCCATTTCAGGTAACCCAGGGTACAGCAGTAAAAAAAAAAAAAAGAAGTTAAAAAAAATAGAAGGCATATTCCTATTTAGTATCCTGGGGTACCAAAAACTGCATCAAATGTAAGAAGCAACATCATCTGCTACAATCTCACCTGACCCTTTGATCCCCCCACCCTATGATTGATATCTTTGCCAGGATCGAGCCGTCTGACAGCTGCGGACCTTTCAGGGGGCGCAACGCCACCTATGACGTCGTCATCGATCTGTTTAGCCGTTGGCAGGAGTCGGAAAAGGTCATCAGCACGGTAGTGGTCATTCTGACCAACCCAGGGATCCTAGTGGCCGTCATTCTCATCCTCAGGTATAGTGGAGGTGTCGTGGCAGAGTTGATAGGAGCGCACGTCCCTGAATCACATGAGCGTGATTTAGGTTTGTGGGTTTGAGCCCCATGAAGCCTGACACATTTGCCCTTCAGCAAGGCACTTTATCCACATTGCTGCTCTCCACCCAGGAGTATAGATGGGTCACCAGTAGGATGAGAATGTTTATGCTGGTTAATCAGCATGTGCGCGCCTGTAAAACGGCGACTGGCTGGAATGCTCCCCAGGGAGTGGAGAGTGAGCACTGTCAGTGCTGGTGGGGAATAATGTATCCAGATACTGGGGTAATAATAGTATATATGCACTTTGAGCACCCTACAGAGTGGATTAACGCAATATAAATTCATATTATCATTAGGAGTAGTAGTACATTGACTCCCGTAAGTCCAGTGGTCATATGTGATAGAGGCAAAGGTCAAATGTCAAAGACGTCAAAGATGTAGGCTCTGTAGTCTTTTTGGACTGCACACTGCACTTCCAAGAAGATTCTCAAGGAGTTAAATGCCTGCCATGGCACTTACAGAGACTCCAGTTCTTGTGACAGACGATCTGACTCTCCTGCGTTGAGGCCTTTTCTGCAAAATATCCCACTCTCCCATATGAGATTGAATTTCACCTGCTTAAGCTCTGTGTCTCCCACCTAATACTTTCTCTCACTTGCATTTTAATAGCTATCTCCCTTCCAACTTTCTTTTGCCATTAGTGTTCAAAAACTAAGGCTAGGATAGCACCAGAGAGCATCTGAACAACCCTGCAGCTTCCAGGGCCTGCGGAGCCCTGGACCTAGGCTGCAAGAAATGTCATGCTTTGCGCACACAATGTTGTGCGCGTGTTTACTCAATCAGAGACTCAAGGAGGTCCAAGTGGGAGAATCTGCACTTGTGTCTTGAGCAAGAAATTTTAAATGTGAATGCTCCTCTCTAAACCAACCCAGGGCACCATTTCTTGAAAGTTGTCAGCCCTGACAAGTTGTCAATCTCTGGCAATTCCATTAAAATCCTTGGTTTTGATTGGCTGAAAAGCTCTGGTCACTGATTGTTACTATGGTGATTGTCAGGCCTGACAGCTTTCATGAAACAGTACCCAGGTGCATGAATGGTTCTCCAGGAGTATAATGAACATCTTTGTGGTTGGATTCATGCAGGCAAGCGCTAGAAAGTGGCTACTCACCTGGTTTATGCTGGTTGGATTTAAAGTAAAATTCCACATCGTGCTTACGGTAGCTGTAAAAAAAAAAACTAAGACAAAAAAACAACAACAAGCAAACAGTCAATCAAACTAACATGATGGTCTAGTTTGCGTGTATAGATATCTTCTATGTCTTGTTTGACCCCCCCCCCCCTCCTCCTTTTCTCATTAGCTCACCTGAGCCAAAGGCTCAAGTGAGCTATTGCGATCGCCCTTCGTCCGGCGTCCGTCGTGCGTCGTGCGTCGTGCGTCGTCCGTCGTCCGTCGTCCGTCGTCCGTCGTCCGTCGTCCGTCGTCCGTCGTCCGTCGTCCGTCGTCCGTCGTGCGTCGTGCGTAAACTTTTTACATTTTCATCTTCTTCTTGAAAACCCCAAGACCGATTTTCATCAAACTTGGCAGGTAGCATCCCTAGGGGGTTAGGAACTCAATTTGTTAAAATGGGCACCATGCCCCACCCAGGGGGCCCCCAGGGGGGCCCAAACCCCCCAAAATTAAGGAATCTGTAAAAATCTTCTTCTCTAGAACCAGAAGTGATAGAGCTAAGTTAATACTATGAGTTAGTACATTGATGACTGTAGTTTCAAGTTTGTTCATGGCAGAATCAGGGGTGCCCCCCTTGGGACCCAGGGGAGGGGGGTGGGGAAGGGTTCTAATAGGGCCTAAATTGTACATTTTCATCTTCTTCTTGAGAACCCCATGACCCATTTTCACCAAACTTGGCAGGTAGCATCCCTAGGGGGTTAGGAACTCAATTTGTTAAAATGGGCACCATGCCCCACCCGGGGGGCCCCCAGGGGGCCCAAACCCCCCAAAATTAAGGAATCCGCAAAAATCTTCTTCTCTAGAACCAGAAGTGATAGAGCTAAGTTAATACTATGAGTTAGTACATTGATGACTGTAGTTTCAAGTTTGTTCATGGCAATATCAGGGGTGCCCCCTTTGGGACCCAGGGGAGGGGGTGAGGAGGGGTCCTAATGGGGCCTAAATTGTACATTTTTATCTTCTTCTTGAAAACCCCATGACCCATTTTCACCAAACTTGGCAGGTAGCATCCCTAGGGGGTTAGGATCTCAATTTGTTAAAATGGGCACCATGCCCCACCCAGGGGGCCCCCAGGGGTCCCAAACCCCCCAAATGAAGGAATCTTTATAAATCTTCTCTAGAATCAGAAGTTATAGAGCTGAGATAATATTATGAGTGAGTACATTAATGACTGTAGTTTCAAGTTTGTTCATAGGAGATCCAGGGGTGCCCCTCTTGGGTAGGGGGGGGGGGGGGGGGGTGGTTGGAAGGGTCCAAATGGGGGCCTGAATTGTACATTTTCATCTTCTTCCTGAAAACCTCATGATGGATTTTTGTCAAACTTGGCAGGTAGCATCCCTAGGGGGTCAGGATCTCAATTTATCAAAATGGGCACCATGCCCCACCCAGAGGGCCCCAGGGGGCCCCAATCCCCCCAAATTAAGGAATCTTAAAAAAATTGGGCCCTTATTGTACATTTTCATCTTCTACTTGAGAATGCCTGGTCAAATTTTGGTAGAGCTGTGATTTAGATTAGTGACTGCGTGAAAGGTGAACTTGCGATACTCAGGTGAGCGCTAGACCCGCGGGTCTCTTGTTTATATGTAATTATTTATCTATTTTTTAAAATCTTTTGTGGCTCCCAGCCTGCTGGTGTACTATCGACGGTCTGTCGCTATGGGATACAAGGAAACAGTCAAGAGGCTGAAGAACCAAATCAATCTGGTGAGTGGACTTGGATCACCTCTAGCCGAGTGCCTTTTAGGAGAAGTATTTTGGTCACATGTTTAGTTTTGATTTGTTTGGTTTTTTTGTATCTTTCGTTGGCCATGGTTTAAGGTACAAAATTTACGTAAAAAAGTGCAAATGAAGAAGTGTTGCATCGGTAATCAAGAGCTTTTTAGTAGTATATCTCGAAGTAATTTTCATGAGAGGTCGTAACTGTGCGATTCTGATGACAGTTTTAGAGACAAAGAAGATTCTACACCATGAATGGTATATTTTATGGTGATCATCAACAACAAAGCCTGCTGTCACACAGGACAGGTGTGGCATTAGCGGGCTGAAGGTTTATGTGATTCTGCATGAACAGGTTAATAGGTTAATAAATATGTATAGATGGACTATCAATTCTCTGTGTCACACGGTGTATATCCTGTATTCAGTGGAATGAAGGAACGTTTCTTGTTTTGTGAAGTTTTACATAGTGAAGTAAATGAGGGAGGGAGAGGAACACTTTTTGTTTTTTTTCTTGTTCTTCTTCAGATACAATGAGACTCTAAAGAGTTTCTACACCCCATCCATGATGGTGTAGATTAAGAATGCATGTTGGGAAACTTGTTACACGTGCAGCATTTATCAACCTGTGTTTGCTGCTTCTCTTCCTACCACTCCGTATTACAGGAAGGTAAGGACAAACGATTCCTCCTTCGGATGCTTCAGGATGCGATCAAGAAGCGAAACAAGGCGTTGGGCATCACCAGCGAGAACGGCAGCGTGGTGGTGGGTGGGGCCAGCAGCAGCGCCCTCGGCTACAACGGCCGCTTCTACAACTCGTCGCCCTCGCCCGTAGCCCCCCTGAGCTTCCACGGCACGGACTCGGTGGCCAGCCGTGGCAACAGGAGCATCAACGGTGCCGCATCCTCCATAGAGCAGCACCAGCTTTCGCCTCAGCAGTGGAGACCGGTCAGCCCCAGACACTCCCCTAGGCCGTCGCCGAAGGGGGGACGTCACAACCAGGCAGGGAGCTCCCCACGGATGCACCACGGCCACAGGCGATGAGGGAAATTCTCCAGAAAAGATTCCACCGATGTTCCCTTGAGATATCAAAGGGAAATCTGGACCTGTTAAAAGTTCGTCTGGTAAAAAACAGTAAAATTCTGTGTGAACATCAGTGAAAATTTGATTAAAATCAGATCAAACAATAGAAGTAATGAAATTTCAAAGTTTCACTGATTTTCGTAAAACACTCCTGGAACAGTCAGTATGAATGAATATGCAAATGAGTGAGTTTGGTGTCATCCCCTCACAACTTGCCATATAGATTGCACACAAAATCTTGAAATTTCCAGTATTTGTTCAAGCCCATTTGTACCCCAATCTCAAATCCTATTGTATCTGAATGATCATTATTCTGAAGTCTATCAGTCTGGAATAACATTATGTTCTACAATTTTATGTGGAAAAATTGAATTTTCATCATTTTTTTTTTTTACTATGGAAAATTGCGAGGTGATGACATCGTCTACATCGTCAGCTCACTCATATGCAAATTCATATTGACTGTTCGAGAACTGTTCAGCAAAATTAATTAAACTCCTACTTTCATAACTTCCCCTATTTTTATACAATTTTGATCAATTTTTTTTTTCATGATTGCACTTAAAAGATTTTACTCTTTCTTTTCAATCTAATTTTTAATTGGTCTTGAATTCCCCCTTGTCAAGATATTCTGAGAATATGCAATGATTCAGAACTGACTTGTTGAAAGTTCTGTTTCACTTAAACACTTGGATCAGATCAAGATTGTGTATTTTTTTAATGTTACCTGTTTTCGTTTTCATGGAAAGACCCATGTGTTCCTTGTAGAAATATTTATGAACATGTGATTTCAGAGTAATTATCTGTAATTAAGGCTGAAAATAGATTTTTAAAATCACAGATATCTGTCGTGGACTACAGCTTGCGGTTAGATTGGGGATTTTTCTCTTTGTTTATTTGTCCTGTGTTATGTTCGCTGATGCACACACAGCTTTGAGACGGCAGAATAAGACATAAATGTGGACCAACTTGTGATGGTGCTTAATGGAATTTGAGTCATTCTTCACCTCAGTTTAGACTGCTTTGCAAAGGAAATAAACCAAAGATGTTGTGATGTCTTATTATTTGACATTTATCGCATCATAACTGTAAAGAGTTACATGTGACTTTAATACTTGCATATTGTCAAACTGGAGCATATGAAAGCCTTTTATTTTTATAAGTGTTTACTCACTGGTTGGTGCATGTGTGAGAAAAGTTATCTTTGCTTGCAATGATTTTTGCTGTGTATGGGACATGTTAGCCCCTTCAGTAATTTCACCCCAGATCGCTGTAGACATGAGGTATTCATCTATTTGCGAAAATTTTCACAAAGTTTGCACTCTCCTGCATTTTAATGTATTTCTTTATAGACTGTGTCAGTATCACAGAGTCCTCGTGGAACCAAAGCAACAACCAAATTCCAAAGTGGCCTAAATTCTTATGATGAGATCTTTTATTTTGTTTTTATTCTTGTAGTGTGCATAATTACAGTATTCAACTAGTCTTTCACAATAGTCCTCAGTTTCCATACCTTAGTTTTTACTCTGCTGAGACAGATGTCTCGTCTGAAAGATTTGGATAGGTATGACTCATTTTGATCGATAACATGGACTTAATTCAAACTACGCAATACCAGCTTACAATGTATTCTATTAAAATGGATATATATGAACACATGGAACAATGTTATATATGTTTAGATTCTATTTTTGTCTACAGAGAAAAAAAGAACAATTATATTTATGCAATCTCCTTAAAATGAGAGGTGTCCTTAACTTTATACCACAGGCTGCATACAAAACTGATGTTAATCTGATGACATGTCATGAGTAGTGTTCTTTGGAGTATTATCTGATGGATGACTGGTGTGGTTTCAAAGGAGTATGGCTCTCCGAAGAATTTAATGAAGATCAGTCGTGGAATAGTAATGATTTATCTTCAAGTTGTTTTTTCCTCAATACATAACAGTGCAATTCAACAAAAGTATCACACTAATAGACCAAAGATGGCCAAAGTCTTCCATTACATGTTAAAATGTCTGGAAACAGCCAGTTTTAGAAATCATTAAGTGTAGATAGAATAAACAACATTATTTATTTATTACTATTATTACTATTTTTTTTTTGGTGATCCCTCTGTGTATGTTCTCGTCCTTTGAAGGACACTCTTTCTGTGCGAGTATCAATGTAGGTCTATGCAACATTTACTACAGTGATTTCCTCTGGCAAAAATCGGTTACGTAATAAATGCAGTTCTAGCAAAAAAGTGTCGTGAAGTGTTTCATAGACATTTGTTTGATTTGGGCTTGCAATGGAAAGATCACCTTCTTCATGATCTTCACGATTGCACAAGTCAAGTGGTAGAGAAATGTGAAAAGTGGAGAGAATATATTCACACAGAAGAGGACGAGATAACGCAAAAATGAGTGTAAGAAAACAAAGCAGCATGAAACAAAGTGAGACATTGGCAAAATAAATGCATTAAAGTGCATTGCAATAATGTTATCACGGAGAAAGGCGATGTGTTATTGTGGAGACGATGACAATGCTCAACGAGGGTGGCCTACCATATTTTTTTTTCCTTCATGAATATGGTGATACTTTTATCAGTAACATAATATTCTAAGCTCTGATTCTTTCACATCATAGTGCCTTAATGAAGTGAACCTCTAAATCCATGTGTTGTTGAGTGTATTTTGTTGCTTCATTATGAAGAATTTGTTTTTAAATTTCCCACAATGAGGCGTACATGTGTTAATGAAGTATTTAAGATCTGATCAAGTAGTTTATGCTAATGTGTATATATTGGATCTGCCGATTGCAAAGTGCAGTCAAGAATCTATTGTAAATATTGTGATGAACAGAGCTTCGATGAAAATGAAGAAACAAGATAAATTGTATACATGTATAAAGTGGATTTTTGCCTTACAACTCCATGATATGAAGTTCTGAAATCTGCCAATGAAAAATCTATCTCACAGTTGATTTAGAAATGTTCGATTAATATAGCAACAGATGAGTTATCGTCTTGACATGTTTTAATGAGGATTCGGTGTAGACCATAATTTTAAAATGAAGCAGTTTCACTCCAGAAATTCATGGGGTCTTTTTTCTGTTCTCATTGTCAATGACAGAGTGAACTCATCCTTCTGTTGCTGTTGAGAGTCTCCCAAGAGAATAGTCGCAGGCTGTGTTTTTTTTCTGTTACAGTATATGATAGACTATGCAATTTCAGAATGTAAAATATTATGCCTGTATGTTTTGATACCAAAGTAACTGTCACAGCAGGTAACATTTACCCATTCTCTGCACCCAAAACATTTAAACCAAGAATATAGAGAGAGGCTTCGAAAAATCTGCTGTAACCAGTGATGCCGTCAGTGCACGGCCCCATGTATCAGAATCAAAGACACGTTCATCTCGAGGTCAGAATGGTCATTCAAACTTTCCAACAGCAGAAATAGTCAAATTGTATCCATGGTGTATATCATAGGCAGTATCATTGTGGGTTTTTTTTTTTTTTTTTTGGTTAGATTCCATGCATCTTATTTTGTTTTTCTGGACTCAATGTTAGGATAATTTTTAAAGTCAAATAGTTGTTTATTAGATAGGCAGGCTTTTGAAACAGTAGGCTCCTTCACCAGTGCCTTGTATTCTTGTATTGGTGAGGCAATGTAACCATATGACTTATTCCCTGGGATCTCGTCTAGGATCTCGTCTGGGATCTCGTCTGGGGTCTCGTCTGGTGAGATAGGGGACAGTATGTCGTGTGTCTGGCCCTGGCATGGTAACAATAACCTTATGCTAAGGTCCTTCTGCCGGGCACACAATGAGTGTATCTGTGTAACATAGTGATTGCAGCATTTCGCTGATTTCTGTTTTCTGTATTACTCGCACTTCCAGGACTTACAAAAGTAAGTACTGGTTCATAACATTTGGCCGTGTTTTATGATTGTTTTTCTCTTTTAGAAGGTGAAAGAAGTGAATAGTACATCTGCTTCGTGTAGATATCACACATTATCTAGTATTGATCACAAGTATTACTAGTTACAGCCATGCTTGAATAGTTTCAAGCCAGCAATAGAGAGTCTATTATATTGAAACTATACATGAACTTGAGGACTTGTATTCTTTGTTTTTTCTTTTATTTGGGGGGGGGGGGGGGGGGGTTGCTTCATCAATTTTCATGATTGTGTATATTTGGCCATGAAAGTTTACTGAAGCTTGTTTTATTTTTCCTTTGCCTGTTGCAACTCAGGAGACTTTGCAATAATGGGTATTTTTGTAGAGATTTATTATGTGTTTAGTTGTTCGTCTCTTCTTGAGCATTGTATTTTCATTTACTCTCTCTCTCTCTCTTACTTTCAATTACCATCATAAAATTCAATATGAATATGAGGTGTTCGTAATGCACATATTTAATTAGCAAAATATCTTATTTATTCTGTAGAGTTTCCCCTCCTCTTATAGGATATCTTCCTTTTTTCTCTTTATATTTTTTGTTTCATTTTTGTTGTTTTTTGCTTTTTTCTTTTTTTTTAAACATGTTGCAGGAAGATATGAGAAAGATGGTAATCATTACTGTAACCCATATGTCCACTAGAGTGGTTTGGGGCTGGACTCGAAAAATTGCCTTATATGCAGATTTGTGATGACTTATGTTTCATAATCTGGTGACCTAGCATTTTTTCTGTGTGTTACCGGTGGGGCAGGTGAAATCATTGTTTTGCAATCTGACAGAAAACCAGTTAATGTAGGATTTAAACAAATATGTATATATATATATATATATATATATATATATATATATATATATATATATATATATGTATATATGATTTTTTTTTTTTTTTTTTTTTTGGGGGGGGGGGGTGATAATGTTTGAAAGGGTGTACAATGTATTAGGTGAAAGTGGATGCTTCTTTAGTGGAAAGAAGCCAGAGAATTTTGCCTTGTCAAGAAACTGATCTGCTTCTTCTGCAGGAAAATTTGCTGCTGTAGTTTGTCTTCCATTTGTGTCTGTGTGTCTATCCATTGGGACCAGAGCAGCTTTCATAGCAGTAGCAACTTGATCTCTGATCCTTTTCTTTCTGCTGCCAAACTTTGGCACCATGTGTGGGTTGATAAACGTGCGAAGTGGGTTACATGTTTATACCGTATGTCCCCCCCCCCCCCAAAAAAAAAAAAAAAAAAAAAAAATTACAACGGGACGCTCCGCAATGATAACTTTATAAAAATAGTGAATCAATCCCAATACAATTTCAATGTATGAAACTATAACTTATTACCCATGTCTTGCAGAAAACCCCATCCAATTTGCTTCAGTGGTCAAAGAAAAATGATGATTTTTGTAGAGCATGTCAGGAATCCCTTCCCTCCAAGTTCTGTCCATTGTGTTCACACATTAACATGCAGTTCCAAAAGCATCAGAGTGCTAATCTTGGAAGAATCACATCCCCGACATGCTTCACAACGATTCACATTTCTCTGAATGGGGTTTTCTGCAAAATATAGGTAAGATGTTATATTTTTAGACCCTGAAATAGCATTCAGACAGTTTGATAATATTGGTAGTTATCGATGCAAAAATCCAGTTGTAATTTTTTTGGGGACATACTGTATGTGATCTGGGTGACTGTTTTCAACTTTCGTTAATGCTCACATTCATCTTGAATTGCAATGATATCACAGTCCTCAAAATCTCAAGTTGTTGCTTCTGATTTCTCAAAGGTTTATGTCTTTCATCTATAAAATCCTTTATTTAATCATCTCATCTGGTTGTAATGTACATGTATAATGCAGTGTACCAGGTATGATGCCTCTGTTGCACTAGGTAAGGTGTATTTCACAGATTGCTTTCTCGTCTATATGAAGTCTGTACTTGGATATTACTTCTGAATATTTCTGTATGTTTGTGAATCTTTCATTGCCTCTGCAAGAAATTTTAATGGTGACGTCTACAAAGATTTGAGGAATTGTAGAATATTACGGTATGTATATTTATATCATAGGATTATATCTAATGCGATTTGCTTGTGAAATAAAATCTTGTTTCACTAAATGGTGTGTTTCTGTGTATAAAATATCTGTCTTTGAAGGACAGATAATATATTTTTGTTTTGGTTGCGCTTATGTGTGGATTGTATGTTGGCACGTTTATCGTCAATATGACTGAAATTTTATCATTACATAACCGTGGTATGCAAAAGAAACTGGATATTTGCTGTGTGGAATCTCTTGATACAGACCAATTGATACAATTACTCAAATGATACAAAACATGATTATGGCCATGTATAGATACATTTATAATACAAACACTGACCATGCAGAAGCAAGAATTGATTTTGATAGAAATTGGTTGAAGGGGCTCTCGTTGTAAGGGTTTGACCCCTCCCCTCAAGCTCCCCTCCCCCTTCCCTCAGTAACACTTCAGAATGAGAAAACGAGATAGCGGACACGCAAGACCTTGAAATGATTACATATATTCATAAACTATACTAAGCTATACTCTATGGCTAAAGATTGAGAAAGTGTAAAGAAGTTAAGGAATGAGGCAGGTGATTTTCACAGTGACTTACAAGCTAAGGGTGGTATTCTGAAATCCTTCCTAGGAAGAAATTTCTTCCTAAGTCAGGATTTTTTCCTAAGTGGTATTCTGAAAATCTTCCTAAGTTTCTTCCTAAGTTGACTTCGGAAGAAACTTAGGAAGGGGGCGGGAATATGCAAATTTCTGACTTAGGAAGAAGTTGGTATTCTAGAATGCACTTAGGAACGAATTTTAGGAAAATATCTAGGAAAGCTCCACCCCTGTCCTAAGTACGTTGTTAAGAATAGCAAACTGCAAGCATCGTGATAGGCGCGCTTGTCAGTCATTGCGCGCACATGTACTTTGATGCGCGAAATGAGCGTGAGAAAGGGGACATGCCGCGCACTCGTGTATTTGACCCTACGTCACAGTAATATGCGATTGTCATTGGCAGACATTGGTTAGTTCCTTATGATACGGCATTTCGTATTGGCTTAGGAAAGGACGTGGGTTGGGATAAGGATGGCTTAATTTGCATTAAGAAGTGCCTAGGAAGACATTTCAGAATACCAATTTTGTCTTTCCTAGGCACTTCCTAAGTTTCTGACTTAGGAAGAAACTTAGGAAGAAACTTAGGAAGATTTTCAGAATACCGTCCTAAGTCTTTTCAAAACTTAAAGGACAAGTTCACCTTCATAGACATGTGGGTTGAGTGAATGCAGCAATGTTAGTACAACACATCATTGAGAGTTTCAGGGAAATTGGACAATCCGTTCAAAAGTTATGATTTTTTGAAGTTTCTGCTCAGTCACGGCTGGATGAGAAGACTACTATAGCTTGTGATGTCATATGAGTACAACTATATAAAGAAAGTATAAGGAAAATTTAAGATATTCTCACTTTTCTCACATAATAAAAGAACACTCAACTTCTTTCTTTCAATAGTCAGGGGGGATTAATATTACCCCTTACATAAGTCAGTAACAAGTGGAAGAAATGTGCACTTTATCAGAGACTCCAACTCTCCCGTTTTCGACGGGAGATCTCCCGCCGAAAACCCATTTTTGCAAAATCTCCCGTTCTCCCGCTTATGATTTAATTTCTCCCGCCCTGGCTCTGTGTGTCCTGTTGGAAACGATTTCTTACTTATTGCTATCGTATGTTGAAAAAATAAGCCTTAGATAGCACCAGAGAGCATCTAGAACCCTGGGAATTTCGCGCTTCGCACACATCAACTGGGAATCTCCCGTTTGCTAGGGGTTTCAGGCGGGAGAATCTCCAGATCAGAAGGTGCTTTGGGTTGGAGTCTCTGCTTTATTCAAAAAGTAAAGTTTTGTGAAATTCTCTTTTTATTTTCCTTATACAGTTGTACGCATGTGACATCATTCATTATAGTAGTCTTCTCCTCCAGCAGTGATTGCACAGATATTCTAAAAATTCATAACTTTTGAACGGATTGCCAGATTTTCCTCAAACTTTCACTGATGTGTTCTACTAATATTGTTGCCTTCACTCAATCCACATGTATATGAAGGTGAACTTGTCCTTTAATGCACATATTATACAAATCATATGAATATGGAAATGACTGAATGAGTGAATAAAAACTTGTGATTGGATGAACTCATTGTACACAGTTATCATATTGCTAAAACCAGGAACGATTCTCCTAAAACTTCACTGAGGTATCGTGTGTGAGTTAGAATACAATAGAGGAGTAGAAGTAAAGCTATTAAAAAAAGATGCAAAGTATATGCACGATTCCAGAAAATGTCTGTAATCCTATCACACTTTGACAAAAATAGAAAATGTATGTTTTCAAAATTTAACATCATGAAAGGGTTAACCAATACAAATGATATCTATTTTTTGCAAAGAACCACTGCCCAAGTTACCCGACGCAATTTAGTTTCAGTTTCATTGACGAAACTCCCGTCGAAACTAGCTCGACGAAAGTCTCGTCGGTTGCCGATCGGTTGTCTTCAGATGGTCAACTGGGGGCGTCGTCCTTAGCGATCGTACCTTGGGATTATTGTTTATAGAGACGCCGTTACTTCCGTGTTTACAAAAGCGATCAAACACATGTTCGGCACGGGAACTGTCGTGCTACGCTAACCGCACAGTTGGCGTTGTCTGCGAGATCGAGCAGCTGGCTGTACAGGTGGTCTGTGTGGTCAGTTCACAATTTATTGTGCACGCTGCATCGCACGTATTCAAAATTTAGGCAAATCATTCTGTCACTCTTTCGGTAAGTACTGTCTGCAGATCTTCATAGATTGAGGACCAAATAAGTCCACACGGTTATGAAATGTAGGGACCATTCATGAGCAAAACCGATGGGAGATAATTTGGGCTAGTCTCCTCATTAGTTTACACAGACAGGGAGGAGACGTCCCGTAGCCGTAGCGTAGGCGTAGCTGTGAACTGCCGACGGTTTAACGTTAGAAGTCTACTCGGTGGATTCTTATCACAGAAAGTTAGCATTTATCACTAGATAATGAATAACAGTCATGTCTGTGTTTGATGATGTGGATATGTTTGCAAAGGCTCTGCTCTGACTAATCCGCACAGAAAGTTTTACAGTCTTTAAACTAGGTGGTAATGGTGGTACCGCGACAAAAAGCAAACAAACGAATCGTTGGTAGGTAGACAAAAAAACTGTGTATCTTAAAGGTTAAAACGGTTCACCAAAATTATGCTCACTGTTCTAACCTCAAACAGAGTAGCGGTACTTCATATTAAATAAATTTATTAATCCATACATGTATGATGTTCCGAAGTATTGAAATGGATTATTAATGCTCTCTTTTTTTTAATCTTTTTTTTTTTTTGGCTTGTAAATCGTTTTGATTCACTAGCATTGGAACTATGAGGCTAACAACAGATTATATCAATCAAATATATTGATTATGCATTCATATATCAAGCAAGCTTTGTCATTCAAGAAAACTTTTGTATTTTGTCCGTTTTCATCGTTGACCGTCCACTCCTGACAGGCCACATTAGTCGGCACCAACATCCGGGAGACAAGATGGCAAGGTCGGGGGAGGAGTCCTGCTCTTCCAGCTCAATTGGACTGGAGTCTGTTTCCTACAGCCAATGCATACCGCATCCCCAGTCATGGACAGAAGTGCCCGAGTACAACATGTCACTGCGACAACAGAACACCCATGATCCCTTCGGGGTAAGATACAGTAGGGTTGGTCCTACTACTCATCGACTGCCTAATTTGTATTTGCCTGATAAGAATATCTAAATTCACGTAAAAACTTGACCTACGTGATTTAGAAAATCCAGCACTATCAAATACTGTTGTTCCGGCCTTTTCAATTTGAAGTTTCATTGCAAAAATATCGCCGTCGAACTTGAGTGCCCTTTTTTCAGCTCCCCGCGGTGCCGCTCCTTTTTTAGATCGACTGCTATTTTTGTATTGACAATGCACACAAACCGAGTTGTATTGAACACCGTGTTGTACGAAGCTTTTTAGAAAATGTATTGACATTACATTACGATTCGGTTAAAACATTCATTCGAAATTTTGTCCTTGATTTAAACCATTAATGAACAGCAAGTTTTCGTTTTCCCCACACATCCTCATCAACAGTCAAAGCCAATGCATTTTTATGTGCTCTAGCTGCGCGCGCGTGCAGTGCGTACTAAGCGTTCTGATCTGTGCACCAAAAACTAGGTGGCCGGTTTCAAAAAGGGTGGTCAATGAGTAGTAGAGTTACCATATATGTACAGTACATGGAAGTACAATCCTATAGTCCCTTGTTTGTTTGTTTTTTCAGGATAATTGACCATCGCATTCAGCATGGATTTTTATAGAAATGAAAGGAAATTGATTTTATAATTATTATGATTGAATTTGTTTTTATGCAGTCCTGGGGCCCGTTGCATAAAAGTTACAACTATGGTAACTTTGCCATATGGTAACTTCCATGGAATTCTTGATTTTGTTGATTTGTTGATTCTGTTGAGTATTGTTGCCATGGTAGTTACCATTGGATGGCAAAGTTACCATAATTGTAACTTTTATGCAACGGGCCCCTGGTAACATAAAAGATCCGAGGCATAATGGGACAACATTGGGCTCCATGGGAAGGCTCAATATCCCATTGATTGAGTAAAGACAGGATGGGGGAAGGGGAGATATATAGGAACATGAAGTACAATATAAGATTTATTCTGGTGTTTGCATGAGAAATTACCAAATTGATTTCAACTTCTTCTCCTATTAAGTGCAGCTTCATGCCTGAAGGTTACGCACTATGATAGAACTTAAAGATTATGCATTTAATCAATAGGCCCCCAATTACAAATGTAGCCCTTGCTATAAAAACATCATTTTAAGAAACTTTCATCACAACAGAGTCATTCTTCTATATACAGGGTTGTAGGTCAATTAAAACAAAAATCATATTGTTTTCATGCCCTGATTTAACAACATATTTATGCAACAAACCAATTTTGTGCACATGTGTGTGTGTCCCAGGGATTTTGTTACAACATATGAGTCCTTTGTATTATTCTTGAATGATTAACATGTGGTATGTTTGTGGCGCATATCCTGTACCCCTGTAATTTTTTATAATTTCTCCCTCTTTTCCTATCATCTCATTCAGAATTGGAAATACGACGTAAAGTGCCAGATTGCTCACATAGCTGAAAAGCTTGTAAGTGTCACTCATTGCGGCTTTGCACTTTATCTTATTGAACACCTTGCCATGATATCCAATTGTATTTGATTGAAATGAACATTATTCAAGAGCTCTGCCTCCGCAAGAAATTACAGAAGTTGTCACAGGCACTCTTCTAGCGTTTGACTCTTATACTCATTAATGTTGATTTAGCTGTCGATCACACAGCCCTTGCCAATGACTTTGATGATATTGACAATAATAATGATTATATTAATCATATAATAATGATCCGTGGTACAAATGTAGCATCGTTATGTGATCATGTGTGTAAAAGTTTTCATTCTGTGATACATGCCTTTATATTCAAAACATTTTTTTAGAATACCAAATCAAAATAAATGAAATTTTACGAATAAACTTTGACCTCTGTAAAGTAGATTTGATGTGCAGTACAACCAAAACACAAGAATGGATGAATAAGTGTGATGATTTTCGTGATTATATTTCATGCTTTATGTGGGAATTAGTGACATATTTTGTTAATGTCCATACGTGACTACGAACTGCATGTGAGATTGGATGTAGATTGGGTCATACTGTAACAATGTGTTGATGAGTGGTGATGTCTCAAATTTCACAGAAATTATTGAGTTGGAAACCATTTCTCGCCTCACAGAAACAATCCTTAGGTGATCATCCTGACACGCGAGTGCGTGGCTATGACATGGCCTGGCGGCCAACTCTGGACGAGTCGCGACTCAAGCAGAGCCGACGAGGGGACACAGCCCTGCCTCTCTGCCCGGAGCACAAACAACCCCTGTCGGCCGACGAAGCTCCGCCCCCATCCAAGGAAGAGACGGAGGGCTTTTATCACGCCAACAGCACAGCCGATCCATCGTACGCCCTGTCGTTTGGACTTGGGAGCAGAAACATCTCGCGCTGAGGTACATCAGCAATCCCTCCCAAGTGCCTGCTGTTGGCTTAAAGGATAGTTTTCTAACCAGCCTTAGTGCAAAATACAAAGTGAACTTTTGAGTGACGTGACATGCAGTGTAGTTACAAAATATGCGCAGCTTAGTTGTCATCGAGCATACATGTCATCAACTGCTGAAGAAGTAAAGAGGATGCGGATTTGGTTGCCACTGCTGTAGCATATGGCAAATGTAGAATGGCTAAGGTAGCATGGATTAAGTTGCATTTTTTTTTTGTGTGTGCATCAAACCAGTGCAACATGGCTTAAGTCCATGCATAGTGACATGTAGGCATGTTTGTGTTGCAACATCTCGATGTAGTTGCTTCATTTTTGTCTGGTAGTGGGTACTTTTCTCTTCTAACGGTAATGGGAAATCTTTGCACAAAGTGTGTCACTGTTTACTCCCATCGTTGATATAATCGCAAAGAGAATTCTAGCAGGTGTTGCTTCACTTCTGAAAGCAAGAAACACTGTGAAACATCTTGGCAACCTTTCGCTCAGTATGAACTTTCCAGTATCAACATTGTAGATGCAAACGAAAATCAATGTGATGAATTTACGACTACAAAATTACTTCTTTTCTTTCTTTTTGTAGAGAAAATAATTCTCAAGGCCCAAAAGCTTTTATAATCATGAGGCCTTGATGATTCTCCTGAATTATCAACTTATTTTGTTACCTCTGCCAAGGGAGGAGGTTATGTTTCCATTACCGTTGGTTTATTTGTCCGTGTGCAAAATAACTCAACAAGTTGTGAACAGATTTGAATGAAACTTATAGAAAAGGTTCAGATTGATCAAGACAAGTAACAGATGATTAAATTTTGGTAGTGATCCAGGAATTCTTATGGATTTTATGAAGGATTTTCAATATTTTGGCCCGTTTGGTCAATGAACTTGGGAGTTCAAGCTGCTTATTTTTGAGGTTTTCATAAGCGCACTAAAGTGCATGCTCTAGTTTCTGCGCTAGGGCGAGGCATGCTGCACAGCTGAAAGTTGATGATGTAACAAAAGGCTTCTATATTGGGAGAGTGGGCTATTTTCAGCATGCATGTATGAGTGGAAATCATTGATCTCTATGGAAGAACAGGATTAGTGGTGGAAAAACCTGCTCAGCTGAGGTCTGCACTCTCAGAGTTTTTTTCTAGTTTTGTAAAATTTATTTATTCATTTATTTTATGGGTGGTGTGGGGAAAGGAGAGGAAAGGTCAGTCTATAATTATTATTCCTCAATATTATTACTCATCAAAATGGAATAGGGTATTGTTGATTATTGCCACAATACCAGAACATAAACAAACAAAAACTTACAGGATAGAGCCTTCTCTTTGATTGCTCCATGTCTTTGGAACTCTTTGCCAATCCAACCTCGGAATTACAACAAGTAATACTGTCAAATCTGAACTAAAGACCTATTTTTCCCAACAACTTTGTGAGTAATATGTGATATATTGTTGGAGACGGGTGACTTTGAATTTTTTTTTTTCACAGTTAAATGATGCTATATTAATGCTGTTCCCCATCATCTTCATAATCATTCATACAGACCCATAATCGTGATGGGAGAAAATAGATGACTGCCAATTGACCTGTTTTCATTACTATTTTCTTCACACCCAAGTGAAATGGAGAAAAGAAGTGGATACTGCATTGAAACTACAGACCTTCATTGGCTGACCCATACCTATTGATAGATCTATATCTATCTTATCTATCTTTCAATCTATCTATCTATCTATCTATCTATCTATCTATCTATCTATCTATCTATCTATATCTATTTATCTATCTGTGAATATCCGTCTGTCAATCTATATCTCCATTCTTATAGGTCTAAAATCACCTAGTAGTATCTGTCTTTATCACCATCTTTCTTTGTTTCTTCCTTCTTTATTTATTTTTTTTCTCTCCTAGGGTATCAATTAAGGGCTAGTCTGTTTGGCTAAAGAGTCTAACTATATATGTGGTATTAGGTATGAAATCTAAGTGCTAGCCTCTTCTGAAAGAGGGAAATAAAAAGCAACTCATGAAAATTACATTAGAATATATAGCTCTCTGTTTAAGCAACCTGCAGGGAATAACAGTTTTTATGTGCAGCAGGTTTGCTGTGATATCTCTCTTCTGTTTAATAGCATTGATGTGTTTCTGCATCTAAAAAAAAAACCAAACAAAACAGAGAAAATGAATTGAGATTGAAGTTAGACAGGTGCATATGAAAGTGATTAGATATCATGTAAGCAAAAGAAATGATCCAAAATCAAGTGACCAACAACATTTTTCCCCTCTCTCCCTTGTTTCTTAGTTCAAGAACTTATCAAAATTAATTCTTTTGACACTATTAGATGCCCTTGAAATCTTTTAGATGAAAAGTTACAACTTCCTGTGGAATTAGCTGAAATTAAGAAATCATGTGCTAAGTTTCAGAAAGTGTTTTTTTTTTTTTTTTTGTACAGTGCACTCCCATTATAACGAACACAGTTATAACTAAATTCCGGTTACAACGAAGTAAAATTCAGACCGCAAAATTATCCGCTTTGTTCTTTATTGTTTATTTGTTCGGTTATTACGAAATTTCGATATTATGAAAGAAAATTGCTGGTCCCGAGGCTTTCTTTATAATGGGAGTCCACTGTATAAGATTGTTAGATACTGATGGCTTGGACTGTTGTCTAACAGGCTATGTATAGGGATGTATTACTGTACTGTATTATCCTAATGACCTTTCTCTCAAACTTTTGAAGAAGAAGAAGAAGAAGAAGAAGAAAAAAAAAAATGAAAGAAACAACTGTTGGGACCCTTTTTAATAATCATTCCTAGGTCAATTCATGTACATGTACCCGATAAATGATTTATTTTGAATCATGATTTTATCAACTACATGCGTAATTCTACTCGTTGATTTGAATGAAAAAAGCTGTTGTGCTGTCTTGTGACCAATTACCAAATGCTGAAGTATATACAAAAAAGAAATACTGCTCTCTTTTTCGCTTAGCAGTACAACCATCTGTTTTATTCATCAATGAATTGAAAGATTTGCTTTACATAAGCTCTTTTACTGTCTATGAATTAAACCAGAGTTTGACTTTCCTAGTGCCTTCACAAAGATATGGACATATGGAATCCTAAGTAAGAGAAACTAATTACTTATGAATCTTTAGCATTACCTTCAGGTTTTTAGGATATGTTTGGTTCCAGCAAATTTGATTATAATATACTGTTTCTTGCCAAAATCAAGTCACAATTCGGTGTGTATGGCGACACATATTATTCAGAAATCAGTTGCTCTTTATAAACACATCCCATTTGAATTGTAATCTCTTTGCATGCATGTGTATGGTTTCACAAAGAGTAGCATAATTATATCTCTTAGAATTTTCATGTGCCTATACTATGGACCAACAAGCAATGCTGCACACATATTCATCACAAGAGCAAAGTTGTCATATTCAGAATGTGTGTATTCATGATTGGACAAACTATTTGTATGAAATAGTTTTTATGCACTTGTCTGTTGTGTATATGTACCAGATTCAAGATGAGTGAATATATCTATGCAATAAATATATTTGAAAATTCAAAACTACAGTGGTTCTGATATTATTTGTCATTCTCATTGCACTTTAATTGAATTTGATGTGTACTACAACGTAGCTTTTAAAGTGTATGAACATTTGTGCAATCTTATACACTTGAACCCAACAAAATACAACTTAAAACAGACAAAAACAACAAAAACAGGCCATGACCAATGACCAGCTTTGCTGGCTATGAGTTGTGACCAATGACCAGCTTTGCCCACTTGCAGAGCTGATGTGACCAGTAACAAACTTTGTCGACTATAGCCAGACTATGACTAAAGTGACAAACTCAGCCACCTCTGCAGAGCGATGACCAATCACAACCTTTGCTGACTCTGCAGAACTTTGACCAATGAACTGCATCGACCGTGCAAAGTTGTGACTAACAACCTCTGATTAGGCACAGGTGTGACCAATGCCTACCTTTGCAGACTGTGGAGAGCTGTGACTAATTTTGGCAGAGACACCATAAGCAGTGATTATTTGGAGGAGAAACACACACATTCCATGGTTTTACTTTTAAGGGACAACTGACAATATACGAAAATGATATGAAATATGACACAATTTTATTGACCGAGAGTAGCAGTCCTCAAAATCATAAATTTTTTCTGTTCTCAATCACAGCATTGTACAAACTTACATCCACACACACAAACACACACACGCACGCACACACACACACACACTCACACATGGCCACACAGACTCATACACACTGAAATGTACATCACTTTATGGCATGAGCAGAGAGAGTTACCAGTCAGACATATACAACAGATTATGTACTTCACAGTCTTTCCCTTGAGATTTGATTTCTTTAATGATGCAAACTGGGAGAGAGCTCCACGAGAAATGCTGAATTTATATCATACATTGTACTTCTCATACAGCCAGTTATCATTTTGTCTTTCTCTGTGCAATGAACACGGTCATTAGAAGTATAAGCCCACCAGTGGCCCTTAAATTGGTTGTACTATTTGTTTGTTTGTTTCTAGACAAAGACAGGTGATAGACAGTGAAGTTGCATCTTGACCCATCATCAAATGCCAAGCTCAAACAAAACAATATTTCCCAAATGCTTCAAATTTCACACGTGAAATTGCATATGAAAAAAAAAGGCCCTAAACCATTACAAGAACTAGAAATGTCGCTATGGCGACTAGTATGCCTCCGCCATAATGCATGATTCTCCCAATAGGTGTATAGTACAATGTCTTCACAATGTGTGATGACAGTTTCACATAACTGGCAAAATATTGAAATGACAGGTTTGTCTGAAATGTCTTGAATGTTCACCCTCCTTGAACTAGGTTTGCTTTAATTGTCTAAGAGTGCAGGTAGGCCTACATGTATTTGGGGAATTGAGGATTATTACTTGACTTTTGACCGACCCTTTATAAGTTTATGCAGTGAGTAATTTTCAAGGTATGAAGAAAAAGTGTAATTACAGTATAAAATATATATATATATATATATTTTTTGCATTTTAGCCTGTCCTTTTACCCTTAACCTTTGACCTTTGACCTTCTGGCAGGAAATTTCCCAGAGAATCTCCATTAGGTAATACATGTAAATATTAAGTTTTAAAAATAATCCTGCAAGCATTGCAAATAGTATATGAGGGAAACAGTGAAATTTTGAGGAGTTGACCTTGACCCCTGACTATTGACCCATGACCCCTAAATTCCCTAGATAATCCCTGCCAGTCAGTACATGCGTATGTACCAAGTTCCATGAAGATGCATTGAACCATCTGCGAGAAAAGTGAAATTGTAACATTTTCACCTGACCTTTGACCTTTTGACGTTTGACCTTATGATATGAAATTCTCTCTGGAGAATCTTTACGCAGTAGTACATGTCTACACTAAGTTTCAAGGAAATACCTTCCGGCATAGCATAGATATGGGGGAAATAGCAACATTTTACGCATTTGACCTTGACCTTTGACCTTTTGCCAATTTCACTAACAAACTTCTCAACTAACTGCCCCATCATACGTCATCCTTGGACCAAGTTTGGTGAAAGTTGCTTCATCCAGTTTTGAGTTATCATATCAACAGATAAATTTTAGGATTTGACCTTGATCTTTGACCTTTGACCTCTGTCTGATTTCACTCAAAAACTAATCAAGTAATTGTCCCATCATACATCATCCTCGGACAAAGTTTGGTGAAATTGGCTTGATTCAGTCTTGAGTTATCGCGTAAACGGATACAATTTCATGATTTGACCTTGACCTTGACCTCTGACCTTTAGCCGATGTCACCCAAAATCTGTTCAAGTAATTGCCCCATCATACTTTATACTTGGACCAAATTTGGTAAAATTCCAGTCGATATTACTAAAAAAAAAAACGTAAACGAATGCAGACGGACGTACAGACGTACGGACAACCCGAAAACATAATGCCTCCGGCACCACTTCATGGCGGAGGCATAAAAAGAAACAACACAAACAAATTTAGCTTTGGCAGAACACCAAATATGCTATATATATGCACTTGCACCAGAACAGTGATACATGTATTTCATTTGTATTTGTCATGATGTGCAGATGACTGGAATCAGTTTCAGTGTTTTTTTTATAGTGTCAAGAGAACAATATAAAAGCATAACAAACTCTTGTAAAGATGAAAGACATGTATTGAAGGACCCAATAGGTTTTCCACAATAAAAGAGACGCTTGTGTTCGTATGCTATCATATGCCAGCATATAAATACATATATAATATGTATAGATATATTCATAGTGAATGTAAAGAGAGCAAGAGATAGTGTTATAAAAATATACTGTTTATAATGGTCTGTACAAGGAAACACTCATTATATTCAAGGACACTTGCAAAATGTAATTTGAGTACCAAAAAACGGAAGATCGTCAAACACCATATGAAAGCACAGAATGATTACATGAAAGAACGCTGATTAATTTCTTAATGATAGAATGCATTGCCTGCATTATTAATAATATGCTTGGTGGGGATAAGAAAACAAAATAATGTGCAATCATCAGACATACTGACAGCTTTTAAATGACGAATACAATACATACTGCCACATCTGTCAACAAAATTGTGGTCAAAATTGTGGTATGACTTTTGCAGACACAATGATGACAGAAAATTAAAATCTTCTCAAAAAATCCCTTTGGAACACCACTATTCAATCACCAGGCAATGTGTGAGGAAAGGAATCGTGAGTGAAGCTTTCATTGTACCATGGTACTTTAGCATTCGCTGATTTATCAATCAGTTTGGGTGGGTTTGTGTGTTTGGGCAAAGTTAGAACTTGGCACCCCATCCACTGAGTCAGGCATGCAAACATGGCACATAAATAGTTAAAGATGTTCCCACTGTGACACTGGTCTAAAATGTGCAAATTTGCACCCATAAAGGTGCTCCCACTCTGACACTCAATGTCTGGTTTAAAAGGTGCAAAGTTGCACCCATAAAGGTGCGCCTAATGTGACACTAGTAAAGGTGCAAACTTGAACCTACTTTTCTCTGAGTGTATGATTGTAAATGCAAGATGACTATCACTTCTGTCAATCATTTAGCAGGTAAAATCCCCCCTTTTTAAAGGCCATTACTGTTAACATAATCAGATTTGGTTCACAGGATGAAAATAGTTCAGTTCACACGCAGTTGCCAAACTTGAAGTTTAGGTCGAAAACTTAACTGACGATGATTAGCTCCACTCGTGAATTCATGATGCAGGTTCACACGCGCACCTAGAGCGAATCCCACTCGATGATTACACCGGAAGTGCAGAGTCTTTGCTAGATGACCTTATGCCCATACAAAATAGCGCAGCTGGAGGTTGACCCGGATGCGAATGAGAAGCGAGGTTCACGCTAACTCACAAGCTCATTGATTATTGTGTCCACACGGAGCAAAACTACGAGTAGGGACCCCCCCTCCCGTGGCTCATGGAGAGAGTGTAAACCCTAAGATGTCTTGTGGTTCTAATCATTGACTTAACTTTAAGATTGCTAACTTTCAAGTGTGTCCACACGGTGCTATACTGCAAGTCAATCATCAAGAATTAAGTTTTTGACCTAAACTTATAGTTTAGGAAAAGCGTGTGAACCTATAAATAACTAATTTCTTCCTTCTTTAATTCATTCAGACTAATTGGCCAAGAGCTATTAAAAGTACATTAAAATACCAAGACTTTTTTCTGCCTTTTCCCCTTATTTCAACAAGATGTCTGTTTCATTTGATCTTGCTATACTATTTATGACAGTCACCTTATTGTTACTCACATGTAGAAGAAAATAAAATTAAAATAAAATATTTAGCATCAGAAGTAGCAAATGTTACCAACCACAGGGCATTATAATGAAATATCAACACACGTACACACACACACACAAAATATAAATACAATAGAGTTTTTTTTTTTGGACAAAAATGCTAGAAATACCTTCTGGAGTTCCCACCTATTCCTTTTGATAAATTTCAGTGCAATCTGTAGAAAGAGAGCTATGTGTTTACATATCATACAGAGAGACATATATCCATAAAATAATCTCTTTTTTTTTGACCACTTGGATGAAGGTGGACTCTTCAGTATGAAAGTTTCTAAAACTCAGTTTATCTGTTCCCTCTCCTGTTAGCTGTATTGTAGGTATACAAATAATACACATGTGAGAATGCGTTAGTAAAGATGCAGCACACTCGAGGGTACTTACAATAGTGAAACATACATGAGGCGCAGCCAAGTACTGTATACGCTGAATATTTCGTGAGGTTTTTATTTTCACGGATTTCGCGAATCAGGTGCTATTCGATAAATTAAAGACACGCAAAAATATTGACTCTGATCCCGATGTGAATGTGACGTACGCGTGTACACTTTTCTGTTCAGTACAGGACTCCGTGATCGCGAATTTAACCACTCGCGAAATTGTCGGGAATTCCCGATTCACGAAAATTTAGACTCGCAAAATATATGGCGTATACAGTACATGTCTCTTGACATTGTGAATACCTGAGACTGAGCTGCATCTCCACTAACATTACAAAATTAAAACCTGTGCATTATTTGTTTTATAGAATGGGTTGAAAATCAATGGCATTTTTCATGTACCTTTATGGGTGAATACCACTAGAACCTGGTTCTACCTGTAGAACTTGCTCAAAAGCCAAGATGTCTGAAGATGTTCGTTCCAAACACTTGGCCGGTAAACACCTACACATTCACAAGGCACGAACTAGAAATTACCTACGGAAATCAGTGATTGAGAGTGTGCGATATGCTTGTGACAACTGAGTGAGTGCACATTGCTATTAAAAGTGTGCATTAATTAATTGTGACATCAGTGAGTGTGCAGTCACGCTTATCTTGGAAATGTCCCATAGGATAACACGCCGTGTGGTTATACTTTTTCGTTGCACACTTTTTGCATGGCTGTGCATGTTAGTAAAAAAGAGAATGCATATGTGACTTATTTCAGCACTGCTGATTAGCAACATTCTTGAATTTGGATAACCCATTTTATAATATATCATAATTCATAAACATGTATTTATCACCAAAATCAAGTTGAACTCCTAGATACAAAATAATGCTAACATCAGTGTATGAGCAAAAGATACAGGTTCATCAAATCATGCCAAGAAAATATCTTCCATCTCACCAAAGATATACACACTTTGTATATGTACAGATATATCTATTGTAATAATTCTAATTCATATGACTACACAACAATACTGAATTCTATGTATTTTTAGTGACGTAAATGTATACTTAAAGGATATCTGTAACCTTATAATATATAGATACATAATATCTACAACTTGTATAACATTTGTTTTAAATTGTCCTTGATAAAATTATGACTACTCATTCCTATAGCTGAAGCAAATACATGTAGCTGTCCAGTAATTCCCACCCTGTCCACCAGACTTCAATACAACTGGGCTTTCCCAGCTGATGTATTATATGGCAGGATATGACATTTTGTGGCAAAAGTATATTTCATTGACCTGGATTTGACCCTTCACCACTATCAGTGTGACTGGTGAATGGTTGTAAATTAATTTTTACACATCCATCAAAAAATTATATAATGAATGAACATTCCTAGCTGAAGTTACAGCAGAAAGATATGCTATATGTTATTTGCCAGAGTTCTCCTGCAACCTTTGACCTCTGACCTTGAGAACAATTTTGTTTTGACCAAAATCTAATCAATGCATTTACAACTCACATGACATAGATCTGACCAGGTAGCAAGATAATCCAGTGAATGTGTTTCCTTAAATTTTAATAATACCGAACGGATGGACGAACAGAGAAATGGACAACTAGCACTACGAATACAATGCCTTCAGCTTATTGCTGGGTAGATCACAGGCATAATGAAGAACAAAATTCTTCTTTCTAGTCCTGAGAGAAATTAGAACTGCAGAGTTTAAAGTAGGTACATGTTGCCTGATATGAGGTATAAGGGTACGCTGGTAAAAACAACTGGTTAACATCATAAAACATGTGCAAGGGTGCCAAACTTTGGCCCTACTTGGGAACACTTGACCTAATGTGAAGTAATGGTACTTAAGAGTCTGTCAGCTTTGAATATTAGTACAGTAGTCAAACATAAGAACTAAACAGGTGGATTTGGACATTCTGAAGGGTTTAATAGGTTGCCAAAGGAAGTCAGCAACTAGTACTTTTTTAATTTGAATATGCATATAAAGACATCTCATGCTTGCCCTCATTCTGTATATCATATTGGCATGAAGTACAATCTTGTACATTTAAGTCTACCATACAACTAACTTTGTTTTACATTCATGTAAAAAAATACAATCAAATTGAAAAGGAAAAATCATACCCTGAAAAACAGCTGTAAAATGAATACCACTCCAATGACGACATAAACAAAACAAACAATAAACCCATAGCATAAAAAGAGTCTCAATACCTCAAAATACACAGTGGGAATACAAGAATTCCTGCAATAAACCCCAGAGGAACTAAAGACATCCGCTAATGCCTTATTTAGTGGAAGACTCAAAAAGAATAATTAAAAAGTTCAGGGAAATAATTGATATCTATCCCTGCAGCTAGATACACAGTCCCAAGTAACACAGAATGCTGGAATTGAATGGATTCACACCATAAAGAGACTTGCCTCACACCCTGACTCTAAAATGTCTACAAAAATTGTACTGTCACTATTCGTACATTCAAAATGTTCAAATTTCCTGGTTTTATTCCAATTCACATGCAAATGAGGTAACACTTCTACTTGTACAGTCACATAATAAAGTGCCTTCCTATGCCTGTTGAATGACAGGTTTCCAAGGGCTCTGAATTTGAAGAGAATCTTTGAGTCCTGGGGTGCACATGATTTGACCTCCTCTTGCAACACTACCACCATCAATACCATCGATCATTATCATCATCACAATACTAATCCTTATCATCATCATCATCATCATCCTCACAATAATCACGTGCACTAGCAACAACCCATGTTGCCACACTCTATGCAATCATCACTATCACATTTGCAAGTTTCAAATGCTGTAAATATTTGTGAGGGATGATTTTTATGGAGTGTATCACGCAAAATGAATGTAATATATCATATCATATATTATAATCTCGTGGACTGTCAAACAGTCTGAGAATATAGATTTACGTGGACCACAATAAATTTCAAAAACTATTTGAATGTTGTGGTTGTTGTTTTTTTTGTGTGCTGGTATCACGTAATTGCACAAATTGTATGCAGACTATCACACAGTGAAGCAGTCCATACACATTATGGTAGCTGATGTATATTGAGGATTCCGTTCATACAAATACTCTTGACTGAAGAGGGTCACTCAACTGAAATTTTCATACAAACACACACTGGAGCTTCAATCCCCGTCAAGTCAACAGACTCACTGGTATAAAATTGTTCCATCCTATTTTCTCTCTTCACAGTTGAATGTAACCACCGTCATGGTGCTTCACTTCAACCAAACATTAATACATGTACTTTTTGTTGAAGTTATTGGACAAGCCTCCGTGCCAGCTACCAGATTGTAGATACTGTAAGTCATCCTCTGAAAGTATCTCCACCACTGCCGTTGCCATGGTTTCACTTCTGTTTCAGCATCCACCGCATGGGAGACCGTTGGAGCACTCTCCTCATTGAGTCAAAGTGCTTGAAACCACTAGAAAGAAAAAGAGAGAAAGAGAAATGCAAGGAAGTGTGAAGATCTAAACAAAATACTGACAATCAACAGCTGTCTACTGAGTCTATATATCTTCCTAAAGAGTCAGTGTAATTAATCTTGTTCAGGTAGTCCTCCCCCCCCCCTTTTTTTTTTTGGGGGGGGGGGGGCAAATTTCATGAGAAGGCTGTCAAATTCAAGCTCACAGCAACATCCGGGCGATAATGAGAAATGTATGAAAAGTCAACACTCTTTTTCATTTCTGTGTATAAAGTAAAGTGCCTTGAACTGGCATTCTGAAGTCTGTATGATTATTTTTTTGATTCCTCACATCAATTAATGTGTTACCACAAAGATGTTTCAATGAACGCTAACTGAATACAATAACAGAGACTCCGACCCCAAGCACATTCTGATCGGGAGATTCTCCCGCCCGAGACCCCTAGCAAATAGGAGACTCCAATTTGATGTGCGCGAAGCGCGAAGTTCTTTGTGGCGGCTGGGGTCCAACTCTAGGGTTCTAGATGCTCTCTCGTGTTATCTAAGGCTTATTTTTCAACATACAATAATATTAAGTAAGAAATCATTTCAAGCGGGAGACACAGAGCCAGGGCGGGAGAAATTAAATCTCAAGCTGGAGAATGGGAGATTTTGCAAAAACGGGCTTTCGGCGGGAGATCTCCTGTCGAAAACGGGAGAGTTGGAGTCTCTGCAATAACTGAGAATTCGACGTGGTGCCCATGATCTGTCTCTGCTAGAAAATCCTTTGTGTTTTTAAAAATAAGGGATAATTATACCTTTAATAATGATCAAGTACTGCCTGATAGTTGCATTCAAATTAGGTGGACTAAGAAACATGTTGTGATCCATTCGAGGAGTGAATATACAACAGCCAAATATACATAAAATATATAACATTAACATAAATGAAAATGCGTCAATCTGTAAACATGCATCATGATTTTGTATCTCATTCAAACCATAGCTGTGCAACAATAAGCATGCATTTACAGGAAATAATCACCAAGATATGTACAGGCTGTATTTAACATAAAGGAAATTGAGGAGTAGAGGATAAATTGTGATAACATATGACTTGCAAAGCAAGAAGTGAAAGAAAGATAGAAGGAGAGACATCATACATTCATGTCATCATCTCTCATCTCCTGCAATCACTTGTCAAATACGGAAATAAACTCAATAAAAGTGGGAGAAAGAAGGCAGAATAAAATCATAGAAAAAGTCTTTCCCACATTTACTTATACAACTTTGTACCTGTATAATAAACCAGTAACATAATGAGAATTAGCCATAGACATCATATCTGCTAGGAGTGTAAGTAACTGAAGACTTTGTGAATATGTGGGCTTGCAATAGGTGCATTATGGGTGTATTCATCTTATGTTTCCTTTGATTTAGTCAGCACTGTTGGGGTAAAATACGACATTGTGGGAGTACCGGTACCCATCTATGGGAGGAAACAACGGGGTAGGCCCACAAAGTACCTATTGTGAGTTTGTATGTGTGTGTTTGCATTGAATGTTGTTGTTGGTACTTTTGAAGCAGAAAATAAAAAAAAGGACTTTCTTTTTATCCTTTAAAGTTGTCTCATGATTTTATGTGCTTAAATGTTTTTGCCTTTGTATGAGATCACAAATTTGAATTAATTATGATTAAACTTTATGTTGCAGCTTTGTATAATGGTATATCAAAACACATAAACAAGCGGAGGATATTTTATAGTTTGAATGAAATTAATTATAACAAGGAGAGAACATGCATGTATGTGTGAGCATATGAGTGTGCACATATTCATGCCAAGCAATCATATGTTCTTAATAATAATCATCATGAAAAGCACAAGTGAGAGTCCATGCAACCACCAGTAAACATTAAAAACATATTGTTCCAGACTAATCAAAATGAATGAATGGAAATGCAGAAAGGGTGCTTACATCTGAGGATAGGTGGATAAGAAAAACAGGGACAGTGGAGGATGTAATGGATGGCATTATCACCATGCTAATCAACTTAATATTCCCTACTTAACTCATTTCATTCTGAATTTTTGAAATCCCCGTAGATTTAATACACAGGCCACCAGGTTCCCACACGAAACAGGTTAATAGATAGATCCTCAAGGCCTGAATCACTCTTATTGGACGATAAAGTTAACTCGTTCCAGACTGAATTATTCTGAAATCCACGTAGACTTAATACACAGGCTACCAGGTTCCCGTAGGAAATGGGTTAACAGACAAAGTAGCAGACAGGGAATTTCTAATGAATATATACATATAATATTTATGTATTATAAGATTATTTGTTGATAAAATTCAGTACCGAGTACCTGAACTGATTAAAACTGGAAGTGTCACAAGAGAGATCGAATTGGCTGCCTCCACTGCCATTCACGCTTTGGTGAATAATATATTCACAATACGAAAATACAAAAACAGGGGAAAAGTATATAACATTAACAAGAATCAAATTTAGAATGACAGTGATCATGCATCATACTTAAAGTAAAGTAAAGTTAGGTAGATATGAATGTTTTGCCAGCAAACATTTCATGGAGGAGTAAGCTTTACTTTCTAATAAGAATTGTTGAACCTACTGGTAGAAGTAAAGCATTAACAAGCAGATAGAGGCACACATATACTTTATATGTAACCCTGCACAACAAAACAAACAAAAAGTCGCCAGACATGAATTTTTAGTTAAGATCATATTCTGAAAGAACAGACTTTAAGCTTTAAAATGATGTATAACTCAAATCAAATGGACTCTCCTAACCCATTTAAATATTGGAAAGAAAGCACAAACTCAGGAAAAGTGTGAACTGAGAAAAGAGGCTCTGAAGTACAGTTTCTATTCAAGCGCTTAATCTTTACCAAACCGTGCTGGCTGTGTGATGAATGGGACAAAAACAGGAAGTAAACCACGGGAGTAACAACAATGAAGGGATTATCAGATTAAACTGAAATTGAGCACGCCTCATTAACACATTCTGTCAATAATCAATGGCAACTTTCAAAGCAGTAGCATTATCCTTTCAAAAGTTATTAGAGTTGAAAGTGAAGAGTGTGTACAAGGTTTTTCAATAATGAAAAGGGGACTCTAAAGACACAACTAATCACACCATTTTACCAAAAATGTTCAAGATAAACTGCTAAAAAAACACACTTTCCTGCCCGTTTCATGATCCCCAAATTTTAGTGTAATGTAAAAGAAGACTTGCTCTTTCCGAAAATATGAAAAAGTCAAGATTGGCTAGGTTGACCCATTTCACCTATTTTCAGTCCTCATGCAAAATCAGTGTGTGCGACTTTTTGTTCGTTTTGTGATGCACGGTCACATATATTAACGCCCCCCCCCCCCCCAATTTGGCACAGCCTCATTTTTTTCCATAGTCCATCTGAAGAGGGTAATCTTATTTCCCCTCCTACAGCAAAGTGATCCACAAAGATGTGAATACCTCACATGCTAAATATTTCACGATGGTGCTTTTTTTATTTTTTACTGATTACAAATTCAACCCTCAGAAATATTCAGGTCCATGAAGCATCATGATGGCAAAATATATGCCATCAATGATACATGTACACAACATTCGGATTTTATCATCACTCTTGACTAATTTTTTTGTACCATTATAATAGTTTACTGGAAAAAAAATCAATCAAAGCATGATATCAAGAAGCAAAAAGCTGTGGACTGAGCAAGCAATACAGTGAATGTCTACAGCATGATACATAATGTTATATATATGTGCGTGTGCATGGGTGCAAAAAGGCGGGTAATGAGCAGCTTATCGTAACAACATAAAAAATGCAATCTTTCACATCATCATGGTCTTCTTTATAATTCACCTTCCACTTCTACACAGTACCATCTCAATCAATGTAATCATTATCACTCTCAATCATTAGATTCACTCCATTACCATCATCAATGTTTTGTATCATATCATCATTATATTGAAACAATCTTTAACAATCTTCAATTTCAAGTTATCTCATCGTTGTTATTTCTTTATGATTAGGCCCCTACATTTTCATGAGTAACCTAACTGATCATTGCATAATGACAAAACATTTTGTCGGAAAATGTAGTCTAGATATAGCCTGGATTGCTATACAGTATACAAATGATGCATATTACAAAGTGCTTTAGTAAGAATTATTCACCTGATAGTAATTTCTGAACATTCAGAAACTAGAAATGTTGCTACGGCAACTGGTATGCCTCTGCCATATGCATGATTCTCTTAATGGGTCTATTGTTCAATGTCTTGACAATGTGTGATGACAGTTTCACATAACTGGCAAAATATTAAAATGACAGGTTTGTCACAAATGTGTTGAATGTTCACTTTACTTGAACTAGGTTTAATTGGATGAATGGCTATATTGTCTAAGAGTGAAGGTATTTGGAAATTCGAGGGCTTACTTAATTGACTTTGATCCTTTTATAAGTTTATGCAAAGAGTAATTTTCAAGGTATGGAGAAAAAATATAATTTCAGTATCAAATAATAAAATTCTAGTATTCTAACCTGGACTCCGACCCTTGACCTTTGACCCTAAAATATGTACTAAGTTTCATGATGATATCTCGAGTTACTTTCGAGATATGAAGAAGTGAAATTTAGCACTTTCACTTGACCTTTGGGCAAGAAACTTCCATGAGAATCTCTATTGGGTAATACATGTATATAGTAAGTTTCAAGAAAAAATCCGCATTGCATAAATATGAGGGAAATAGTGAAATTTTGAGTTGACCTTGACCTTTGACCCACAACCCCAAAATTCCCTAGATAATAACTGCAATTAAGTACACGCATATGTAATAATTTCCATGAAGATGCCTTGAATCATTTGCGAGATATGGAAAAAAAGGGAAATTTTAACATTTTCACTTGACATTTGACCTTTGAACTCATGACCCGAAACTCTCTCTGAGAATTTTTATTTGGTAGCTGTATACACTAAGTTTCAAGAAATTCCTTCAGCATTGCATAATGGGAAAGATAGTGAAATTTGATCATTTGATCTTGATCTTTTGACCTTTGACCTTAAGTAAGTGCACCCACAAGTTGATGAGCACAACTTCGCTCACTCACACATATACATGCCAAGTTTCATTCGATACCTCAAACGTTTTTTCGTACGCTGTCCACAAACTTGATTACAGACGGAAGGACGGACAGACGGACAACCTGAAAACATGATGCCTCTGGCGACACTTTGTGGTGGAGGCATAAAAATATGAGCAAAGCTGATTGTGTTTTGGACTGTTCAAAAGTTACAGCACATGAATAATTTTACTAATGGCCAACTGAGTAATTTGCATTATTTGTTTTATAAAATGGTGACATGATTTGAATTCCGCAACAAACATTGTTGTTAAATCCCAGGCCAGCATCAGCTCTGAGCTAACTAAACTGCATACACAAACACACACAAACAATTACATGCATTACAACGCATTCATAACACACAGTCAATGCAGCTGAGCGCAGACAAGCATTTGTTAGTACCAGTCATCGGTATACTAACGCCTTCTGACATGGAAGCTTGAGCCTTTAGGCAAAACAATAGAGCAAGGGGCCATGTAGCTCTCAGCCAATTATTTGATGAGGATCAATATCACCATTTGTTAATCATTATTGTCATCATCATTATCATCACCACCCGAGTAGTATAATTATGCTCTCACAGTCTGTAATGCACAGCATGTATGTTGTTGCTTTGTAGTTTTTGAAGCTGGGGAGTCACAAAAAAGGAGAACCTAAAGATGGAAGGATGAATGAATAGGTGGATGGATAGATGAATGGATGGATGGATGGATAGATGGATGGATGGATAGATTGAAGAATGGATAAATGGAATGTTGAATGGATGGATAAATCAATGAAAGGATGGCAGGAAGGATCAATAGGTGAATGGATAAATGGATGAATGGAGGGATGGATGAATGAAAGGATGGATGAAGGATGAAGGATGGAAGGATGAACAGGTGGAATGATGAATAGACAGATGGAAGGATAAATTAATGGATTGATAAATAGATGATTAGATGGAAGGACATATGGATAAAAGGATGGGTGAATGGATGATTGTAAGGATGGCTGGCTAGATGGCTTGATGAATGCAAGAAATTTACTTCCTGGTTAACGGGTGGAACTAATAATCAGCCAATAAATGCTTCCCATTTTATAAAAATCTGGGTGGGGCTGGGATCAGTTGGAAGCATGTGACTCTCAAGCCCGTTTTAGCAGAGCCTTGTTACCATGGCACCTCTTGGTAGCATCCAGTAACTTTTTATTTTACCCTGCCTGTTAAAACCGTCCCTGCAAAATGACGCCTGGACTTTGTCACGGTAACTCTTGCTAAATTCTAATTACTGCTACGTTACTTTGACATTACCCGGGTAAACCTTTTGTTAGAATGCAACTGTGGTAACATCGTTAGATATACTCAACATGCATGTGCAACATTGCAGACAGAGAATGATTGACATGTCATGTGCCGATCACATGCATGGATTGTAACCACTAATATCTATATAGCTGAGATCAGTGATTGTAACCACTAATATCTATATAGCTGAGATCAGTGATTGTAACCACGTCTTGTTTACAGACATGCTGCCCCTAGCTTATGAGCGGGGTAGTTGCATCAGTGGACACACCCATTCATAGAAATCTATAAGGACAAGGTTTTTGGTGTGTGTCTGTTAAAATGGTACCCCTCGCTCTCTCCTGCAGTTTTAGTGCTTGAGGCGAGGAATTTTGTTCTAACAGTTGCGGTTAGGTCTGTTAAAACGGGGCTTTAAAAATATAGAAGTATATATGCGACTGGAGAGTCTCTTGAGCAGAGCTGCCATCTCCTGTAGATCAAAGAGCACTTTGATGCACGTACAGCAAAAAGTCAAACATGTTTTGAAGGCAAAAGGCATATTTACGTGTAAAACCATAAAATGGCACACACAAATCACGATAAACTTTAAAAAGAGATATAGCTTTATAGATCCTGCCACAATTCAAAACACATACTGATTATCAGTATCATCACACCAGTTGGTAGCTCTGCTTAAGGTGTAAATATGCAATACCCAGTGACACAATGAACATGACACAGAGGACAGAGTATTTGTGAAAATAAGTGAGAAAGTGACTTGTTTGTTATTCTTCCAGTTTTTTCTTCATCATTTTCCTTCTCTTGGTACAGTATCTACTGACATGTCTAAGAATGACTCCAATGCATGAAGATCCAGGAAAACTATGCACTATTACATGAGTGGACCCTACAATGATTACGGTAAGGGATATTCTTCTGAAGTCATTGAAACACTAGTCTTCCCATTAGTGTAAAATAAACACTACCCCCTTTGCAATACTGTGCAAGGAAATGCATTGACATTGCAAGTATGCAAATGGAATAACTTTCCATTAATTGAACATCAAACTTGTCTGTAAAAGTGAAAGCAGTGAATTAGTATCGGGTGACATACAATATCATTTTCGCGGTGAACGCACACACTCATTTAGCAATAGACTCAACTTGATCGAGGTATCGTCACCATCAGATTAACCTTGTGGTCATTCATATGGCTACTGTTTGTTACTGTCTCAGAAAAATATGTCAACTATGCATCTTTCAAGCTTTTGAAAATTATGACAAAACTTGATAATGTCAACCACAATCTACACCCCTAAAATGTCAAGGACTTCAAAATAAGGTTTCTAGGGATAAACTAAAAACAAAACAAAAACTGGATGTACACTTGAAGTGATCATAAGAAAATACATGATCACTTCCAAAGTATAATAGGAAAAATAGATACACACATATGATATTTCACAAGCCACAAGGTGTAATGCACAATGACCTGAGAGAAGGAAGAAAAATGGAAAACTTGCAAGAAGGCAACATGTCCCATAGTTGACAAAAGTACCATGATTTGTTACATGCACAGATCCGAGATGAGAACAGCCAAAAAATATATTTTTTTTGGGGGGGTCATTTTTGCACGAGGGTTATTCCATACTCCTCCCCACTGTTTAGATTCCCATCTCTAACATATGCTGAAAGGCCACATATAAATCCAATCAAAAGCATCTCATCAATCACTTGATGGTTGCCAAAGAAATGCAAGTTATCTCTCCTGTCAATAAGAAATGTAACCATGGCAACTTGAATGCCTTCAGGTGCAGCATGAAATACCATGAAGAGCAAGCATGACACTGAAAGGAGAATGAAACCCAAACATACATGTGGATTGAGAGAATGCAGCAATATTAATTGAACATATCAGCAAAGTTTGAGGGTAATCAGACAATCGTTTGCAAAGTTATGAAGATTTAATGACGTTTTGATGTCAACATCGTCCACAATATTTTCAACATCATGATGCATATATGACATATGGAAAATGTAAAGGAAATTCAACAATCAACATGTATTTTCCATTTTTAAGCATAATGAAAGAGCACTTGACTTACCTCTTTCAAAAAGCAGAGGAATAATATCATCCCAAACATGTGTCATTTACAAGTCAAGGGAATTTGTACTTTTCAAGAAAATTAGATTTTGTGGAACTTTATTTACATTCTCGCATATTGTTGTGCATGCGTGACATCATGAACAGTAGTAATCTGTTCATCCAGTGATGGTGGTACCAAAACTTTAAAAATTCATAACTTTTCAACAGATTTTTTGATTTCCATCATACTTTTTTTGATGTATTCTCCTAATATCACTGCATTCATTCAACCCACAAGTCATGTATGTTTGAGTTTCATTCCAATTTGATGTTAGTGATAAGAAACTTCTAGTAGCATTTGCATGACAGCAATTTTCTCTGCCCAGCTAGGTTTAAGTGTGACACATCTGAAAGGCAGAAGGATTTTATGTTCAACTGGATATCTTGCAATTTGTTAGCAGTCAAATGTAATATTGCTTTATATAAGGCACCACTTTTTCTCTTTTTAATGTTCATAAGCAAGTTAACATCCATAGTTTTGTCAATACATATATCGATGTCAACAATTTACAGTGCAACAACTTCAGACACTTGAAAAAAAACACACACTGAAATCTGCATAACTCTGGTGTGCCACAGTGTGAATCTCCTGTGTGCCACATTATTTTGAGACCACAATGCTTGAATGCTTAAATTGAAACCTTTGTTTTTCAGAGCTATGTTAAGTTTTATAGAAGCATTTATGCTACGAACCTACTACGGCAAAGTAGTAGAAAATATTGCAATTGCTTTGCTGTGATTTTAATTTACGGCAAAGCCATAATGGCTATTATGTTTTCAATGTACTGTGGCATGCTGCGATTTATTGATGGGTTTGCGAGTGGGTATGCAATTAAGCAAAATATGCAAATTTGGCGAGCCATTGGATGAGTTAGGCCTAATAATGTGGCACACAAAGAGTTATATAAAACACAGAAAGAAAGAAAGAAAAAACAACAACAACCAAGTACTGTATACACCATACATTTAGCGAGTCTAAATTTGAGCAAATCGGGACTTACCGACGATTTCGCGTGTAGTTTAAATTCATGACTGAGGAGTACAGTATTGAACGGAGAAATGTATATGTGCACTTCACATACACATCGGAATCAGAGTAAATATTTTCATGTGTCTCTAAATTCACGAATAGCACCCGAATCGCGAAATTCACGAAAATAAAAACCTCGCGAAATATTCGGTGTATACAGTATTCCATTAAAGATAGAGACAGTTCATGTCAGTACATGTTATGTGAATGGCTGCACATGCATGATTAAAATGGATGATGATACCCCTCCACCTGAACATAGAAGTTTTAACATAAGAACGGGCATTCAAATCCAGCAAAAATATGGGATGTTCTCAAATATTAGGCATTAAATCATTACACACATACAATGACAAGTTCCCACATAATGACAGTCAAACCATGTAAACCAACAAAATCTTAAGGCTCTATCACAGAAACAATGATTATTAATGTAAAGAACAAAGAGGCATCACAAGAAAGAAAAAGAAAAAAAGAAACATATTAGCAGCCTCTAGAATGCAAACAAATGCAGACAGTCATCCTGATTGTTGAAGACATGATGCTGGATAGTTTCTACCAAGAAAGCATTAATTGTGTTTGAAGAGCTGCATACAAGCTGGACTTTGAAGAGCACCCTCTATGGGATGTACACTCCCATACAATGCAACCAAGTCTTATTTGATATCACATCATTTAACCCATCAAGCCTAGAAACCAAAACCACTTTCCTGTGGTTTGGTGCTGCATCTGTTTATGATCATTTCTTCTTTTTTTTAAAACCATACATCACGGGTGCTTCATAAGGTAGTGTAATGATTTGCTTTCATTAGCCCGTTGAAGACGAGTCCCGAGTATAGTCGGGCAGGTGTCTATGGGAAATGCGTGTTGTAGCAAAATCATCCTCAACGGGTTAAAGCCTTTCTTGCTCGTATACATTGTAGGCGCCATAATTATTTGTTTTTGTTTGTAGCATTTTCACAAGCATCTTATAACAGTACCTAAATTTATGCATAATCACATGATTCTCAAAACATCTTACAGAATTAAAAGAAATCATTTCTCTATCCCTCTCTCAAATTAGTAAATTCTGATAAGATATCTTTCTGATTCAGTAGGGATTTGACTATAAAATGAACCAGTTTCATCCAATCTTTTTTCCGAATGTTGACTAGTTTGCAGAGGTGCTGCAAAATTTCGCCAGAACTTGTTGGGTTATTGATAAGAGGTGAAAGCCAGTCCAGGCTGTACTAGCTCTGCTAAAGAATCCCATTTGCAGTAGCATACTGTTCTCTCTATTATGAAAGAAAGAACAAGAGATAGAAAAATAGAACCAACTATACAGACGGGCACCAGGAAGCTATTCAATGCTATGAGAACAACTTGACTTTACTGTGTTTCTGGTCAAGGTGCCATGTGGGTCTACAAGATATAAATGAAAAAAAAGAAGAAGAATAAATCTAAGCTATATTGATGTTGTGTTGAAGTCAGTCAGCATAGGCATCTATCGAAACCCTAAATGCAAATAAAACAAAAAATTTAAACTTTAATGTTTTAAAACATGAAATATAACTCTCAACAGCATTCTTTTTTTTGTCAGTCAACATATTTTACTTCATTCAAATAAATTGTTTTTTTGGGGGGTTTTTTGGTGAAAGATTACTGTAAGACCAGAAATATTCACGGCATGAAATTTTTACAAATTAGAGCTGAAGAACTTTTTTTTGCTGTATGAAACTTTTGCAAATTGCAACTGGCATTGAATACATAATAGTGTAGCCAGGAACTCTTTCATGCATTTTAATTTTATGAATCTTGGCTCCTCGCAAAATTGACACACACAAAAAATTCATGCCCATGAAAATTTCTGGTTTTACAGCACACACATTTGACACATACACCACAATTTATTTTCTTCCTTTTCAGCAGCTGATTTTTTTTTTTTTCATATTATGCCAGACTGGTTAGATTCTCCCAAGCCGTTTTAAAAGTGTGTTTGGTTAGAAGTTGAGGCTCTCTCAGATGTTAATGCATGGGTCTAATCTGGTACCACTCATATTTCTCCTTTCCTTTTGCCTTTCCGGTGTACACCCATTCTGTAGTAGGATCCCCGGTTAAGGGCATTGTGCTTTGACCTGTTCCGTCCATGTTTGTCACCTGGGGGATTGCCTGCACAGTTCAGTTGGTGGCTGGCACCACCTGTCAGGGCAGGGGTGCTTGGGCACACCCACCCATGCACTTTAAAACAGCCCTTGGCCCTGAGGGGGCTAATATCGCCATTGCCACCACTACCACCACCTGCATTGTGGTGCTGGGTGCCTTCTTTGCACTCCTTGGGGATCGACACCTGTGGTGGGATGCAGCCGCCACTGGCATCGCGGTTGTGCACCATCAGCCACGACTCTACCAGGTTCCGGCCCATGAAGGCCTTGAAGTTGGCCCTGCGACATGGGACGGGGTCAACGCCAGGAGCGGCTGGGACCCTGTGGGGCTTCCTCACCCTGCAAGGGGGGTGGTGCTGGGGGGGACGGTGTTGAGGAGGGGGGCATGCGTACCTCATGCAGGAAATGGGCATGGCATCAAAAGCTTCATACTCTTCCAGTCGGCTGAGGGACCGAGACCGCCGCCGGGTGCCAAAGCTGTCCCCTCTTCTGTGATTGGGTCGCCCTCTTACTGTGTATTTTTAGACAGAGAAAGCAACAAGAAACTATCAGAATTTGGCCAACGACTTATTTAGCAGATAGGCATGTATAATTACGATAGATATTAAAAGATAAGGTAGAATATGCCACAATCAAGGAGATACATTAAAAAAAAACCAAGCAATTGTGTTTCAAGTCATTCGAGGAAAAAAAACACCCACTGAACAATTGAACAGCATAAAAATCTTCAACTCCAATAATGATTGCTAGCTACATTGTACAAACAAGGCAATCGCCAAATTGTGTCTCGCCCATTCGCGTACAAGGAATTAATATTTTTTATAACTCCCAAAAGTTAATTGACCTGCTTATGACCTTTGACCTTGTAATGACCTTCAACACCCTAAGGGACATTTAACATCCAAGTTTGGTCACAAACAGACAAAGGGATCAGAAGTAATGAGCCATAATCGAAACGCGCCATAAAAACTTAACATTGGGCCCTACAAATTTGTTGACCCCTTTCTGTGACCTTTGACCTTGTGATGACCTTTAACTCCCCAAGGGACATCTACCGTCCAAGTTTGGTCACAAACGGACATAGGGATCAAAAGTTATGAGCCACAATCAAAACGCGCCCTAAAAACATAACATTGGGCCCTAAAAGTTTGTTGACCCCTGTCTGTGACCTTTGACCTTGTGACGACCTTCACCTCCCCAAGGGACATCTTCCATCCAAGTTTGGTCACAAACGGACAAAGGGATCAAAAGTTATGAGCCATAAACGAAATGCGCCCTAAAAACTTAACATTGGGCCCTAAAAGTTCATTGACCCCTGTCTGTAACCTTTGACCTTGTGGTTACCTTCAACTTCCCAAGAGACATCTACCATCACCGAAGTTTGATTGCCATTGTAGCAACATGTGCTGAGTTACGTGTGATAAGAGAGTCTTGCAAGTAAACTTTAACGTATGACCTCAAATGACCTTTGACCTTATCATGTGACCTCTTACGGCACTATAACATGAAGGTACCCCCAGTGCATCCATCAACCAAGTTTCATTGCCATTGTAGCAACATGTGTCAAGTTACATGTGATAAGAGAGTCTTGCAAGTAAACTTTAACGTATGACCTCAAATGACCTTTGACCTTATCCTGTGACCTCCAACGGCACCATAACATGAAGGTACCCCCAGTGCATCCATGACCCAAATTAGGTTGTAATCCAAGCAACTTATGTGAAGTTATTTGTCAAAAGAGAGTCTTGCAGGTAAACTTTAACATAGAAAAGAGAGTCTTGCACATACTCTTTAATATATGACCTCAAATGACCTTTGACATCATCACATGACCTCTGACAACACCATAACATGAAGATACCCCTAGTGCTTCTATCACCCAAGTGTGGCTGCCATTGCTGTAACAGTTGCCAAGTTATGCATCATAAGAGAGTCTTGCAGGTAAACTTTAACATTTGTGACGGACGACGGACGACGGACGGACGACGGACGGACGCCATTTGGATCCCTTAGTCTCGCCTTCACCTCCGGTGGGCGAGACAAAAAAGTGTAAACAAAAAGGCATATTTGCACTTTTATTATAAATAAGATATTTCTATTCCTCAGTTTACTATCCCCTTTCACTTAAATAGCAATGCGTTTACTCATTTGAGTCTTATAAGTTTACTAAATCCCTGTGCCTTTTGATAGTAATAGCATATTGTAAGTGACACTATTGCTCAATTGCAAAAAGCCGCATGAAAAACAACAGGTGTTGGTGGATTTCATCTGTCACATACATACTAAAGGGGCACCTCATATGCAATTCACTTATGAAGGTGTATAGTGATAGTGATAGTGATAGTGATTAACTTTTTAATAGTCTGCCAGAAACCCTTGGGTTACCTTTTTTTAAACAGTTGTTTACAATGTACATAACATTTACACCACACACACACACACACACACGCACACACACACACTCACACACACACACACTAAAAAAGGATATTATATGTGACCCTGCACCATAAAACAAACAAAAAGTCGCCAGACATGAATTTTTAGTTCAGACTATATTCTGAAAGAGCAGACTTTAAGCTTTAAAATGATGTATAACTCAAATCAAATGGACTCTCCTAACCTATCTAAATATTGGAAACAAAGCACAAACTCAGGAAAAGTGTGAACGGAGAAAAGAGGCTCTGAAGTACAGTGTCTATTCATGCTCTTAATCTTTACCAAACCGTGCTGGCTGTGCAATGAATGGGACGAAAAACAGGAAGTAAGCCACAGGAGTAACAACAATGAAGGGATTATCAGATTAAATTGAATTAAGCATGCCTCATTAACACATTCTGTCCATAATCAATGCCAACTTTCAAAGCAGTAGCACTATCTTTTCAAAAGTTATTAGAGTTGAAAGTGAAGAGTGCATACAAGGTTTTTCAGAAATGAAAAAGGGACTCTAAAGACACACCTAATCACACTATTCTACCAAAAATGTTCGAGATAAACTGCTACAAAACACACTTTCCCGCCCATTTTATGACCCCAAATTTTAGCATAATGTAAAAGAAGACTTGTTCTTTCAGGAAATATGAAAAAGTCAAGATCGGCTAGGTTGACCCATTTCACTTATTTTCAGTCCTCACGCAAAATCAGTGTGTGCGACTTTTTGTTCGTTTTGTGATGCACGGTCACATATGCTGTTATGCTATAAATGTCTACAGCATCCATAGTATTTCTACAGCATCCATAGTATTTCATGATTTTTACGTACATTTCATGACTGGATAGACTGGTGAACAAGATTCACCGCAAAAGAGCAAGAAGTACAGTATGTTCTTATTACCCCTTTGCAAGACGCAAAGGTTGTGATTTTCAACACTGGGGATAATGTGCACTGCATTAATATCATACAAAATGAATATTCATTTGGCATGTTGTAAGTTTTGTGAACAAATTCCAATATTGAACAAATTCCCATTTTGCAAAAAAATTGCAAAAATAGAACTAATACAAAATATACGGCATAAACAGAATTTGCTCAGAGTTCACCATTACACTCTGGCCCTCTTCTACACACAACTGGAAGAGGGTCGTGATGTGAGAAAAGAGCCCTTAGCGCTGTCGTGCGCAAACGCCATAAAACGGCTCGAAGTTTGACAAACCAGTATGCGCAAGAGAAGATTCACTAACTGGCTGTGCACACATGCATACAACTGTAGTTGCATTAAAAAGTGGCAGGATTTAGATACGTCTTTTTAAATTTCATAATTGGAGCACTTGAGAGTGGAATTTCAGAAAACCATTTGCAAATCTTAACACATCCAAATTCATTCTACAAAGTGGTGAAAACTCAATTTTGGTATTTTATGCCCTAGGGGCCCTTTTCTTGTGACACGGCCCACATGCATAATTCATAACTTCGGAACTTACACATCACCGATGGATCCTCGTAGAATTCAAAATCATGCTCCAGTCTATAACAAAAGAAGGAAAAACAATTGCATGGAACAATAGCATGGACCAATATCATGGGGCCATCGCATACACGAGTGAAAAGTGGTCTATAGTGATACAGTTCATGGTTGTTTCTGGTACACACTGAATACTGCTTTTTAAGTGCATTTTTCTCCTGAAAATTGAATTTGAAAACCGTGACGAATTGCAAAAGGTGAAAATCCTTGAACAGAATCCCTGACTCATTGCAACAGTTTTTGTGATTTCATCTTTTTCGTACTTGATGATCTGATACACTCATATTTTGTCTGTATGAACTTTCGTTTCTCACGTTCATGCTATATGTGTGTGTTCTCAAGAATTTGATAAAAATCTACAATATTAATCAATCACAAGCATATAATGATTTATATAATTTTCATACATGTATAAATCATGCATTATGCATTCTTACATCAAAATAGTCAAAGTGTGAATTGTCATAATATCGAGTACAAAACAACAGTTTGCAAATGCTCCAAAATGTTTATAGACAGGTTAATGGGCAAGCATATTATCAGTGTTCTGTGACAAAGAAAGTGTGATCATTTCAAATTAAACGGTACTGGCATGATAAAAAATGACAGTGTATGATTGCCAATTTAGCTCAATGATGACAGCATGAATTATTACAGTAAATTTGAGAGGACGGAACTCACTGTGATAGCCTAATCGCCATACTCTCTCGATTCAAGTCAAGATCTCTGACCACGCCTTCGTAGCCAGCAAGGTTGTCTGTGGAGGCACTGAAGATTTGGCCAAAGCTGTCCTCCTCGTCACCGGTCGTGGTGCTGCTCGACGGGTACTTCAGCGAGCCGTTATCACCACCCACTGCTCCACCAGCCTCTGGCTCCTCAAAGCTGTCCTCCCGGCTCTTCTTGCGCTCCATCATGGACATCTTGCTCTGCGAGTCGAGCCGTCTGGCCCGGCGCCTCGGCATTGGCAATACGGCATCCTCCCCTTCGCATGATGGGGCCGCTGGCTGTGATGATGAGGATGTCGCAGCAAAGTCACTCGCTTTGTCCAAGCTGCCATCTGATGTGTTCAGGTGATCACTGTCAATGGCCCTGATTGCATCATCATCGCCGCCAGGGATGTCATCATCGTCATCATCGTTGTCACCATCATCATCAGCGTCATCCCCCTCATCGGACTAGAATGATATTTGTTACTCTGTTAGAAACTGATCTCCTCTCATTTAGTGAGTTTTCTGAGACATGTACATTGCCATTTTCCTCCCGTACATTTACTTTATTCTTTATGATATTAAGACAAAACCAAAAATTTTTGTGTAGCACAAAACTCGCCGCAGAGGAAGTCTTGGAAAAATATAGATGTAAACGGGTTAAGACATTTAAGTACCAATAAAATTCCACAATGTCTACTTAAAGCTAAAACACGGTTCTCAGAATAGTTCCAAAATTCATTTTCCACCATTTGGAATTTGCCTGTAATATATCGAAAGGCTCTACAAAAAAAAAAAAATTGTCTGGCTGATGCAATTTGATATGATAATGAGTTGCTTTGGAGTATTTTGAGATCAAAAGTGTGAAATAGTAAAAATCGGTGTACCTGATTTTTATTCCTGACGTGCCCTCCCCGTACAGTAGTGGGTAGATGGAAAATGCTATGGAGAGTGCTACTCATACATGATGATCAAAATGTGCCCTAGGTGTAATATTGAATCGCATGCAGGTAACAAGCTGTGAACGCGGTTCCCTCTTGCACATTGGATACTTTAATGGCCCGATCATATTGTAATCATTGTTTTGATTACAAAACATCACATACATGTATGTACATGTATATACGATGTAGCAACAATGATGTGGGTTTTTTTTCATCCATTGCTTGTACTCCGTGATCACAGATTTTAACCACAGAAGTTCCGATTCACAAAAAAAAAGAAGAGAAAAGAATATATGACATATGTACCGTAGCTTTGCAACTAGAACAGGGAACCACCACAGTGAAAATTAATAACCAGGGCACACAATCTGTTTTTGAGATGAACTTGGTAATGTATTACACACAAAAATAAAAAAGAAAATCAACTGATCAGTCATGTTCTTCTTTGTTTTGAAGCAGAACAAATACAGCCAGCACATGTATGAGAGAAAGGAAAAACAATGCCATCAATTTTACACATGTATGTATCAGATAGAGACCCATCTTTAGAAACTCTGAATTTTTCAAAATTAAGCTTTTCCCCCAGTAAATGCATCAGCATTCTTTGTACAGGACACCTCAAGTCTAACTTGCAATATTTCTGAATTTTGCTTATCTCCAAAGCTCCATTCTCGCCACCTGTTACGTCTTCACACTTTATATCTAGGTGCTTCCTCAGAACATAATGCTTCAAAACCAAAATCAGGTAAATTTAAAGACATCAAAAAATACAAAAAGAAACAAAAATTGAAGAGAAAGAGAGAAATCCTTCGAAACTCACGTAAACTCCTGTTGTGGTCAAGGAATCTGAGTCATTCTGAAAATGCTGCTGGAAGAAAATAGAATGGCATGGAATGGGAAAGAATTCAGGAGAATATAAAATTTGACAGTTGTCTAACTATACTTATAGTCACCTAGATATGTAGGCCTACTCAAATGTAGTGTATCATATTCATGTCTATCTGGATTTTTGATTTTTAATTTTTCTATTTGACATCTTTTAATATCTATTCATGTAACACATACAAATTAATCTTTTTGTTTAAATTATATATATATATATATATATATATATATATATATATATACAGGTATCTATAAATCTTTTTATCTACAGCAGTTGCAAAACTGAGAAACAATTAACCGTTGCATGTACAAATCATACATTCCTTTCAAACATACTCTGCATTGATATATGTTGTTTGACATATAGTCTATGCACAACACACCTTTAATGTTATGAGCTTCTAAGACATATTTTAATCATTTATTACTGATAATACTGCATCTCACTAAGCCATGCTAAATAAATTTTCTTTCCTAAACTAACATCATCAATCCCCAATCCTTTGAAATACAACAATTCAATTAAAATAATGTAAACATTCATGAGGTGCATTTAAGAAGACTGAATGTCAATACATATCATTAGCGCTAACGAGGACCTTGACTGGTTGAGTAACCTTTGACTTCCATTCACCACAGTCACGACCGAGACATTTCAAATATATGTTTGTCAGTTCAAATTGGTAACAGTTTTGACTGTAAGGTCAGTAGGTCTATACGCAAGGGGTTCAGTAAAAGTAAGAACAAAGTTGAGAGAACAGTGGCGGATCCAGGGAGGACCGAGCACGCCCCCCTTTATTTTTTGTTGAAACAAAAGAAATAAAAAGGAAAAAATGAGGGGAGGGGTGCTTGTGCCCCCCCCCCCCCCATTAATTTTGTAAACGCGCCCCCTCTTTACGGAATTCCTGGATCCGCCCCTGAAGAATGTCATCAAAGATAATGATCATGTGTGCTCAAGGGATTGCAGAGGTGGTTTGGGTCGTTTGGGTTCACTCGACACGTACTGCCAAAGATGAGTCGGCGCACTGGATGCGCAGCTGATTCAACTTCTGCTGTAGGTCATTGCGCTCAATAACAGCCTGCGCCATCTTCTCATACAGCTGTATGAAATTGTGATTGACCTGCAAATGGGATCATTGGACACGTTATTATAGTGACAAAATCTTCATTTCTGCTACAACAATAACATCATCAACCACAAGAACAACTACTACTACTACTACTACTACTACTACTACTACTACTACTACTACTACTACTACTACTACTACTACTACTACTACTACTACTGCTTACTACTATTTTTACTGCAGTAAGTACCGGTACTAATATTACTACTGCTACTACTACAACTACTACTAATACTGCTGCTGTTGCTACTACTACAACTACTACTACTACTGAGTAGGCCTACTACTTCTCCTCCTCCTCCTCCTACTCTACTACTACTACTGCTGCTGCTGCTACTATTACTACTACTACTGCTACAGTAACTGCTGCTGCTACTACTATTACTGCTACTACTACTACTACTACTACTACTACCACTACTACTACGGTGCTTCTCCTATACATTAACTCCTGCTGCTACTGCTAAGACTACTACTACTATTGCTGCCACTATTAAATAAGAATGATCTTGCCTTAATACTTCCAGAAATTGTGACACCATTATCATGTTGACAAGGTTTTCCATCACTGGAAGTTAATCTCTGAGCCATAGCAGACACCATTTTAGGGAGTGATGGTAGCCCCATTTTTTTGCACCACCTAATATGTTAGTTTCATCCCCTCCTCCTCCTCCCCCCTTCCCCCCTTCCTGGGGTAGAGCCTACAATCCCTTTTCAGTGTATGGATGAAAAGTGGGGATTGCCATCACAACATTTTTCAAAGTGAAGTGAAGGGATGTGAAGTAGAGCGGGCCTCATATTTCACCGTTTTCAGAGTAAGGCCAACTATAGACATTAAGAAGCATTTCCTTCATAAGAGCACTGTGGCTAAAAACATAACACAAATAGCACAGCAAAGACCATTATCAGTTGAGTGTAATGTTGTCAGTCTTGTGCAAAAATTGGATAGCAGAACAGCCACAAAAATAAATATTAAATGTTGGCTTTTACGCTTTCACATTTCTTTCCTTTACCTAGTTTCTCAATATCGCTCACTGCATACCAGCAAATATTTTTTCTTTGTCTATTAATCTATCTAGCCGTATTTCTATCTGTCTATCTAGCCATCTGGTTATTCATTCATCTATTTCTTCAACATTCATCATTCATCCAAAGCTTATTTCCTTACTTACAGAATAGATGAAATCCTTGGCGTGTTTGCAATTTTACCTGAGCCTGATCATGGCTAACAATTTCTAATTCGCGCTGGGCCATTTCAAGGTGCTTCCTGTTCATCTGCATGGTGTCTTTCATCATTTTCTGTCGGTTCTTGATCTGCACAAGCTCGTTCTTTTGCTGCAGGATAGCAAATCCATCAAGAAAACAATAAGAAAGCAAACAAACAAACAAACTATTCTCAAAGTGTCATCACTAATTCAACTAGAAATGTCGCTACAGCGACTGGTTATACCCCCGCCAAACAACATTTCATAAGCTTTGGTCAAAACAACATTTCATAAGCTTTGGTCAAAAAACTGAGGAAGTAGTTAAATCCGCAAGAGCTTTCCTTGATCTTCTGCCATTAATATGCCGTTACCATGGCAACGTACTTTCGGGTACTATCGAAAAATGCGTCTTGCACATCTACAACCAAAGGCACACATCTGTACCAAGTTTCATGGAAATTGGGCAAAAACTGAGGAAGTAGCTTGCAACACAAAATTTTCCATCATTTTGGCTCATAATATGTGAGCTGTTACCATGGCAACATACTTTTTGTCACTGTCAAGAAATGTGTCATGCTGACCTATATCCTAAGACAAACATTCAATATGAATTCCATGAGAATTGGAAGAACACTGATGAAGCAGTTTTGCCATGAAGCATTTTGCCCTATATTTTACCAATAACATGCCGTTACCATGGCAACGCACTTTTTGCCACTGCGGCAATATGTGTCTTGCACATTAACATATTCAGATGAACATCTGTACCTACTTTCATAAAAATTGATCAAAAACTGTGGGAGGAGTTCGCGACGCAAGATTTGTACCCATTTTTGCCCATAATATGCCGTTACCATGGCAACATACTTTTGGGTACTGTCAAAAAATACGTCTTGCACATCTACAACCCAAGGCACACATCTGTGCCAAGTTTTATGGGAATCGGTTGAAAACTGAGGAAGTAGTTCGCGACGCAAGATTTGCAACGGACCGACCGCCCGACCGCCCGACCGCCCGACCGCCCGACCGTCCGCTGATTCCTATATACCCCCTTCAAACCTCGTTTGGCGGGGGTATAATTATACCCCCTTCAAACTTCGTTTGGCGGGGGTATAATTATACTCTTCAAATTGGCAATGTCACTACCACCTGCTACGAGTCCATTTGTGATCACATAAACACCTGTATCGCATGATTAGACCTTTTTTTAACAGTAAACGTTCCTTTTACAAGATAGCACAGGGCAATAAGTCATCACAAATTGTAGACTTAATCTATGCTGGGCTCAACATACATAAATAGAAGTATTTTTAGACAAAGTGAAAGAAATGACAGAAAAATAAATAGAGAAATCACCTCAATGTTATTAAGAGTTTAGTCACACACATAATAAGGTACAATATTTACAAATCTCATAAGCACGTAGAGATTACGAAAATGTCAACTACCTCCCTGCAGGAAGCAGTGTGTTTCACATTTCTTTGCATCGGCTTGCACAAATTGGCACATCAATTTTTCTCGATGGATATTTGTCAAATACAAATTATATTTATTTTGGAGATAAGAAGAAATGGCTGATAACATGGTTATACAAAATGTTTTCAGAAACATACAGACAGTGATCTTTGAACTGTGAGGTAGATGATGCATAAAAAGCAAATGTGCTAACAGCTGTTATGATACAGTGATTTTCCATAAACACAAGGAATGGTTGTTGACTATTTGGGTCCTGATTGATTCAACGTGTTAGATTGTCCAACTTTGACTGTTTGACTTTGATAAAAAAGAAATAAGGTAAAGAAATGGCAGTCCCAAGCATCACTTCGATCACATAAAAATGAAGAAAGGTGGATAACATCTCTGTTTTGAATGTTTCACACACACACACACACACACAAAAAAAAAACCCACAACAGAATGTTACTAGCAAGCATTATGCAAATGAGAAGAGGTGATGATGTCATGGATGCACTAGTCTCTCAGTGACTTAATACTAATTTTCACAATATTTTGTTCTTTGTTTGACATGAATAGAGAACACAAACCTGTATCCTTTACATCAGATGTTTTTGTTGTGTTGCAACAGCCTAACATATGCTGATCTTTACTGGGAAAGGGTTGTAGTGGACGAATTACTGATGACATAAAAATTGTAAGTAGATGACATAAAGCTAGTAGGTATGTGTGTGGTTGCAGCGAATGCAGCTGATAAGTAAATCACAGCCTGATCACTATTCAGTGTAGATATGTGAAATCTAAAAAGTTTACAGTTATTTCAATTCAAGTTTGATTCCAATGAGATGCTCTACCATTTTGTTTGTCTGTCGACTTCATTTCTTATATCAATGTCAACTGGAACACAATATCAAATGCACTTGCATCTTATATCTCTGAAACTCCAGTGCCACACACAGATGGAACTGAAATGGAGCCAGTCAGAGAGAAAAACTATTCCGAGGCAGACAGAGAGATGGGGCGCAGGAGGAGAGGGGTGGGGGCACAGGAGGAGAGGGGTGGGACACAGGAGGAGAGGGGTGGGGCACAGGAGAAGAGGGATGGGGCACAGGAGGAGAGGGGTGGGGGCACAGGAGGAGAGGGGTGGGGGCACACGAGAAGAGGGGTGGGGGCACAGGAGGAGAGGGTTGGGGGCACAGGAGGAGAGGGGTGGGGCACAGGAGGAGAGGGGTGGGGCACAGGAGGAGAGGGGTGGGGGCACAGGAGGAGAGGGGTGGGGCACACGAGAAGAGGGGTGGGGGCACAGGAGGAGAGGGTTGGGGGCACAGGAGGAGAGGGGTGGGGCACAGGAGGAGAGGAGTGGCACACAGGAGGAGAGGGGTGGGGCACATGAGGAGAGGGTGGGGCACAGAAGGAGAGGGGTGGGGCACAGAAGGAGAGGGGTGGGGCACAGAAGGAGAGGGGTGGGGCACAGGAGAGGGGTGGGGGCACGCGAGAAGAGGGGTGGGGGCACAGGAAGAGAGGGTTGGGGGCACAAGAGGAGAGGGTGGGGGCACAGGAGGAGAGGGGTGGGGCACAGGAAGAGAGGGGTGGGGCACAGGAGAGGGGTGGGGCACAGGAGGAGAGGGGTGGGGCACAGGAGGAAAAGGGTGGGGCACAGAAGGAGAGGGGTGGGGCACAGGAGGAGAGGGGTGGGGCACAGGAGGAGAGGGGTGGGGCACAGGAGGAGAGGGGTGGGGCACAGGAGGAGAGGGGTAGGGGCACAGGATGAGAGGGGTGGGGCACAGGAGGAGAGGGGTGGGGTACAGGAGAGGGGTGGGTGCACGGGAGGAGAGGGGTGGGGGCACAGGAGGAGAGGGGTGGGAGCACAGGAGGAAAGGGTTATATAGGAGTAACTAACCTGTTCAACTTTCTCCTGAGAACTGTGGAGCCTCATGCTCAAGCTCTCATTCATGAGGTGTGCCTCGTTGAGCTGGTTCTTGATCCTGTCAGAAAGACCCGACCCCGAGTCGCGGATGTTCTGTTGGGGGAAAAAACAACACACAAACAACTGTTTGCATGCCTAAACAATGCCTGGGGCATGACTTCGGGCACCTGAGTGTGCAGACCTAGTGTGGCAAGTTGCATTATGGGTTTATATATAATTAAACAAAAAATAAAAATCACAGGTTCTGGGGTTCAAGAAGAATCAAATTTTGCCAAAAAGGTAAGCTGATAGTACTGCAATCTGAGGACATATCTGATTGTGATTGCTATGTAACGTTTTATAATCACTTACATTATGAACCACAAGTTGGGCCACTGCAGATATCCACTGATCTTCTAGGCAAGAACAAATTATTTGCAGATTGCAGATTCTTTTACTGATGTTTACTAATATTGCGCTGCATATACTCATTCAACACATATATTTGGATGCATATTAGGAAAATAACCCCCAAGGGCAATTACCCCTGCTAAATACCAGTTGGTAAAAGGGTTAGAATAAAGATTAGGGCTAGGGTTAGGTGGGTTTCGGGTAAGTATTTTGGTTAGTGTTAGGATTAGGTTCTGGATTAGGATTAGGATTAGGGTTAGGGTCAGGGGAAGGGGCTAGGGTAATTGTCAAGGGGGTTATTGTCCTGGAACCATTTGGATGAATTTGTCCTTTAAAACTTACATCGATTTTCTCTAGCTCCGTCTGGAGCTCCTCCACCTTCTGCCGGTCCGAGAAGAAGGTGGCCTTGTGCTCCTTCATCCAAACCTCCCTCTTCTTTACCGACTGCTGAAGGTGTTTGGTCTGCCGCCGCTCCTGGGCAAACTTGCTCTGAGACTCCTTGAGCTGGCACTCCAAGTGAAAGTTCTTGAAGGTGGCCTGATGGAGGATGAGGATGAGGTTAGTTGGAAGAAGATGAGGGAAGATGAAGAAGGTGGGTGAAGATGGAAGATAAACAGAAGGAAGGAGGAAGGAGGAGCAGAAGAAGGTAGAGATGAATGATAAGAGAAAGGAGGAAGTGAATACAGATTAAGGAGAAAATCGAGAAACAAGGAGAAGGAGGAGGAGGAGGAGGAGGAGGAGGAGGAGGAGGAGGAGGAGGTATTAAGAAAGACCAGGTGGGGATGAAACAAGAACAGGAAGAATGAGGAGGAAGAAGACAGAGGTGGAGGACGAGAGAGGCAAGGAGTGAGATGATGGAGATGGAAGGATGGATGAATAGAATAAGACCAAAGAGGGGAAGAAGGAAGGAGAAGACATGGGAAATAAGACAGAAAAAAAAGGAAATATGAGTAAGTGATCTCTTATAGTTGTGCTTATATGGTTTTGGTCTGCATCTAATTCATAAAGTTTTACCCACAAGGGAAAAAAATCTGTGGAAGAGATAATACAAAGTGCTGAAGACTATATCTGATTTATCCAGCTGCAGTTGAAATGTGTTCTCTTGCATTTTAACAAATATCTCACAGGTTGGCACAACTCCTTAAAATCATTTTCTAACAACCCTAGCTCTGCTCTTTCTTCTCTCTTTTCAATTCTTCTTTTTCTTCAAGTTGAAAATTCTTGCTCCTCTCCTTTCTCCATCGATCTCATCCTCTTCCTGCTACTTCTTCTCCTTATCCATTCCCTCCCCTCCCCTTCCCCTCCCCCTCCGACTCCACCCCTCCCCATCTTCCTCATTCTTCATACACCTCCACAAACACACTGTGTCAGTGCAGGGAGTGCGTGTGTGTGTGTGTGTGTGTTGTGTGTGTGTGTGTGTGTGTGTGTGAAGATGGACAATTTGTCACTCACCAGTCTGGCGTGATGCTTGGCCACCTCCGCCTCCTTTTGATACCGAATCACCCGGTCCTGAGAATCCTGCAGCATCAATCGCAGCCGCTCCATATCGCCCTTCAGCTGTTCAAAGAAACCAACAGAGGTTTGACTTCAACACAGCAAGTGATATATTCTCAATGGACATAAGTACTCTCTTTATGTGTATATACATAATGCACTTATAAATACATATTCATGCATGTGATCGTTGTCTTATCCTATGCTTTGAAAACAGCAGCTGTTGTATCAAAACCATAACATATGTTTAGATCCTGTTTTGATTCTCGATCACTCAACACTCTAGTTTAACATCTACAAAACTTACTTAAATATAATGAACTTGTAATACACTGTACCATAAATACAACTGTACCATAAATCCTTCATATGTGACCAGCTGCAACAAAAGGATCCAAAAGTCAGGGGAGGACAATTTTCTGAAAATGACATGACATTATTCCCTTACTCTTCCCCTTTAATGTCATATAACATGACTCATAAAAGTACTCGGTTGCGGAGATATGGATGATTTTATTAGCACATTTCAAGTGGTTTAGGAAATCAGTGTTTTGAGAAAACCGCCTTCAAAGTTTTCCTTCCAACACTATCATGATCAAGGGGAAGCAAGACAGTTTTCACAGTTTGACTAAAGAAGGTACACTCCTAGCGACCTCCCCCATGCTCATTCAAGCTTAGCGCCAGCGATCTACGCACGACCAATCAGTAACCAGGATGCCACGCACTGACCAATGAGATCACTCCCTCGCTGCTAGAGGCAGAGTCTAGCTGCGCCGCTAAATCCAAATGTTCGGACAGGTTTCTGTTCCGTTGAAAGTCAGAAAATCATGGCCCAGAAAAAAGTTTTTTTTTCTTTTTTCTTGCCTTTGCGTTGATTATTTAGCTTCAAAATTTCGGCAGATGATAGAAGATACATTAGACTATACAAATTTATGTCAAAAACAGAAATGCAAACATTTTGACGGATTTTGATTATCTGACTTCAATCTCGATTTTCTCGGCTCGACTGTCAGCGACTTTAGGATACTTTTGTTGTAGCAGGTCACATATGTCCTCTGTTACTATGCTAATAGTGATTCTGCTGCATTCATCAGAATATAAACAATAAAAAGAATAGAACATACCAAAGGTGGAGTGTTTCTTGACAAAGTAAAGAATTACTGGCATCAATGCTAGTTACTCCTATTCCACCTTAGAAGCCCTCATATTGATGCCCCTTTCACACTAGTCACTTGGGTGATCACCTGTGAGATTTAATGGTGACTCAAACATGAACAAACAAGAAAAACTTAATTCCATACCAGCTAATGAGCTCCCGCTTCAATTTCTGGTGCCCCACTCTTCTGGGGTGCAAGCACACGTTACGGTGTATATTTGTGAAAACAGCCTGCAAGATGCTGCTTGTATGCGGACCTTCGCTTCTCCCCCGAGAGTTTACCCCAGATGCTTTTCATGCTACAGCGTCATCCAGGAATTCACGGGGACACCCCAAAAGTTTACCAGGGATGGTTTAAAGGTGGGATTTCTGAAAAGTCACCTGGTAATTTACCCAGGAGTTTACTTGCCGATGCCATTCTTGCTTACAAGGCTACCTGGGAACTTGTGGCACAGGGATATCTGTGAGTTCACCAGGGACAGTTTGAAGGCAAGATTTCTGAAAAGTCAAGTAACAGTTTGCTCGAGAGATAACTCATGGTGCCTTGCAGGATGAAATTTGCCAGGTAAAGCGTGAAAAAGGTATCAGAAACTCACAATCATATACGACCCTATTTCTCACCTTGTCCCGCTCCTTCCTGTCCTTGATAAGGTCCTTCTTGTCCCTTTTGAGCTGCCTCAGCTGTGATAACAGATTCCTCATGTCATGATCCTGCTTTACCAAGTACTCGTTCTTCTTCTTCAGTTCCTCCTCCAGGTCAGTGCCCCTCTGGATGGTCTCCGTCATGTAATTGAGAAGGTTGGCCGCCAGCGGGCCGGGGAGCTGGCTGGTTTTCGAGCCTGTGTGACAATACACATGATTGTCAATTTTTACCGCACAATGCATGACCAAAACGAGAAGTCACGAATTAAAAAACCCTCAAACCCTCGGTAGATCTCATAACATTTTTACGCCATGTTCAAGTTGATTCAAATATTCTACAAAGAAAATGGTGGAAGTTTCTTTTCATTTGGATTTGAAATATGAAAAGCTGAAGTATTTCAAAGTTTTACATATTTTCAGCAGAGAGTGACATCAGTCAAAACATCATGCAAAGATCATCTGAACTGATTATACTAGATCTTCAACTCACCATTCTCCTCTTGGTATTTGCACACATAAAGTACATCAGAATGTTGCCTATGTATGATGATTTAACCCTTTTCCTCTAGAAGTCTGCATTGCTACATGTGCAGGTCTCTGTTATTGCACAAACAATACTTGACGGAGAGAATAAAAGTTTTTCTTGCAGCACATCTTGTAAGGGAGATGGTATCTCACGTAACAAGTTAGAAAGCACCTCTTTGCTACATAATAATTTTGCTTTCTCTTGAAAACAAACCTTGAAACAAGACAATACTTTGAACATTGGTTTGGGAGGTAAAACTCTTTAAAGGAGATTGCGATCCATATAATATACATGTGTATATGTGGATTGCATGAATGCATAATACTGCAGAACACATCAGTGAAGTTGAAGAAGAATGAACAATCCATTCAGAAGTTATGAATTTCGAAAGTTATGGTACATCAGCCTTCACTGGATAAGAAGACTACAACAAATCGTGATGTCATACATGGACAATGATGTAAAGAATGTACATATTAAAGAATACTCAACACATTCTCACTTTTCTGGCAAAATGAATGACCACTTGGCTTTACCTCTATCAGAAGGTACGGGGAATAATATTACCATCAACATATGCTACTAACAAGTGACAGGGATGTATAAAACATAAAATTTTGAGGAATTTTCTACATATTTTCTTTACGTAGTTGTCCTGCCATGACATATAATGAAGTGTTGTAGTCTTTTTATCCAGCGACAGCAGCACAAAAAGTTTAAAATTCATAACTTTTCAAAGGTCTGTCTGATTTCCCACAAACTTCACTAGTGTGTTCTTCCAAAATTGCTGCATTCACTCAATCCACATACATCTACAAGGTATTTGGGTTTCACTTCCCTTTAACTAGCCTATGAACATGCATCCAGTTTGGATCGGATCCTTTCTCTTCTGTAAGTAACTTAAAAATGATAACTCTGTGCTGTATTCCGCCCCATGTTGACAACATTCCTTTACACTTTCTTGATAAATATGGATCAGTGATGCTCTGCACTTGCTAGGTGGACCTACGGTCAATAATGGTCTTTGCCCGCTTGATGGACATCTTAGCCTCTTGACCGGTCACCTCCTTGTACAGGTCCGGGTGCTCAGCCTCCAGGTGGTCAATCAAGAACGTCATGCCCTGGGGGTTTCCCCGGAGGACCTTGTCCAGAAAACATCCTTAAAGGGATGGTATAGTATCGGTTGAGGTAAGAATTCAGCTTTTAACATCTTCTGAGGCATTTAGAAACCACTCTATGAAATGTCAAAGAGCATACAATTCTAGGGGAGTTTAAAGTTTATTTGATGAAAATTGGTTTTGAAATGACCGAGATATCCAAAAACATGGTAAAATAAAGAGATCCCAATGATAGTTGTGGCCTGTCGCATCTTATTCACATCACTTTTTTGGATATCTTAGCCATTTCAAGACTAATTTTCATCAAATAAACTGTGAATTCCTCTAAGAATGACATGTTCTTTCATATTTCAAAAGAAGTTCCTCATTATCCCCCCCACACACACACACAAGTAGTTGGAAACCTACAGCCCCATTTAAACCCAAACTTATCATCCCTTTAAGGTAGAGATGCATAAAAATAAAAAGGGATTAGAAAGAGGAAAGAATATGGGAATTGTGTTCACACCTCTGAGGATGCAGAAGAGTAACTGTGCATGCTATATATATTCACAGTTATTTTTTTTTCTTCATTTTCATGAATTTTGCTAGTCCAGTAGAATCAGCAAATTTTTAAACACGCAAAATTTCAACTCTGATCCCGATATGAATGCAACATGCATACATACATGAATCCATCCACTGCTGTACTCATGCAATGATGGCAGATTCAACCACTTGCGAAATTGTCAGAAAGACCTGATTCAGGAAACAAATTAGACTCGCTATAATGGCACATACAGCAATCTAATTTACTGTGTTCTTGAAAGAGGGCAAACTCTAAGAACTGTGTTTACACTTTGAGGATAATATTATACAAACAGTCAAATTACTGAGTGTGGCATCTTTAGTGTATATATACAAAGAAACCTCTTTTTATGCATAGAACTTCCTGACAAAATAAAATAGACTGTGCTACCATGTAACCAAAGATAAAAAAATTGCTATATCCTGGAAACAAAAAGAAAGAAAACATGGTGGACTAGTATGGTGAAGCACAGTTGAATTCGTTTATCAGCTTTATGTCAGAAATCTAGAGACAAGAAGAGACCAAAACCTGTTGATTAAAAGATAAGTGAAAACAATTTGGCATTGGATGATATGAATATATAGGGTGCCTACTATTTGAAAATTCTAAACTTTACAGTTAATAATGTACAGTTAATAAGGACGTTGCTACTGGCCAGAACACAGCAAGGCAGTTCAATTCTGATCTATGAATTACACAAATTTCTATTGTGTAAATGAGTGTGACACGTGACGTTATGTATGCCGGCGACAGATGTACTACAATGCATGCATACTGGCGTATGTGTGTGTGTTATACCCCCATTCTCTCATTGGTCACTCATTGGAGGCAAATTAGTTTATCTCTTCCGGCCACCCACCGAAGTGTATCAGATCGCAGTCCAATGAATCCGACATGTGTTGGTCGACTATCAGGTCAGTGTCACACATGTCAGGCGGTGATCCGATAAGGCAAGATCGTCCGATGAGGATCACGCGCGACATGTCTGAAAATGACCTGATAGTCGACCAACACAAGTCGGATTCATCAGACTGCGATCCAATACGCTTTGGTGGGTGGCTAGAAGCAACAAACTTTGCTTCCGCTGAGTGACCGATGAAAAATATTCTCTGTGGAATAGGGGTATATTAAAGATAAACCCATTTTGCATTTGGTTTACATTTAGTCCATAAACTTGATTTAAACTGCGGATTTGAGTTCAATACCCTTGTGAACTCGGGCCATTGTGCCTATGAGCTTTATCTCCTGTATGGTTGGCTGCATGAAAACTTCAGACCAATTTTCTCAAAACTGTGTTTATCATGAGATTACATTTCTTCCTTTTTGGTGGAGGGTTTTGGGATATGAAGTGCAGAGAGCTATAGATGTATCATCAGAAAGCTTGCTGGCCATCTGGAGAATTTAAAAATAACCACAATGAAAAAAAAAAATTATATAACCACCTACAAGAGGAAGAAGGTGTGGTATGAAGAAGAAACTTCCTGCAATATAAGTTCTGTATTAACAGTTTCAAATAAATTTGGGTAGCTTAATTGCTATTTGGGTTGGACTTGATATGAACTGAATTTATATCCACACTGTATTCACAAAAACACAAAAACAAGCATAAATGAGATACAATGATTATCAATATGCAATAGCATTTTGTCTTTTTTTTTTTGACATACAAAAGTAATTGAAATGTATACTCTAATTATACACTTTTGCAACAATCAGCCATAGGAACCAAAGTGGGGGAGCATTATTCAAAAGCATAGCTTGTATTACTTTGCCCCCCCCCAAAAAAAAAAAAAAAAAAAAATTAATCACACCATAGTATGACATAACTGAGTACCCCAATGGCTTAATAAAAAGAAAATTGTGCAATTGGCCATGACAGTAATAAATATATATATTCATATATTACTGCCATGGCTAATTGCACCAGTTATATTATAACTTTCATGCCATCAGAGGAAAAGAAACATGGCAATGCCAATATCTCATTTCAAAGAGCAATCTTTCTGCATTTAATACTGCCAATCCTGTTTTCATAAGAAATGCAGCAATTTCGACAATCTGCATGCAGCACTTCCCCTTTCACAATGCACAATATATTGCAGGTTATACCATAAATGAAACACGTGCAGGCACTGTCGAACCAAGCGTTAGAATGTGTAGTAGAAAAAAGATCAGTATTGACACTGCATGAAGGGGTGGGTGCTTAGGGGTTTTCCCTACTCTTTGTCTCTCTCTCTCTCTCTCTCTCTTCCTTTCTTTCTCTTTCTCTCTCTCTCTACAAATGTACATGGATTTTTTTTTCTCTTTTTCTATATAATTTGTCCTCCTGCCAATAGTCCTACTCTGCGGAGTACACTCTGTATTCATTTGTCAATTAAAGCTCACCCACTCGGAAAGGGCTTGGAGTCAATATTGATCCTGTCGAGTTACCTTTTTATCTCTGTGTAGTCATGTTCACATTTGTGCTCTTTGTTTACTGCAGACTTTGACTGGTATAAGTAAGTGTGTGTGTGTGTGTGTGTGTGTGTGTGTGTGTGTGTGTGTGTACACTACTTTTTCTCTTGTGCTAATTCCTTTTTTTATTACTTCCCCTATTATATATGTTTCCTGTAAATTTCCACTATAGTCACACACCTTTCCCCTACTGTAGCCTGTTCAGTGTTGACGGAGTCACCAACTCGATCACTGTTTGCACAGCACTTGATTTTGCTCTAATTGTCTTCATAATCATCATCATCATCATCATCATCACAATCAAATTTCTCTCTCTTTGCTTTAGATTTTTTTCCCCCTGTGGCTTGTTTCGAGTTTGAATCTGGATTTACAAACCTGCAATGTATAATGATGATATCAAAACACAAATCTGAAACCTGACCATGAAGTGCCATTTGCATTCTGTTAATAGATTTAGTAGCTAAGGAAAGCTACAAGATACAACTGGAAAATGACAGTTTTGCTAATGTTTAGTCATCCTTACTTTTATCCCATTGTTATCATCATGTCAACTAACAAAGTTTTTTTTTTTTTTTTTTTTTTTTTTTTAAAATCAATTTCTACTCTTACATCGGACTACATTATCCTATTATATCCCATAGGGAGTCCTATCTCAAGTTACAGCGGGAAAGTGACAGGTTCACCAGAGTCTCATGACATTTGACCTTTGATCTTGAGGGTTTTTCCTCAACAGGTAACAAGCACATTTACATCTACAAAGCATGAATCTGAATTCACTGAAGGGTTTTCTCAAAACCTGGGACAGAGGGACAAATGGACAATCCCCACTTCATACTGTCTGTAATAATCGTCATGAAGGACAGATCTAGAAACCGTCAAAAGTTTGTTCTGCTTCCCATACAGCTTGAGCAAAGGTAGCCTGACAAATATACAAACTATATTGAATGGTACCATTCTCGGAATAGGTACATTAAACAGCTTATTGCTACGTCTTCAGAGGAAAAATATCTGTCATTCTGCACTCATCAATGAAATGGCCTGTATTACACATTGTCAAAACAGAGTCTTGTCAGCCACAAAATCAAAAAACAAGAAAAATACTTGGAGAGTTCCACCCACTATATATTGTCAGACTAAAAATGCCCAATTTTTCAGTGATTAAGAATCCTTTCTAGTGTCTCTACCATTAAAGCTTCCTGCTAAGCCTTGAGTGTGTGCTCAGTCCACCTCAAATATGTGCAGCTTGAATTCTTTTGTTTATTAGCCCTATTGGCTATCTGAGATAAAGAATCCTTCAAAAATTCATAAAAATTCCTGGATCCATACAGTGATGCAGATCACTACCAAAATGTAAGGACATCATTTGTACCTTGTGTCATTATCAACTGTTTTCTTGTAAATTTCATCAAAATCTATTCATACCTTTCGAGCTATTTTCCAAACTGACAAACAAATACTTACAAACTAATGCAGGCAAACAACATAACCTTCTTGGTGGATGTAAACAGAACAGTGAACTGCAGGGGCAGGAATTGGGAGCTTTGTACCTGCTTTCTCTGAGCTGGTGGGGTGGCGGTATTCATTCCGTATCAGTTCCTCATCCTCGTGGTTCATGAAGCGCTCCTGGCGGAATTTGGGCAGGAGCTCGACGACGTTGAGCCGCTGCACCAGGATATGGCGGCTGTCCTCCAGCAGGTCCCGCTCATCCCTGGAGTCCCGCCTGGCCCCAGTCATGTTGGACTCTTCACTGTGCATGCTCTGGGGGCTACTAACGAGGCCTGCCTGGGCCTGTGCCTGGGCCTGAGGAGGTCTCACTCGAGTGCCTGCACGAGAGAAAGAAAGAAAGGGTGGGGCACAGATGGGTTAATGGCTGGCTGGCTGGCTGCCAATGTTCAGGTAATGTGACAGCTTAGGGATTGTACCTTAGATCATTGCTAGAAGTTGCACAAAAGGGATTAACCCAACATGACTGTGCTACACTCAAACAACACTGAATTTTTATGCCCATGGCACTTTCTCTGGTGAGAATGCTCTCAATCAACAATATATTTTCTTCTGTATGTAGATGACAATATTTTCATAAAAATTGCCAACTACAGTACGCAACAAGCTGGTCTGGTTTAAAAAGTATCGGCGTAACAATTTAAGTAATTATCATGATTAATATACTATAAGCATAACATAAGCCTATACATATCGAACGAAGGAATTGGACCATATGAATAGTGTAACACATTATGTTTTGCAGTTCTATTATGATAATGATGACATCAGTGGCAATTACTTGTATACGTATGCATATGTAAATCTATGTACAACTATACACACATTGTATGAAAGTTTGTATAAATGTATTTTGTATACCATATTTTCATTGTGTATCAGTAAAAAACAAATTTTTGTTTTCACGATTGAACAGAAAAAAAATACCTACCTCATATCATATACCAAGGTATCATATTATCATACCATATAATAAATCATATCATTATCACGTCATGTCACGTCACGTCGCGTCGCGTCGCGTCGCGTCGCGTCACGTCACGTCACCTCACCTCACGTCACCTCACGTCACGTCACGTCACGTCACGTCACATCATCATAATTGTATTGAGTGTGATCAAATTCCTGTTTTGAAGCCTAGTAAGACCAGCACAGCAATGCTGTCCCCTCTAAAAAAAAAAAAAAAAAACCAAACCCCTCCCCAAAACCCCCCAAAAAAACACACAAAAAAAAAACATTCAGTCCCTCTGATACGACATGAATGGCAGATGCCTCCAAAGGGAACAATGACACATTCTTGCAAAGAGCAAAACCGAAGTATAAAGTAAAGAAAGATCTGCATACGTGCGGTGCGGCATGCATGCAGTCAGCATACTTACTTATTGTGTGCAACTGGAGTACGTTTTGGGTGAAAATTATTTTCACAATTCAAATACATTTTTGCTCCCAATGTCAGGGTGTACCTTACACACAAGTGTACCACATACACAAAGCTTTAGATAATAATAAAATATCAGGTAGTTCTTTGTTTTCACATCTTTCCTAGTGGACGGAATCAAGTGAACAAAAAACCGACCTGCAGTTCACACTCGGGCGACTGCAGAGAAGTCAGCTAACTGTACTACTGAGGCACACCTTGCTTTACATGGATGGAGACTGCAAGTCAGATGCCGTATTCATGGAAAGCTAATCCCAAATAAATTATGGAAATCTTGCCAGAGTGCTGGATACTGTGCCATGTTATGCAGTGGACTGATTCAGGGAGTGTCTATTATCAGTCTCCTCTTCTACAGCGGTTACAGTTCGTTATTCAGAAGCTTTGTAAGTCTGAAGGTTTGCTATTCCAAAGATTCGTTAATATGAAAATGAAATGAGGCTCATTATTCTGAAGGTTCGTTGATAAGAAAATGAAATAAAGTTTGCTATTCCGAAAGTTTGTTAATCCAAAATGGAAAGAGTTCGGTTATTCTGAAGGTTCATTATTTCGAAAATGAAATAAGGTTCATGATTCCAAAGCTTCATTATTACCTCCGCCAAGGGAGGAGGTTATGTTTTCGTTACCGTTGGTTTGTTCGTTCGTTCGTTCGTTTGTTCGTTTGTTTGTTCGTTTGTTTGTCTGTGCGCAAAATAACTCAAAAAGTAGACAACGGATTGGGATGAGACTTGCAGGGAAGGTTGAGAATGACACGAGTAAAACAAACAATTAACTTTTGGTAGTGATCCGAGAATTTTGGGGGAATTGAAGGATTTTTGATATTTTGGCAGGGAGGGTCAGTGAACTTGGGAGTTCAGGCTGTGCGTATTTGAGGTTTGCATGCGCGCACTAAAGTGCGTGCTCTAGTTTCTGCTGGGGTGAGGCGCGCTGTGCAGCTGAGGGTTTATGACATAACAAAGGCTTCTATATTGGGAAATCAGGAGACTTTCAGCACACTACTAGTATTATAAACACTTTCAGCATGCTATAGTATGTATGGGTGGAAATCACTGATATATATATGGAAGAACAAGATCAGTGACGGAAATGAGCTGCATGCTTGGCGGAGGGCCGCACTCTCAGAGTGCTTCTCTAGTTTCACACTGTCTTTACATTCTTTACAAATGTACGAATATACAGAATGGGACTGCAGTACATAGGTATCCACTTCATCAGTGCTTTAGAAGCTTTAACTGAGAAGTTTGAACAATCAGAGGCTCCTGAATCAGGAGTGTTCAAGTCTTGATATTTCGATCCGCAGCATCACAAAAAGAAACAAACGATGAGCACACCATGACAAAAACACATGTAAAATGTGACTGTTTTGGATAAAAATAAAGTGAAACAAACTTGCTAACTAAACGTGCATACGAATAACCAGTTAGTCCGAGTTTGGTATACCTGCCTTTTGAAACAAGTCGACTGGAAAGTCTTCCGAGGCGACTTCCGACCTTCAAACTCCAAGGGTCGTGTAAGAAATCACACTGTGAATGCATGACTGATGACCTGAACATAACAAATATCACTCACAACAACTGTTTCCCCTCTTTGTTAGTCCTTTTAAAGTTTAGAAAGCCACTTTGACTGTTTCAGGTTTGAATCTAATGCATTTGATGATGATCCATTTGTAAGATGACACCATTCTGACATGATCCATCAAAATCAGTGATGTCAGCACAAACTTCTCTCTCTCTCTGAGACCGAATATACTGTTGGACGTTGTCTAGTCCTCTTGTCAATCCGTTTTCTTTTCCTGGACAATTGTGGTATAAGTGAGGTATAGTCCTTTAAACCTCCGTAATCATAATTTCAAAAGGCCATTGAAAACGGGTACAAACAGGTTGGTAACGGTGATGACAGAGCTAAAAGCGAACACGATGATTTGTTTTCAGACTCTTCCACATTATCCATTGGCCTAGAGACAAAGCGTATGAAGAAAACACCTCCTTGCTAACAACATCACACAGAGAATTAATCCCAACCAGATGTGATTTCCTTGACCTATCCAAGAGTGAATGAGCTAACGAGGTATATATGTCCAGATATTCAGCCTTGTAATTAGAAAGGTAAAATGGCAAAGAGTCCACGACAGGTATTGAAAACAAGTGAACATGACATGTTTGTCGTTGATGACTAGCAGGTCGTAACAATGCAGGCATTCATCGCTGAGCTTGATTGGGCAACGCTTAATTCAAGCCTTCCTCGGCTGGTCGTCGGCACGGAAGGTCTCCGGCAGTGATCAAGTTAACAAGGAAAGGAAGTGGGACCAATACTTCTGCCCCTTCAGTTTGTGGAGCCCGCCTTTCCTGGATTACGGAGTACTTCCGGGGATAGCGTCAACACTTTCAGGTGGCGTCTGGTCTGCGGGAGTCTCAGAGGTCTGACACAGTTCTGTTTTTCTTGTTTTGTTTTGTTTTGTTTTGTGTTTCTTTTTTTTTTTGGGGGGGGGGTATTGTCATCATCAATAAGGGGTAAGGAAAGGAATTACTCTATGAATGTCTTTTGTTAAGATTAGATGCTAAGTACATCCTCTGATATCCTAGAAGCCTTGTAGAATGAGCTTGGATGCACACTGAATCATCCAGATCATAAATCACAAATTATGAAATATAACACATTTCTAAACATATATATGTGTACATGTGTGGTGTGTGTAAGATATATACAGGGCTCAATGCTAACTGTTTTCTTTGGTGGTCCATTTGGGCTGCTAGAAGATTTGAAGCTGAAATTCTGGTGGCCTGAAAAAGAAATAAAGTGGTCCCAAATTACAAGGACATGCACAATTTCATTTTGAATTTTAGCTGCTTGATCAGTCCATCAAAAAGAAGTTTTGGTGGCTTGGCATTATTTTTCAGTGGCCCCAGGCCACCAGTAATGTCAAGCTCTGATGTATAGTACCTACATGTATACAGATGTATACAATATCTGCAAAAACACACAAACACACACACACACATATACACCATTCAAAATATGGAAACACTAAAAATTGCAAAGAGTTATAAAATGATGAAAAAGGGTGCCTTATTACAGCTCATGTGGGATTGGTTATTTACGATATGTGCACAATATTATTACTAGTCGCTGTGAGCATTTTTGTGTTCCAAAACCATTAAGACGTTTCTGACTGCCCATCTCAAAAACCCACAAAAAGTCACAGATTAAGATTCTCCCTGATGGATCAAAATATGTTATTTTAGTTCACCAACTCAAATCTTTAAACAAGAGACCCGCGGGTCTAGCGCTCACCTGAGTATCGCAAGTTCACCTTTCACGCAGTCACTAATCTAAATTATTCACAGCTCTACCAAAATTTGACCAGGCATTCTCAAGTAGAAGATGAAAATGTACAATCAGGGCCCAAGTTTTTTAAGATTCCTTAATTTGGGGGGATTGGGGCCCCTGGGGCCCTCTGGGTGGGGCATGGTGCCCATTTTGATAAATTGAGATCCTGACCCCCTAGGGATGCTACCTGCCAAGTTTGATGAAAATCCATCATGAGGTTTTCAGGAAGAAGATAAAAATGTACAATTCAGGCCCCCATTTGGACCTTCCCAACCAACCCCCCCCCCCCCCCCCCCAGTTTGCAGGCACAAACCCTTGTTGGTCGAAAAGGAGTCTGCGCCAAGACTACTACATGCACCACTTTGGCACTGTGCCATAGGCCCTGTGTTGAAGCTTCTCCCAAGAGGGGCTGCAGTGTAGTGGTGCGTGTATTAGTCTTGGCGCATGCAGACTCCTATACGACCAACAAGGGTTTGTGCCTGCAAACTACCCCCCCCCCCCCCCCCACCCCAAGAGGGGCACCCCTGGATATGCTATGAACAAACTTGAAACCACAGTCATTAATGTACTCACTCATATTATTATCTTAGCTCTATAACTTCTGATTCTAGAGAAGATTTTTAAGGATTCCTTCATTTTGGGGGGTTTGGGCCCCCCTGGAGGCCCCCTGGGTGGGGTATGGTGCCCATTTTAACAGATTGAGATCCTAACCCCCTAGGGATGCTACCTGCCAAGTTTGGTAAAAATGGGTCAGGGGGTTCTCAAGAAGAAGATGAAAATGTACAATTTAAGCCCCATTAGAACCCCTCCCCACCCCCCTCCCCTGGGTCCCAAGGGGGGCACCCCTGATTGTGCCATGAACAAACTTGAAACTACAGTCATCAATGTATTAACTCATAGTATTAATTTAGCTCTATCACTTCTGGTTCTAGAGAAGAAGATTTTTACAGATTCCTTAATTTTGGGGGGTTTGGGCCCCCCTGGGGGCCCCCTGGGTGGGGCATAGTGCCCATTTCAACAAATTGAGTTCCTCACCCCCTAGGGATGCTACCTGCCAAGTTTGATGAAAATCGGTATTGGGGTTTTTAAGAAGAAGATGAAAATGTAAAAAGTTTACGCACGCCGGACGCCGGACGACGCACGCCGGACGACGCAGGACGGACGCCAGACGCCGGACGAAGGGCGATCGCAATAGCTCACTTGAGCCTTTGGTTCAGGTGAGCTAAAAAGCTCATCTTCCTGGGAAACTAATCCATTTACTACTCACTATGAAGATTTGACGGCTCAAAAACAAAACAAAACAAAAACCCCCAAACCGAACTGAAGATATTAGCAGTGTTTCCGGATGACATTTTTTTTTTTTCTGACAGGTGCTGCTTTCACTGGAAAGCAGAACATGTCTTCATTAATGCTATCTTTAGCAAAGCAAGCCAGAATGACCCAAATCTCTGAATCCTCTTTTCTCCCTTTTCTATGAAACTGCATTTCCTAATTCTCTCTAATTTCATTTCAATCACTTTTTGAAAGGCTACAGATGGTTCACTTTTTGAAAGGTATGCGTCATTATAAAGCTCAGAGCTTCCTCTTTTTAAACTATGCAGAGAGGCAGAAATTCATTTTGGCCTTCTTTTGTGAGTTTTGAGCTAAGTGGTCACATTTGTAAATAGTAGTACTGTTTGTTTGTTGTTGTTTTTTTGTACCTGTACCCTGATGACACAACATTAATCATATTGGATGTAGAGAATATCAACTAAATATAAAATGAACTATTGACTATGTAATTGTCTTTTGATGAATAAAATGGTTTAAGACATCTGTTCAACTCTGTTCAATTCATTTCAAAATATTTTATGCAAAGAATGTACTCAAATGGTCATGAGAGATAACCTGTTAATACAAGAAATACACGAATATATAACAGACTACAAGTACACTGTAAACAACTATTGTTCAATGAAACAATACTGCATAATGAAGTAATGTTTACAAGGATTAAAACAGTGTAAGTAGGAATGAGCCTGTCTCTGGAAGCAGCTCTCAAAGTTAAAAGAAAAGGAGGAAATGAAAATATTAGATGAAAATAGACTTATTACAAATGGAAAATTGACAAGTAAAATTCCTCACAAAGGACAACATGCACATATCAAACTATGTCACCTGTAATGACATTGAATCTTTTACTGCCAAGTGGGCAAACAAATCAGCTGATATTTAAAAGTAGTCCTGACTTTAAAAATTCTAATGTTTACTCTGCAGTCAGTGAATTTGTGTTTGAATAGTGTGTAGCTAGAGCATGACTGGTATTCTCCAGCAGGAATCCTCTTTTGCTACCATCTTTAGTGCAGAATGTAAAAATATCTCTGTTTCAAGAACATTTTAATGCTTGGATTACAAAATAAAAATGTACTTATTGACTTATTGCATGCTTCTGTTTGAAAGCAAAAAGAATGTGAAAAATAGTAAGCATAGACTGTGATCTTTCTATTTAAAGAGAAAAAGACAAATGTTTAGTGGATGTTCACTTTTCATGGTGGAATCCTTCATGTGGAAATGATCTAATATTGTATGCCTGCTCTCCTTGTGGAATTTTCCATGATGAATACTGGGTTAATATGTGCATGGATGTACACATTACAGTCATATCAATTATCAGTCACCAAAGAATTGAGATATGGGCATAGTTGCTGAACATTATCAGTCACCAAAGAATTGAGATATTATATGGGCATAGTTGCTGAACACCCCACCAGCCGACAGCAACCTGAAAGTGACCTTTGTACAGTTTTTTTTAATTCATTTTTTTTGGGGGGGGGGGGGGGTAGAGGAAGAAGCTATTTACTTTTTATGACAGGGCTTCAAATGATCGATACTTTGCAAGCTCTGAGTTTTTGTAGTAATTGAGACATAGAGTGTAAGCAAACAAACCACAACAAGGCATTGACCATCTACTGAAATGACACAGCATTTTGTGCTGTAATTAAATTTCAGATCTGAAAAAAAAAAAATCATGCATGTTGACTTTCCATCTGTATTGCATTAAAAAAAGACTCATATACCTGGTATGCTCCCAATTAGTGTCTTTGGTTTGTAAATATTAAAATGAGCAGAAATAGTTTGTATTATTAAAGACAGAAGTCATCACTTGCAAGGTAAGTGTGCAGAGACTTCCCTGACAGAATCAACCAAACAACAGCTTTGAGAAGTCCAATGTAACAGTTTCTTGATGAAGTTTTTGTTTTTCCTTTGAAACTTTTTATTGACGAAATAATTGGCATGTCCATCAAGACAACAGTAATCATGTCTATGAATCTATACAGTAGGATAAAAATGCAAGAATTAAAAAAACAAACAAACAAGCAAAAACAACACAAATGAAAAGAATTACATCAAACTGCATAAGACACACATACTTATGGGTAATGGTATTTGATTGAGGAGAAGGATAAAAATAAATTTTCTACTAGGAACCATTTATTCTAATGAATGTCTTCAGTTTTCTTTTGTTTGGCAAAAAGTAAGTTTTATGTATTTTGTGTTCTGAATAAAAGATATCAATCCAGATAAACATGATGTTGTGTTTTTGCACTTGCTAATATAGATGTACCTTTCAGACATTGATATCAAATGATTTAACAACAATTTGTTGGGTCCTTTCCAATCTTTGATGAAGCCAAACATCAGTCTTTTCCTCATTAAATCTTCTAACTTAATATTAGAATTTTCACCAATCTTGTGTGCAAATTCCTGACTGAGCTTACAAACAGCTTCAAAGTCATAAATTATTTGAATAAAGTTCTTCAAAAATAAACACACACACACACAAAAACTGCTGCAGACCATGAATATGAAAAAAAAATGTATATATAGTTTTGGTTCTTGCACAAGGTCAGCACTTGTTTTTCTGAATGTATGAATATCTTTCCAAAAATAAGTTTCTAAATTACAATCTAAACCATTTTTTAATGGGGCTTTGAGTCACCTGAATACATATCTAATTGAATTCTATTTATGTTTTTTTCTGACAAACAAACAAAAATATGGGAGAAGATGCTACATTTGTGGTAATGTCTGAACCATTACTGAAGCTTTAAGGCAAGCTGAAGCCCCTCTGTAAGTAATCATTATTAACTTTGCCCTGTACTTCAGATTTAAAGAGTGCTTCTTCTAACACATTTGGTAGTGAATGTCTGAATGCTTGTTATTTAGATGAAAATTTGATGTGAATGTATGTTTATTAAATTGGAAATAATATGTGATTCATGCGAGTTTGTGCAAGAATTTTATCTGCGTTTAGAATCCCCCTTTTCTCTGTAATAATTAGATTGAGGAAAAAAATCATGGTGAGTTCGCGGCCAGACAATACAGAGATCCAGATAAAGGGAGGCCAGATAGGAGAGGTTGGACTGTACATGATAATATGCAGATACACTTCAGGTATTGGCATCACCATTGGTTTGGTGATGCTCCCATGTTCATGTTTATTAAAACAGCTTAGGGCTGCATCATCTCTTAATCCTGTAGTTTTCAACACGCTTGGTTTATCAGCAATTACAAATGACAGAACTTGTTGGTAAAAAATGGTTAATTTGCAATGACCACACAGCATGCATCCCTTGTAATATGACCAAATGACAAGATACTTCCACTTATATTGCACCATTATCATGTTGCAATGGTGAAATATATATATATATATATATATATATATATATATATATATATATATATATATATATAATCATATATCATGTTTTAATCACATGCAAGGTCCAGTCTCACTGACCCCCTACCACTGACTATTGAAACTATGAAATCAGAGGAATATCACAACATTTCTGAAAATGTAAAGATTCTTTTTTTTTATATAATACACTGTATATGGTGAATATTCAATTCTGGGATGGCAGCTACAATCGTTCAAAAATTGTCCTATACTGTAAAAGTTCTCTCTGATCACTTGCTTTTGTTGCTACGAATTGAAAGAACAGTCTTTGCCTGGGAGGTAACTCTTTGGTTTCACTTCTGTGCAGTACGGTGGGAGGTTTGGCTGGTGCAAACCAACACGAAAAATGTGCACAAAATCTGACATGTACACAAATAGACATACACACACATATATACACACCAAAAAGAAACTCATTTTACAATACAATATCAACGTGTATAAACATGTTGTAACTTCACATTATGTTATCGCTCCACCGCTATCACGAAACTAGTGCGTGAATTGTTTATAATTTGTTTTTTATACCACTTTCTCTCATAGACACACTACAGATATATGTTATGGCCTCTTGCCAAAACCAACTTCTCATTGTTTGGAGTTGAATCTTCTACGGAAAGCAATTGTATGCTTAGCCCATAAAGTGTTTATTCAAAGTATTCATTTTTCACATCGAATTGAGATTTAATGAACCAGTACAGCATCAAAAACGAAAGTAGGACTAATTATCAAAAGAAACTGTACACAAATTGTCCTAAATGGCTGATTATACAGAAAATTATAACTTCTTCCGTGAGAGATTTTGGCATTACAAGGCCAATGATCACTTGCCCCCTCAAATTTTGAGTTATTGTCATGTTTTGAGAGTATATGATTATCTCAGCTATTGTTTGACATTAAAATTGGATGTACCTAACCAACAAATATAAGTGGTTACTAAATCAAGCCAGCAGGGACATGCAAAGTTACATGTTTATACATGTATCATTGACATTCCAATGTGAAATGAGTTTCTTTTTGGTGGTGTGTATGTGTATGTGTATGCATGTGTGTGTGTGTGTGTGTGTGTGTGTGTGTGTGTGCTTGTCTGTATGTCTAATTTTGTGCATATTATTTGTATTTTCTTTTTTTTTTTTAATAAAAGGGTATCAAAGTTGAGATTTGCGCCACACACAAAAATAATTTTAAGAACTCCATTATTGGGTTTACCAGATTAAAACCGAAATTTGGTTTATTTCAAATGCTTTGCATTCATGAATTTTTTTTCACAGAATCTGTGCTACTGCTGGCTGTTTCTAAAAGTTTTGCAGTATTTTCAAGTAGGCCTACCATCCCAACTGCCCCATTTTGTGGCAAAATGGAGAAAGCCAACTTTACATGCAAACAAAATTGGTTTACAAGATGTTAGAACCACAACATGTACCGTACTCAAGTAATGATTTCAAATGACATATATTGAAAATGAAGATGGGAAACTCTTCAAAAAGAGAGATACATGCAAAACTCAGTAGGAGCTTTGTTGACATATTCAAAGGCCTACCTGAAAGGAGAAGAAGAAAAAGAAAACAATTCACAGGCTTTGTAATACACCATCAAATACACTATACTGTTTTTATGTCTCATCACCTTTACCCAAAGTTTCCTTAAAAATGTTCACATGAAAATGTGCATGGGCTACCTATTAGACATAATATATTTGCATGAATATTGATTTAATTCACCTGTTTGCTAAAATCCTGTCCAAAAGTATTTTTTCTCAATTTCTTGCCCAATGTTTCATGTCTGTGATGGCTTACAGAGATTAAAGGTACTGTTTACCATATGGAGCAGTGATTTAAAAATGTTAGAGATATCACATTTGATGCATATGTGTAGGTCAGTTGTATTACAAAACATCGTACCATATCAAAATTTTGCAATAAAGCCTAAACTATAAGGAGATATCACTATTTTATGCAATAAACCATAAATGTAGACAGTTTAGTCCAGAGACATTTTTTATCATAACTATTGTTCACATTTTGTGTGTATTCAACAGTACTTAACATTGATTATACTGATTCAAATTTTTACATTGGTTGTTTCTATCCCTAACTCACAGTTTAGAAGTATTTTGAAGCACTAAAGCTGGGTTTTTGTTTCATCTGCAAATGGTGAACAATACCTTTAAAGTGACATAAGTCGGAATTAAAAAAAATGTTAAAGATTTGCCTTCTCCTCAAAGTGCTTGGATTGGCACGCCATAAAAAAAACAGGGAGGGCATGGATGTAAAGAAATGAAATTAACATAATTATCAAACATATTTCATATGAAAGGACACTCAACTTCTTTGTGATAAAAAATTGCAAACTCCATTTTGAGATGTATTAATTATGATATGTGCATATATTTTCTTCTGGAATGGTGCCCTCAAATGGAAAATGTGATCAATACAAGGTAACAGACATTGGGCAAGAAGATGCAGGTCAATAAGGTGACAATATTATTGTCATGCAATTACATGCTGTCATGCAAGTATGAAAAGAATGCAAGCACTTCATTTTTGTTTTCAAAAAGCTTGCGAAGAAATACTGTATACGCCGAATATTTCGTGAGGTTCTTATTTTCGCGAATTTCGCGGGTCAGGTGCTATTCGCGAAACTAAAGACATGTGAAAATAATGACTCTGATCCCCGATATGAATGTGACGCACGTGTGTACATTTCTCTGTTCAATACTGCACTCCACGATCGCGAATTTAACCACTTGCGAAATTGTCAGGTAGTCCCGATTCGCAAAAAATTAGACTCACTACAAATATGGTGTATACAGTATGTATTTCTGCTTAACACGAGACTGATCAATCAATGTCAAGAGAAAGAATTTCCTATCTCAATTTCAATTCATCCCCCCCCCCCCTGAACACTTAAGTAAAAATGTAAATGTTCAGGTTGACTCTATTACATACAATACAAGGAAAAGTAGAAATTACGCGGTGCGTAACATATGTCCCCGCCGGAAGTAGCATTTTGTAACAAAATGTGCAATATAGGTAAAAAATCAAGGTCAAAGGTCAAAGAAGTCAAAGGTCAAAATTCTGTGTAGAAGTTTTGAAGCCCTCACCTAGTGCCATCACATAAAGCAAATGGAATCGAAATTGGGTTAGAAATGGCGAAGGAGTAGCATTTTGTAGCCAATGTACAATATAGGTCAAAAATCAAGGTCAAAGGTCAAAGAAGACAAAGGTCAAAATTCTGTGTTGAAGTTTTGAAGCCCTCACCTAGTGCTATCACATAAAGCAAACGGAATCGAAATCAGGTTAGAAATGGCGAAGGAGTAGCATTCTGTAGCAAAATGCACAATATAGGTCAAAAATCAAGGTCAAAGGTCAAAGAAGTCAAAGGTCAAAATTCTGTGTAGAAGTTTTGAAGCCCTCACCTAGTGCCATCACATAAAGCAAACGGAATCGAAATCGGGTTAGAAATGGCGAAGGAGTAGCATTTTGTAGCAAAATGTACAATACAGGTCAAAAATCAAGGTCAAAGGTCAAAGAAGTCAAAGGTCAAAATTCTGTGTAGAAGTTTTGAAGCCCTCACCTAGTGCCATCACATAAAGCAAACGGAATCGAAATCGGGTTAGAAATGGCGAAGGAGTAGCATTTTGTAGCAAAATGTACAATATAGGTCAAAGGTCAAGGTCAAAGGTCACGACTGAAATTCTGTGTAGAAGTTTCAAAGCTCCCATGTAGTGCTATCATATAAAGCAAACAGAATCAAAATTGGCTCATAAATGACAGAGAAGTAGCAAATTGAAGATTTTGATCACACACGGACGCACACACGGACACACGGACGGACGGACGGACGGACGGACGGACACACGGACGGACACACGGTCACACACACGTACGGAGCCCGTTTCATAGTCCCCTGCTCGAACTCGTTCGGCGGGGACAAAAATCAAGGAGAAAGACAGTAAACATAACCTTAATTGAAATTGGTTGAGAAATAACATCATTAAAAGTTTCACGTATTCATCAAATACATGCAAATTGGAAGACATCATTATTTCATCACCCAACAGCAATTCCACTTGTTCTATCTCTCATCTTCCACAACGTTTGTTTGTAGGTCTATAATTCTCATGAAACAAGTGCATTGCTCTACATATGATTTTATTCTTTTAATTTTAGCCAACTTCAACATGGAGTGAAACTGCACTTACAGAGAAGTAATCAAATTCCTGCAAAGAATTGTGCAGTGAATAAGATGTGTATAGGAGACTGCTTCGTCAAGATTATGTAGAAACTGTGATAGACAATCTGTTGTAGGTAGTGCAAATGGCACAGATTTAGGGGGTTTAATTTTTCCCGAATCAAGACTCCACAAGAACTTTGCGAGTGGTTAAATTTGCAATCGTGGAGTACAACAATGGACTGAGAAATGCACACATGCACATCGCACTCATTTCAAGATCAGAGTTAACATTTTTCGTGAGATTGTTATAGATTCATGAATAGCACCAAACTCATGCAACCCTGTGATATATGGCATATACAGTGCACTGAATGCTTCTATTCTTCTGATCTCATTGTATGTTCTGCAATGTATTCTTCTACGGGCACAGAGCACGGTGCTCTTTCACACAGAAGAAACATACGAGATGGCTGGGCTGATGCGAATCGACTGACGGCTGCACAACAGGGGGATGGTCAAATAGCACATAAATGTGCAAACAAAGTGGAAGGTTTGTGATAAAATGCACATCTTGTTATCTTCAAAAACTTGCAGAGATGGTTCAATGTTGTCACTGGAATGACTCATCCTCTCTGTCACAATCTTTATCAATCATCTACAAGAAGTCTGCTGATTACAATGGTCATTATTTGACACCTTGTCCAAATATTCTACACTTAGTTGCAACACATAATACCATTATAATAAAAAAACACGGAAAAGAACCTCCCAAACCCAAACTTCTACTTTACAATTGTTTAGAGAGAATATACACCTACTACCTTAATGATTCTGCTAAAGATCGAATATCAAGTTTGCAGATGTTGTCTAGCAGGGACGGATCCAGGGAGGACCGCAACCGGCGCACGCCCCCCCCCCCCTTTATTTTTATTTTTTTGCTGAAACAAAAGAAATAAAAAGAAAAAAATGGGGGAGTTGTGCGTGCGCCTCCCCTTTAATTTTGTAATCGCGCCCCCTCTTTATGGAATTCCTGGATCCGCCCCTGTCTAGGACAAGGAGAGTCAAAAACCCTTGGATAAAATTCAAGAAATGTCTCATGTCTCTAATAGTAGCATGTAGAACTGAAGAGCCATGATGGAACAGTGCTGCCCTGTCTTGGAAAATGATCTATTGCTGGAATTCAAGGTAATTCTTGGATATCTAAAGGATCTGCTGAGGTGCAACACCAGCTTTGACGAGCAACCATAATCAATGCATGACAGACAAACATCAGCATTTGCCTATAAGTTGATTGTTACAATGTATGATCTCTCTGTCCATGTGATATACAACATGAAAAAGATGGAAAATAAATGCTTTACAAACTTGAACTTGAACTTGAACTCTGTCCTTGTTGCAAAGTGGTATGTTTTTTCAGCCTGCCTTCCATAGCCCATTCATACTCCTCAAAACCAAAACACAAACACAAGAGAACCTCCTTATAATAGAGGATACATTGCTTCTACCGTCCTCTTTTGCAATTATGAGGAACAGGAAGACAAATCACAAAATTCAAACAAAGTTAATAAACACTGGATGGATATCATGGTAGAATGCCTAGAATTAACACAGGAGAACCTACACACACAGGTTGGGCCTCGTCGATGTACACCAAGTTGATATACTTTTTCTGAATTAAGTAAAGGGTTTAGTAGGTTTTGAATCACACCACCACTAGATGTGCAGGTGTGTATTATATCTGATACCAACCACCTTACCCTGTGTTTCCATGAAGATTTATCATCTAGTGTTAGTGTTAGATGACTGTTCGGAAGGAACAGGTGAATAAAAATGGAATGAATCCATAAAAACAGGGTTTTAGGAATCTCGACTAAAGCTTCTAGCACCACACGTACAAAGTGCCTAGTGAGTCCTCCTTTAGATGAGGGGAAGACTATTGATGGTGGACAGTAGATATGACCCGTGGAGACAGTGACAACCCCCACTCCCAGTCATAGGCAACTTAATGGCATACCAGCTAATCAAAATCGTTATGAACTTTAAACAACACGGATAATTTTCCTGAAGAGAAACTGGGGATGCAAGAAGTAAATGTAAACCATACAGCTTGGGTATGACTTGAAGGAAAGATGTGATTGAGCAAAGAAAAAGTTCAAGAGGAAGAAGGAAGATAACAAAGCAGGGGGTAATGGGAAGAACAATATCCACGGAGATAGAATTGAAAAGAAGATTAAAAGAATGGTAAAAGTAGAGACAAGTACGTAGCCTTACCATCTGTGTCATCAACTTCAAGCAGCTCCAGCATATTGATGTTATATACTGATGATGTTGGCTCCAGACACAGAGATTCTTTAATACAAAGTTCAGTTTAATCTACCTCAAAAGGTCAAACACTCAAATGCAGGTATATAACTTCATCTAAGGACCTAATTCCCGTTTCTCTGCAGTTGTAGCCATGTTTATTCGTGGTTCTTCATTAATAATCCACAATGAAACTATGTAAATGACTCGCTCGTTGTGATGGTGCTCCAGAGTGCGTGGTCTCCACATCAGCTACCGAGCGGATAATGGCATCGTAGTGAATACATGTCTTCTCCAGGGAGCAAAAGTCAACTTCCAGAACAAAGGCAGCAAACTCTTTAAAGTTATCCTCTTGGATTGTTCCTCCTAAGAAATGATCTTGAGCTTATGGATGAACTGCGAGCATCCGCTGCAGTGCACGCAATCTCCCCCCATGCCAACGAGCAAGTGGATACAACGTACCAGGGAGGTGAGAATGTACTTGCCCCACAAACTGCTCCCATATATCTTGTCCGTAATTGTTGTGAGAGCACAAAACACTGTATGTCAGTACCCACATCAGTGCTGAAATATATAAATGGTTCATGGTTTGGATTTGGATGGGTGGTTATCAAATCTCTTGCGAGGCAGTGAAGCATTGTCCATGATGTGTACGAGCGCATTGTAACATGAGCAGGGACAATTGACATGGCTTGCACCAGAGTAGTCTAGCCTTCTGACTCTATCAATGCGGCTTTTCTCCCCTGGGATATAAGTCAGCACATCCACACCTAAGTCTGGGACAGAGACTATCTGGACAAAACCACTACTAGTATTTACTTGCATGCCTGATGCAATGAAGGATTTTAGACCTATTCATAGAGCTTTTGTATATATCAAGGATACCAAAATAGAGTGGAATCTTTAACACATACACACACATCCATACACACAAGAATGCCAGATGGACAAAAACTAGTCAGTTAATGATGACACACTAATGAGACTGAATTCTTCTAGCTCTTCTAACATAGCCAATTTCAATTGGGAACATGAGGTGCCTTCTTTCCAATCCATGTAAAGGTCCATAACTTATCAAATTCCATATATGTTTGCAACTTGCAGCTTTTGAGTAGAAACCCTCATATTTGGCTCTGTAGAGGCAAGACCATATGTCAGAATGTGGGGGATATCCCTCTGTGATACTGAAAACATACAAATTTTGTAATCCACTCAATGGATACATCTGCCACAGATCCACTAAAAGGGAAAATGACATTGCTGGCTAATGTATGATAAAGGGAAAATACTGCACTTGTTCTGTACTATTGACCGATTCTGTGACGCGCTAGGTGTATTTTTGGCATGAGCAGCGCCATTGCTGCGGTGTCTCAGCCGACCCCCCTCCCACTTCCCCACCCCTCTCCCTACATTAGCACGCGCACGGAATGAAAAACTGATACATGGTTGCTTTAGCCAATGGGCATCTCGTACTGAGTGCGTGAACCTTTGTTACAAGTGCGCGATAAACATGTTGCCCGTGGGGTGGGGAGAGAAGTGGGGGGGGGGGGATCGGCTGGGACACCGCAAAATGAGCTAATGGCTGCGCCCAGTGCCACAAATTGTCTGCTGCCCTCAACAAACCCGAATCGGTCTATAAGTGCAGATGTTTTCAGCTCTTCTGATTTAAAAAAGACCCCAAAAACAAAACAAAAACAAAAACAAAATCAAAAACAAAAACAGGGTAATGAAGTATTGGTATGAGACCAACATCCATCCCATGATAATACATTCTGTAAGTGGGTAGTAGGTCTTTGCTTAAGACTTTAAAGTATGGACATTAAATTTGATACAATAATTTATGCAAATTTGTGAGTCATCCTCGCTTTTCATGTCACATTTGAAATAAATCATTAACAAACCAAATTGTCAAGGAACATTCCTTCAGCTTGGAAGTTCTGTTTGTGTGAGTGTGTGTGTTTGAGCATCTGTCCACAAAACTCCTTCTCTGCACCTATTACCCTCGCCACTCTTCCCTTCCCCACCCTAACATACAAGGACTTGAATTCAGGTAATGACTTAATAATCATGTATGCACTAGTTGTCAATGTCAATATTGAATCACTAAATTTTAACAGTTCTCCGAAGGGCAAAAAATTCATCTTTCCCCATTTGAAATCTGCTTGCAGTGTATCCAAAGGGTCTACAAAGAAACTTGTCTGGCTGACACAGTCTACCAGGATGATGAGTTGTTTTGAAGTATTTTGACATCAAAAGTGTAAAATAATTTTGAATGCTGTACAAGACATTCATTACTAAAGCACCTTTTCCTATTAAGTAGTGGGTAGATACAGCATTACATGTTGATCGGCTGTACCTTGCAGTAATATTTCCCAACAAGCTGCCTCCAATTTACTCTTGTGCAGAAGATCAGTGGATACTAAATATGGACTGATTTGTAATGAATTATACAATATTACACAGCAACCATGATCAGATATGCTCTGAGAATGCAATATTGTCTGCATATCAGCATGGCTAATATTTCACATTGTTGTCCTTACCGACCTGAAATTATGTTATCACAGCATTAATTCACCCATTTCTTATTCGCATGTGTCAACTGTAGAGCAAAATCAACAGTTTGTGCAGGTGAATTAGAACTGTATTCTACCTTTAACAAATAGAAGCACTGACAAACAAAAATTTTTGTACGGATAATTTACATCAACAATAGACATATTCACAAACTCTGAGTACTGTATCCATGCATTAAGTTGTGAATTTCGTTTTTGTATATATTTGAAACTTTGCAAGTATCTGATCCAAGTGATTTAGGTTGAGAAGGGTGAACTTTCAAACTAAAATATCTGAGCACTCGCAAGTGAGGGAAGGTGGCATTGGGATTTAAGTTCTTTCTAAAAGGCGAACAAAACTCAAATATATGTGTGAATTGAGGAAATGCAGCAATATAAGTAGAACACATCAGTGAAGACCGAGGAATATCTGGCAATATATTCAAAAGTTATGAATTTTCAAAACTTTGGTACAGCCACTGTTAGATGAGAAGAGCACAATACTGTGCACCATCAGTATACAGAAAATATAAAGAAAAATCAATGTATTCTCACTTTTCTAGCACATCAAAAAAGAGCACTGGCCTTTAACTCATTCAGTAGGCAGGGGGAATAATATAACCCCTAACACATGTCAGCAACAAGTGGAAGAAATGAGCATAAGAATAAAATTGTGTGAAATTCTCTTTATATCTTCTTTATATTGCTGTGTACATGACATCACAAACTGTAGTAGTCTTCTCACACATCAATGGTGGAACCGAAATTTGAAAATTCATAATCTTTAAACAGATTGTCTGATTTTCCTCAAATTTCATTGATATATTCTACTAATATTGCCGCATTCACTCAATCCAAATCTATGTATGCTTAGGTTTTCCTTTGAGCTGGACATAAACTTTTACAAAGCCCTGTACAGCATGTAAAGTATTCTGGCTTGAACCAAATTCAAACTAGCAAATAGTATGTGTAGAAATTGCTTTCAGCAAGCAGTTCTGACTAAAAGCAATAAGTTTCAAAATAGTTTTGCAAGTGCTAGGAAGAATTGACAATTGATAAAAGATTGTGTACACTGGTAGAGGTTTTGATGATCAAGTTTTAGAATGGCAATTGCAGTGCTTACAGAGTTGTGCCTTCTGTTTAATGGCTACAAATAAAATAGTTGAAACCTTTTACTTGAGTAATGTGTATTGGGTTCTTTGATTGATCATACTGATACAATACATTTCCATCATGTGCTGCACTTGAAAAGGTACTTGGAAGAGTTAACTTGAAAGAAATAAAGAAGAAAATGAAACTAGATTTTCCATATGGAACATCTTAAAAATTACTTACTTGTAGAAGCGTGGGAGAGTGCTTTTCAATGTCCTAATGCAAGGTGAGGCAAATAACACTTACACTGAAACATTCTCTTAAACACTTGTACCTTAAAGGGATGGCATAGTTTTGGTTGAGATGGGGATTCAGATTTTAACTTTTTGCAAGATACAAACAATTCTAAGAGGTATTCAAAGTTTATTGGATGAAAATAAGTTTTGAAATGGTTTAAATATCCAAAAACAAAGTAAAAACAAAGTGGTCCTAATAAAAGGCGAGGCCCAACTTTTATTAGGACCACTTTGTTTTTACTTTGTTTTTGGATATCTCCAATTTTCACCAAATAAATTTAGAATTCCTCTAAGAATTGTATGCTCTTTCATATTCATTCTAAGAGGTTTGTTAGTATCTTGCAAAAAAAAAAAATAATAATGAGAACATGCAGCCCTATCTAAACCAAAACTATACCACCCTTTTAAGGGCATTATTTACCAGTGGGAGCAGTGATTTAAGAAATGTTCGAGTTACCACATTTTATACATATGTATAGGTCAGTTGTATCACAAAACATACCACATAAAAATTTTGCAATAAAGCCTAAGATATATAGAGATATCACTATTTTTCTCAATAAACTATAACTGTAGATGGATTATTCTAAAAACAATTTTGATATAACTAATGTTTGTCTTTATTAGATATAGCAATACTTAAAAATTGATTATGTACTGATCAACATTTTAACATTACTTGTTTTTATCCCTAACTCACATTCTAGAACTATTTTCAAGCACTAAAGCTAGGTTTTTGCTTCATCTGCAACTGGTAAATAATGCCTTTAACATGCCACAATTACACACACTTTGAAGTAGGAAGTAAACACAACCTGGAGTGCCTTGGCATAGGCAAAGTCTCTTTTTTAGCCCAGGATGACTCATTTTTTCCAGTATATTGATACTGTCTGATATATTGCTGCAGCAGCAGTGGATGTGCGCATCATTGAAGTTGTGATTTGGGGCGATGCAATTTATGAATTGACAATCAATTTGCTGAAAATGAATTCTATAAATGGTGGCAGGAGCAATGCAATCATCAAAATAGGAGTTTTATTGCAAAATGAGCTAAGTGCCATTTCTAAACATTTCAAAGTAAGTCCATCATCAGATAGAGCAAAATTAAACCTTTCCAGTAATACCTCACTTGTGACATAACACGGAATATTCTAGAAATTATGATGGAAAATATCCTGTATTTTCTTATTATTTTCGTTGTCTTTTAGCAGCCTTAATCACAAATATCTCAACTTGATAAGAATGGAGTTAGCTCTTCAAATATTCAATAGGATGTGACAATCACTCCTTATATGATCAAAGGTCCAGATTACCTTTGGGAGCAGTGATTTAAAAAAAAATTAAAGATATCACATTTGATGCTTACTCTCTAAAAAAAATCGAGTGAAAATATTCACTCTTAAAAGAGTGAATACAAAAAAGAGTGATTTTAGAGTGAAAATGGAGTGAATTTTGAGTGAAAATGTTCTTTTTCACTCGTTTTGGAGTGACCTCAGGAGTCACCCCAAAATCTTCGAGTGATCCTTGAGGTCACTCCAAAATGAGTGAAAATGAACATTTTCACTCATAATTCACTCCAATTTCACTCTAAATTCACTCTTTTTTGTATTCACTCTTTTAAGAGTGAATATTTTCACTCAATTTTTTTTTAGAGAGTATGTGTAGGTCTGCTGTATCACAAAACATCCTACCATTTAAAATTTTAGCAATAAAGCCTACAATATAAGGAGATATCAGTATTTTGCTTAATAAACCATAACTGTAGACGGTTTTGTCTGGAAACATATTTTATTATAACTATTGTTTACATTTTGTGTACTTAACAATACTTCATCGTTAATAAGGATTCAAATTTTTACAGTAGTTGTTTCTATCCCTAGCTCACATTTTAGAACTATTTAAAAGCATTTAAATGTTGGGTTTTTGTTTCATCTGCAAATAGTAAATTATGCCTTTAACAAAGTTGATACTGTCTCTTTTGTTGATGCAGACACAGGTCAGGTGGTAATATCATATTGACTATAGGTGAACAATGTGGTCTCAAACTGGTTGGCATATTGTATTATAGATTATGGCATTCTTTGCCAAGAAATACCTTTTTAATCGTACTTTGAAAACATATATTGTGCATGGAATTGCAGTAAGGAAGAACACTTACTGTGATGAAATGTTTGCTATTATAAGTGTGCTTTCACATTATCTTCTCTATTGACAGTTTCTAAGGTTCATTATAAAGCAGTGGTATATTACTTGATGTGTATCAATTACAGGGGCTTTGACTATTAAGCACTTTAAAATGTTATGGGTGGATCAATGAAAGCTAGAGTATCTCATACCATCATACTTCTATCATGTCTATAGCCAAAGGATGAAGATTTAATGTGCAAAAGAGAGCACCTTAAAGGGGATTTTCCTGTTGCATAATACATTAGGTATAATCTATTGGAACAAACTTCTGATCATAACAATGCAACTCAAAAATTCACAGACTGTCAGCGTCACTCTCTATAAATTGTATGTAAGAGAAAATATTTTTAATAAATGAAGAGCGTATCAGCATTTAGGTATCTACTTTATTTCATATCATTTGTACAGTCCTTTTGTTCATTATGCAAAGTAATAACAGTTATGTCACTATAATTATTCATTTCATTTAGTTTGCTCATGTGAAATGTCATAACTAGAGCCGATACATCAAAGATATATAAAATATTTATTCACCAATAAAGTATTAATTTGATAGAGTATTGTTCACTGTTGTGTTCAGGAGTGGAATGTTTATGTGACCAGGGGTCAATTCACAGGGTTATATATTCATATAAATCATAACTCTGGTGAGTGAATCAATTTTTTACAGTGGTCAAATGTGGCACTCATTTATTCACTCATTCCTGCCATAGTTATGACAATAAACAGCACTTTGTAAAAAGCTCATTTTGCTATTCTCTTGACTTCTGTACATACATGTTTTCATTTAAGTAATGCCCTTTACACAGGAAAGGGTGCCGCTGAGTTTTATCATAACTAATTTGAATATAATGATAACTAGTAGCACCCGTGGAAATCCACGGGTCTGAGGGGTTTTATTTTTTTTTCTCATAATACGATTTTGCACATTTTTATTGAAGAAATAAAAAGAAAGTCTTCTCATTCTTTTGTTAATTGTGCTGTCTTCTAAATGACCACCCTTCCCAGAAATTTTATAATACATTTTTGTAGTATATGCCAGGCGATCCGGTCCATTGGTAGGGATCATTCCCGCCACTACTTGCTTTTATTATAGAACTTGAGTTTCGAGGGGTTATTTGCACCCGTTGAAGTCCAACAGTTGTCTTGTTGCCCCTCATCCCTCCCCCCCCCCCCCTCACGCACACACACATTTCCACCTCCGCAGGGCAAAAAACAAAAACATTCAGGGAAAAATTACCAAAAACGCAAATGAGATTCCCCGAAAGTTCTGCCCACAGGTTGTTCCCGTCGAAACGGGAAGATATTAACACTATGACTTTGATTACCCCCTGCTCTTGCATCCACGCGGGCACCCGCGGGAATCCACGGCTGGTCTCAAGGCCTCGGTTTGTTTTGTGTGTTTTTTTTTTTCATGTTTCTTTTCCCCACGTTATGAGAGAAAAATAAGATATTTTCGTCTTCATAATTTTGCTCCCTCCTTTTTGTTTTTAATCACCAAAACTTGGCTTGATATATCATATCAATATAGAACTACATCTGCTTCAGATTGTACATTATCATAATTAATATTAGGCCTACAATTATTGCTCCTATTATTGTTATTATTATATCATTATTATCATTATCCTTATCATTATTATTATTATTATTATCATCATGGTTATTATTTGGGGAGGGGGAGATCATAGTCATCAGGTTTAATAGGCACCTGTGGGAGTAGGTTCTCACGACCTCGTATTTTTTTTTCTTTAATATTTTTCCCATGTTATGGAAGAAAGAAGAATATATACATCACTGCATTCGTCGTCATTTGCTCCCTCTTTTTTTTGTCACCAAAACTTGGTTTGATAGACCATAGAACCACACATTCTATTTCCACTTGCAATTTTAAAAATAGGCGGTCGGCAAAGCGAGGTTTTCCTCTACGTCCGCTCATCTTATGAATATGTATGATTACAGCAGCTCTGCAGTAAACGAATGGACACAGCTGCGCGTGTAATCTGATATGAAAGGGTAAGATCGGCAAATATATTTAGCCGCGTCCTAAACAGTCTGCGTACAATGACACCGGACTTGAGAGCAAACGGCGAGCAAACTAAATGACGTACCTGAGCTGCATATAGTATTCTGCAGTTGTGCAAAATACAATTACATAACCAACGTTCGCTGTTTTCATTTGGGGACGCCAATAATGGCGAACTGTTCGTAAATGCCCTTGTAGTCCATATCACGCACACACAGATTCGTGTAACCATCGTCAATACATTCAGTACACGTAACAGGCGGAGGCAAAGGTACATCACAGAACTATATACACACAGAGTAGAGTGTGTATAGAGTTCTGCGAGGTACATTGTGTGTGTGCGTGCGCGTCCGCCGGAAGATGTTAGAGATTTCGCTGCACCATCATCTTTAGTATCCCCCAGTGTCTCTGCACGCTAAAAGATGGAAGATCGAGAAAGCAGGAGGCCAGCGCAGGTTCCGTGAATATTGAAACGCTCGGCTCTTTCGTCACGCACAAAAATGCATTATGCATGTAGCTAATTAATTTTTCTTTTTCGTCCTCGACGTCGACACGGAGGCGGAGAGGGGACGAAACCCGCGCCATTCGATGTAGGATACTCTCCTGCGGCCGACGGCACCGGTCGCAACTGCCCGGAGCCGACGGCTCGGGAGGAGATAGAGAAACCAGCAACGCCGAAATAAAACAGGAAATACTTAAAGGTAGGGAATCCCATTTGCACGCCTTAAATGAAGAGTTGTATAAATACAGTGGTATGTTGAAGAGAATATCATTTTAGAAACTCCCACAAAGTATTGAAAGTGGAAGGTAACATTTAGTACAGTTTTTTGACGGTTAGATTTTGAATTGAATTGTTTTCGGGGCTCACCGTAAATTCCAGTACATTACTAGGCTACCTTTGCAGACCCATGTACTGCATATGTGTCCATCATGTATATTTTGTGAAGAAAGTTCATCAACACTTACAAACATTTCTATATACATTCTTACCACACACTCTATATGTTATTACATCAGCTCTTGTACTTTTAGATTTGTGTTTATAGATCACAAATACAGAAGAATGCAACAAAAAGGCTTAAGTGTGGCTGACACACAGAACTACTGAGTAGTTGAGTTTTGTGCATTATTCAAATTTTAGATAACTGTTGACTTCCAAATTTCTAAGCAGTGGCCTAAGCAAGTCCCCTGAGGTTCATATTTAATGTTTTGCTGCATTTTGGGAGGTCTGTAAAAGGTATCCCCTACCTTTAAGGCCGCGACAACAACAACAACTTCGAGTATTATAGTATAGGATAATGATAATAACTATAACAGTGATAATCAAATCTCTTTTAAGTTAATCTCTCAAAACATTTCATGTAGACATTTATGATTCATCACACTCAAACAAAGATTATCCTGTGAAATTACAATCAGATTGCTTGGGTTGTGACTTTCAACTTCGAGGGCTGAATATAGAAATTCAGAAGTAATCAGCCAAGAAGTTTAAGTCTCATCTCCTGTGCTCTATCTTCTCCATTGTTCATGATTGCTACAATCATCATGTCAAGTTGAATACATCCAAAAGAAAAAGCTTTAAGCTGTATATAAATGTCATGCAAACAGCTACCAATCAGTAAAAATTTGAGAGATACTAAGATACGGACAATCAAGTCTATCCATTTATAGATCTCCTATTAATTTGGTAATATAAGAAATCTTGGACTTTAATCTCCAATTTTCACCAAATAAATTTAGAATTCCTCTAAGAATTGTATGCTCTTTCATATTCATTCTAAGAGGTTTGTTAGTATCTTGCAAAAAAAAAATAATAATGAGAACATGCAGCCCTATCTAAACCAAAACTATACCACCCTTTTAAGGGCATTATTTACCAGTGGGAGCAGTGATTTAAGAAATGTTCGAGTTACCACATTTTATACATATGTATAGGTCAGTTGTATCACAAAACATACCACATAAAAATTTTGCAATAAAGCCTAAGATATATAGAGATATCACTATTTTTCTCAATAAACTATAACTGTAGATGGATTATTCTAAAAACAATTTTGATATAACTAATGTTTGTCTTTATTTAGATCTAGCAATACTTAAAATTGATTATGTACTGATCAACATTTTAACATTACTTGTTTTTATCCCTAACTCACATTCTAGAACTATTTTCAAGCACTAAAGCTAGGTTTTTGCTTCATCCGCAACTGGTAAATAATGCCTTTAACATGCCACAATTATACACACTTTGAAGTAGGAAGTAAACACAACCTGGAGTGCCTTGGCATAGGCAAAGTCTCTTTTTTAGCCCAGGATGACTCATTTTTTCCAGTATATTGATACTGTCTGATATATTGCTGCAGCAGCAGTGGATGTGCGCATCATTGAAGTTGTGATTTGGGGCGATGCAATTTATGAATTGACAATCAATTTGCTGAAAATGAATTCTATAAATGGTGGCAGGAGCAATGCAATCATCAAAATAGGAGCTTTATTGCAAAATGAGCTAAGTGCCATTTCTAAACATTTCAAAGTAAGTCCATCATCAGATAGAGCAAAATTAAACCTTTCTAGTATTACCTCACTTGTGACATAACACATAATATTCTAGAAGTTATGATTAAAAATATTCTGTATTTTCTTATTATTTTCATTGTCTTTTAGCAGCCTTAATCACAAATATCTCAACTTAACAAGAATGGAGTTAGCTCTTCATATATTCAATAGGATATGGCAATTACTCCTTATATGATTAAAGGTCCAGTTTATCTTTGGGGTCAGTGATTTAAAAAAAATTCAAGATATCACATTTGATGCTTATGTGTAGGCCTGTTGTATCACAAAACATCCTACCATTTACAATTTTAGCAATAAAGCCCAAAATATAAGGAGATATCAGCATTTTTCTTAATATACCATAAATGTAGACGGTTTTGTCTGGAAACATATTTTATTATAACTATTGTTTACATTTTGTGTACTTAACAATACTTAACATCGTTAATAAGGATTCAAATTTTTACAGTAGTCGTTTCTATCCCTAGCTCACATTTTAGAACTATTTTAAAGCACTTATGTTGGGTTTTTGTTTCATCTGCAAATGGTAAATTATGCCTTTAATAAAGTTGATACTGTCTCTTTTGCTGAAGCAGACACAGGGCAGGTGGCAATATCATATTGACTATAGGTGAACAATGTGGTCTCAAACTGGTTTGCACATTGTATTATAGATTATGGCATTTTTACCAAGAAATACCTTTTTAATCATACTTTGAAAACACATACTGCGCATGGAATGGCAGTAAGGAAGAACACTTAGTGTGATGAAATGTTTGCTATTATAAGTGTGCTTTCACATTATCTTCTCTATTGACAGTTTCTAAGGTTCATTATAAAGCAGTGGTATATTACTTGATGTGTATCAATTACAGGGGCTTTGACTATTAAGTACTTTAAAATGTTATGGGTGGATCGATGAAAGCTAGAGTATCTCATACCATCATACTTCTATCATGTCTATAGCCAAAGGATGAAGATTTAATGTGCAAAAGAGAGCACCTTAAAGGAGATTTTCCTGTTGCATAATATATTAGGTATAATCTATTGGAACAAACTTCTGATCATAACAATGCAACACAAAAATTCACTGACTGTAAGCATCACTTTCTATAAATTGTATGTAAGAGAAAATATTCTAAAAAATAAATGAAGAGCGTGTTAGCATTTAGATAACTACTTTATTTCATTTTATTTGTATAGTCCTTTCGTTCATTATGCAAAGTAATAACAGTTATGTCGCTATAATCATTAATTTCATTTATGCTCATGAGAAATGTCATAACTAGAACCGATTTATCAAAGATATATCAAATATTCATTCACCAATAAAGTATTAATTTGAAAAAGTATTGTTTACTTTTGTGTTCAGGAGTGGAATGTTTATGTGACCAGGGGTCAATTTACAGGGTTATATATTCATATAAATCATAACTCTCGTGAGTGAATATATCAATGTTTTTACAGTGGTCAAATGTTGCACTCATTTATTCACTCATTCCTGCCATAGTTATGACAATAAACAGCACTTAGTAAAAAGCTCATTTTGCTATTCTCTTGACCTCTGTACATACATGTTTTCATTTAAGTAATGCTCTTTACACAGGAAAGGGTGCCGCTGAGTTTTATCATAACTAATTTGAATATAATGATAATAATGATAATAACTATAACAGTGATAATCAAATCTCTTTTAAGTTAATCTCTCAAAACATTTCATGTAGACATTTATGATTCATCACACTCAAACAAAGATTATCCTGTGAAATTACAATCAGATTGCTTGGGTTGTGACTTTCAACTTCGAGGGCTGAATATAGAAATTCAGAAGAAATCAGCCAAGAAGTGTAAGTCTCATCTCTTGTGCTCTATCTTCTCCATTGTTCATGATTCCCACAATCATCATGTCAAGTTGAATACATCCAAAAGAAAAAGCTCCTGTATATAAACGTCGTGCAAACAGCTACCAATCAGTAAAAATTTGAGAGAAACTAAGATACGGACAATCAAGTCTATCCATTTATAGATCTCCTATTAATTTGGTAATATAAGAAATCTTGGACTTTAGTAAAAAAAAAAAAGAGCAGAAGAAAATCCTCAGCACATTTCTCAGCACATGCCAATAACTGAATGCTTTTAAACCATCTACAGCCAGTGGATATCACATTGTCTGAAATCGACAAGAAAGCAATCTACAACAACGTAAAATAGCCTTACCTTTAAAGGGACTCTTTCCTTTCATAATCCTTAGCATCAATGTACTTGAGTGTCCACTGTAAAAATCAACAAGAAATATGAGATGATAAGTTTAATTAGGAAATGGCAACAATTTGGTAGATGCCAAAAAAAGAATCAGGGGGGTGTTTCACAAACGTTTGTCAGCGCTGACAACAACTGTCAACGCTGTCAATTTCAGCAAAATCCTTGGCTTTGATTGGCTGAGATGCTTTGGTCACTGACTGTTACTATGGTGATTCAAGTTGTCAGCGCTGACAAACGTTGATGAAACACCCCCCCACCCCCCGATTTATACACACTGAACCATATCTAATGAAATCTAGGTGAAAGTATTTTTCTTCTAAATTACATATTTTGTGACAACAGCTAGTGTCAAAATGTTCTATTTTTGTAAAGGAAATGTCACTTCTACAGTATTTTAAAGAAGAAATTCACTCCAAAATCTTATCAATTTCATCAAAAAAGAGAGAAAAAAATCCCAGCAGAAGAGTGCAAAAATGATCAAAATTGGATAGGAAATAAGAAGTTATGACATTTTTAACTTCATAATTTTTCGGTTAACACTCCTTCACCAGTTGTTGTGCATATATATTCAAATCACCAAGTCGATGTCATGCTTTCACAATTTCTTATTTCATTTACAGAAATGACAAAAATCTATTTCAGCTGTTTAAACATAAAATTTGCCTTAAAATCACTTAAAATAAAGCATGTTTTAACTTCAAAGTAAATAAAAAAGAAATAGTATAAAAGTTAAAGCAAATGTTTACACTTAAATATTTTAGTATGGGAATATTTCATTCATTTCATTTCATTAATTTCAGTCTTTATTGTCCATATCATGGATATTTGTTTTGTTCACATGCATTTTACAAAAAAAAATATACAATACACAATTACATGAACAACATTCAAATGACATATAAAACATAAGAGAGGCACCTTTTTGCCGACATTCTAAAACAGAAAAAAATCATATATAACATTATATCAACATCAATTTTCAAATATTCAACCTATTAATATATCTTTATCTTTAACTGTGAATACAACATAAACTAATATGGGTGATTTATTACCGTATCTTTGGGGCGCAATATACAACTGCCAATTATTCATCTGTAATCACCGGATGAAATAAGATACACAAACAAATATCCTCTCCCTTCTCAACATATTACATTAATCATAAAATAAATAAGCATCATCAGCTGCACTAATCCAGAGCCTTCCGTACCTCCAGCTCAATCTATACATCCCTCAAAACTTTCCTAAACCATACAACATTATCAATCAATATGCTCTTACCTGTACCAGTACCTAAAAGCAACAAATTTTCTGAATTTCATATTATAACATCTGCAAACAATTGTGAAGGCATTTCATCACCAACTTGCTCATTTGAATATTCAAGGACTGGTCAAGAAATGTTTTCTGAAGAAATGTGAAATTTCAAAATGTCCTATCTTCCTTATTTCTTATCAGACTTTTGTCATATTTTGAACATTCTGTTTCACTCTTTTGTTGGATGGAAATGAATGATAACTGAACTGAAAAAAGAATGAGTGTTTTGTCTCACAATCCTGCCACTGACCCTGCACAGAAATCTTTACAATATGCCCATCTGAAATGAAACTACAGTACAAGGAAGAAATCATATCCTCTGTACGAAATTGCTCTCAAGTTATCTTATTTAAGCAATTTGGGGAGAAGTTCTAGTGGAAGAAAGTTTAGTTGAATTTCTGACTTAAAATGGGTTTTATGATACTTTCTTACAATTATACAAACCACTGACAAAGATCTGGGCCCCATTTCATAAAAGATGTTAGGATAGCAACTCTTGCTGGAGTGGCAACTTCCCATAGCAACAGCCAATCAGGAAGCTGGATTGTTATCGTTACCATGACAATTGCCATTTCAGCAAGAGTTGCTATCATACCAACTTTTTATGAAATGGGGCCCAGAAGTAATGACTTCATCTAATTTGCATTTGTGCTTGTGACCAATATTTCTGTTTGGGTGTGGACCCATAAAATTCCCACCACTATCTGCAAGGACACCTTCAAAGGAATCTTGAATCCATGCAAGCAATCTTTACACATGTCTGATTTTCAAAGGAATTTTGGTACATCACATCCTCACATTTTTTTTTTTATTGAAGTCTTTTTCATGATCGAAATGACTTGCATGCAAAGGTGATTAAGGTCCAAAAGAGTTCCGCATTTAAAATTTTGGTTGTGTAACAGGACATTTCGGACCCCCCCCCCCCCCCCCCCCCGTACAAAAACAACAACAAAAAACATACTAACACAAAAACCCCTTTTCGACAGCCAACACACAAAAAGAAATGTCCTTCAAGTTGTCAATTATGCACAGGGCAGACATAGATAGTACATTCATGATGCTACATAGTGTAGTCTAGATTCCAAACTCTTTTTCTATTCCAATGAAGTGGGCAAATATCCTCTATATTGGAGGCATCCCCTTTCCATAAATAAATAAATAAATAAATATATAAATATATATATATATATATATATATATATATATATATATATATATACACTTGGTGATTCTATCCTTCTATGAAGAGTGCTCGATATCCTCAAAGGAAGAGCTTTAGACAGAAGTATTGCAACAAGTTCACTCGGTTGACATCAGGTACATCCATATTTTATTGCTACTCGGAGTTTCATGCCACCTTCATTTAGGGGCAATCATCAGGCAATCTATGTACCTGATGTCAACCGAGTGAACTTGTTGCAATACTTCTGGGCAAGTCCAAGATAAGGTCCCCTCAGAAGTCAAAATTTCATCTTTGCTCAATATTGACATGTTTGGTATCATTTTGAAGCTTATGAGTTGAAGTTTTGATTTCCGTGCAGGAAAAAATGATATTATGTAAATTTATGCAAATTTCAAGGGTTTCATTTGCATAAATGTGAAACACAGCGTTACGTATGGGACATTTATAAAAATTCATATTAATTCAAAGGAAAGCAAATGATATTTGATTAATATGTGGACATAAGAAGTTCATCACATTGTTGAACTTGGTATGAAAATTTAGGGATTATGCAAATGATTATGCAAATTAGCTCGTGTCCTTTCATGAGATGTCCCATACGTAACAAAATGAGGTCATTTTTTTTAGGTTTTTTCTGAAATTGCTAAAGTTATCTTAATGCCCTTTTGGAAAGTTCTAATTTATTGTTTAGAGAAATTAAATACCAGAGAAAAAAGAAAAAAAAGTAACAGAAATATCTCTTATCAGGCATTGAAATAATGTTACGTATGGGACAAATGCGTTACGTATGGGACATCCTCATACATATTGCATGTGAATGCATGTAGCTAGCTGGGAAGGTCTCTCAGTACATAAATGGTCAATCATCCTGAAGAAAGCATCCCAACATTGTAGCCAATTTTTGAGTTATAGATACTTGAAACAATACATGAACTTGACTGAACAATTTTCAGAAAGGGGGAGGGGAAAATGGCAAAATACACAATGAAATATCAACATTAAAGGGATAGTATAGTTTTTTGTAGAAATGGGGATTCAGTTTTCAACATTTACAGAGATGAAAGGAAACCAATTATATGAATTACTTACAATGTAAGAGCATAAAATCCTAAGACTAGAGGAATTCAAAGTTTATGTGATGGAGTTCCAATTTGAAATGGTTGTGAATAAATCTGAATCTGAATCTGAATCTGAATATATGTATATAGAAAAAAAAAGTAAAATGATTTTTTTTTTATTGCAAGTGATACACAAATTGTCCTTATTCAGTTTTCAGTAGTAGCTACAACAAAATTCATGGGTATACATACTGAGGTGTGACTCGAATCAATGACCTGACTGCAAGACAGACATCATCTACTCGATCACTGGGGTTCCATGCAACAGGTATTGCTTATTTATTAAACTTAATATTTCTTGTGTCAAGTTGTTTTTTATTGAAACTGAATGGCAAACTGCCCTTCATCAATGGAAGTAAGCACTTTAAACTATTCTATTTTTCAGTAGTAACTATCCTGATAAAAATAGGGCATACATACTCAGGTTGGTCATAAAAAATATAGAATATGATTGAATGGGATTATGATGGTAAATATCTGGGAAATATTGTTCCCTTGTCAATCTGGATCAGTATTTGAGTAATTTCAACTGATTCCACCTCAATAATTATGCAAAAATTTGTTTATGGGTATTTTGCAAAATTATTTTGCAAAATACCCATAAACATGGTTTTCCACACACTAAACGAATGGGGGACAAAGGGCATGCATACCCAGGTTGGTCATAAAAATATAGAAATATGATTGAATATGATTATGATGGTGAATATTTGGGGAATATTGTTTCCTTGACAATCTGGATAAGTATTTGAGTAGTTTCAACTGATTTTACTTCAATAATTATGCAAAATACCCATAAACATGGTTCTTCACACACTAAATGAATGGGGGACAAACTGTCCCATACGTAACTGTCCCATACGTAACACGTCATGTCTGTCTTTAATAAGACCCTGTAATTAGAGCTTTTTGCCTAATGACATGAAACTTACCTGTGATAATCTTGAGTGTTGTGACTTTCATCACAGTGAGTTACAAGTTGTAGAATGATATACTTTCAGAGAGTTTTGAGGTTGAAAAAAATGTTCAAAAAAACAAAATTTTTCTGGTCCCATACGTAACGGCACATATTTTCTCTTCTAGAATATAATTGTCATGGTCATTTTTCTCAATTTTTTACATGATTATACTTCTTCTAGATATCAATCACCATGATGAAGTTCAATATGATCAAAGGCCATTAACACTATTTTTCAGGTCATAAAAGTCTCTGAATGTCCCATACGTAACGTGCGTGTTATCTTGGACTTGCCCTTCTATATATATATATATATATATATATATTCTATTATATGTAAATATTATAACATAATACACATTATGAATATATATATGAAGAGTTTGATCACAAAACCAATTAATTCCATCCTTGTTCGTGAGACATTTGCAATCAAACTGTTAGAGTCACTAAAAATAATAAAAAAATAAGGAATATTCTTAATCATTAAGAACTTAAAAAATACTCCTTATTAGTTAAATGTATGTATTATTGAAAAGGTTCTATTTTGCTATATCTGGTGATGGACTTACTTTAAAATGTTTAAAAATGGTACTTAACTCATTTTGTTATCAAACTCTTCATATTTATATTACATGTTTAACCCATCAAGTCCAAGGACTCACATTTCTATGATATGATAGTTAGTATACTATGACTAGGAGTTTCCATTAATTGTTAATAGTTCATATTTAGGGTAATGCATTAAATCTTTTTAATTTCAGCCCTTTGTTGATCATATTCTGTTGATCACTTTGTTTGAAGAGTTGTACAAAATCTCTACATCACTAAACCTATAACTATTCCATGACATGACAACACATTTTACAAGATAAACTGTAATGTGTCTGTCTCAATTTAGCAAAGTTTTCTTTTTCTGATTTTCCACAGTCTGATGACTTTTGAACTTCCATAGAATGCTTCTCCAGTGGCACGAATGGAATCATATCGAGAGGTGCCAATTTAGGGATAGCATAATGATTCCTACAGCAAAATTCCACAAGATCTTAATTGTTTACAACACCCTTACTTTTTCTTTCAGTGCTCCAGCCACAATTAAAAGTCAAGCTCAGGTTATGATGATGTTTCCAGAATTTCTCCCACGAACATAGTTTGACATCACACACACTATGTTTCCTTGCAAGACATGACTATCTATGTGAGCACTATAAAGCACAATGCTATAAAACTTGATCTTTTCCTTTGTGGACGGCACACTTTGTCATGTTTATTGGAAGCAAAATGGAAAAATGAAATGAACTGAAACAAAAACAAATGATGTCAGAGCTCCTATCAAATTGCAGTGGTATATACCATAAGGTCACTGCTCTGGGGCACGTGTGACTGATGTGCTCTTAGCCATCAAAAAAGACATTTACAGTGGAAACACTAAAAGAGTCGTAACTTTTAATGTGCACTTTGCAATCATTGATGTGACTGGTGACTGCCTTCTGGTTCTTTCCCCTGCCATCATTAATCAATGATAAAAATAAATGGGGCAAAATACTCTAGCTGCCCTTCCTCTTTGATCGACAATTGGACGCTGATAACATATTGTTACAGAACCCTGCCGACCTGTCAGATACGTTATTGATTCCATTATGGAATTCACGTGAATTCTGCTAATATCATGACCAAACCATTTGTGTGTGTGTGTGTGTGTGTGTGTGTGTGTTTTGGCAATGTGCGTTTTGTGTCGACAAACATATTAGCTATTTCATATAAAGACAAGGACACAATTAAAGGGCATTCCCATCCCCAGATTATGCTGCTCTGAGTGAAAACAGATAATTCACTGTAAATCAGGAAATATTTGAAGGGAAAAATAGAATATGTACAAAAAATATGAATTGCAAAAGTTTAGTGAATAAGACAAATTGGCAACTCTGTGTGATCTAGTTGTTTTAAAATCAATTTCTAACCATTTCCATTTGGCTTGCACACAAAAAATTACCAATTTTCATTTTCTTCCTGATAAAGATTTTCTTCACACTTGTTCTTTGCATGTAATTAGAATATCGTTTTTGCATGTCTCCTTCAGAAGGGTTAGTTCTGTCTGGGCCACAGTATAAGCTAGTTCGGAGTTAGCTCATGGGCGCATTGGTACGAATGACCTTTATCTTTTCTCAGTCGGTTAGGGGCACTTAACTCTTTTTAGAGCGACATAATGCATAAGCTTTACATAACAATTTATGGGATTCACAATCCTGTTCAAACAAAGAATAGAGTTGCGTAGACCAGATGACCAGAATAATCCGCAGTTAACACTTGGAAAAGCATCCATTTCATTATCTTGCATTGAATGTATTGACAATCTCTTTCTATTGATATTGCCAAATACCACTTTTGCTGTCAGGTGGATGTGCTGGCAAGCAGCATTTATAAGTATCTCATGAATAATCATTACATTACAGATGCTTATCCCAGTGAATTTAAAGGCCGTGTCACACCAGCCTTGCGTGCGATTTGCAAAGAACAATTTTGACTACCCGGAGGTCCCCATAGATATCCGCACATGACAGTACCTAGCATGTACTTGTATCTCAAAAGTAGTCACCCGGAGGTGCGCACGCATATTTTTTTACGCGCAACCGTGTTTAGACCCTGTCACACCTTTCAGGGCAAGCTACTTAAAATTGGGCTTGTTACCTGTAGGGATTTGTGCGAGTCAGCGCATGTGTCTTATTTGCTGGATGCGTTATACTTGCGAGTATACTGTGTGACCTTTGTACCAGTCGCGTGGGGGCTGACAACTTAGTGAAGGAATTCCTCTAATGGAATGGCTGAAATCTCACAGAATTTCATTATCTTGGCTGCATATGGGACTGCGAAGTACCTGCGTGGGAATTGCCTGGGAAGTACTGCCGCTAAGGGTCTCCTACTGGCGTTCTGCGTGGACCTCCACGGGCATTCCCGCGACTCACCCGGAAAAAGTTTTGGTCATGCTCAAAACTTGGCTGCGGTTAAATCCGACTTGCGTGAGCACCTCCGGGCAACTACGCGCTAGATACTGTCAGGTGCGGACCAACTGCGGAGAGCTACTTGGAGTAAATTTGTTTCCCTGCAAGTCAAGCCGCAGAAGTTCCCCCGTACGGTATGACAAGGCATGAATGAAAATTGCAAACATTCTTGTTCGCCCGCTGAAAATCTTCTACGTGCTGGAAACTACCTCCTCGCCACAAGCCTGCATTATGGTGTGACACGGCCTTTAAAACCATTATGCCTGTTGCTCCAAATGACCATGTTTCTGCTCATGCGCAAAGTGGAACTACGAACTGGCTTATTGAGAAAAATCAAAATTGGTCAAAGTTTATGAAGAAAACAAATATAGAGCTGCTTAACATCTAGATCAAACAGAGTTGCCAATTTATCTTACTCTCTAAACATTGACAAGTCAGAATTTTTTTTATGTGTCCAATATTTTTTTTTCCACAAATTTCACCTGATCTTCTTTGATGTTTGTTTTCATACAATGCAATGTAACATCACTTCAGGGTGAAACTTCCCTTTAGAGAAAAATGTTGACACTGTGCAAGCTGCAAGTAATTTTCCACTGAGCAATGCCAAAATAGTCATGCATTTGTGTTATCAATCTGTAAATGGTGTTCTAACACAAGTTACAATATAAAGATTATATTGATTTTTTGGCATAAGACTCATTATACTTCAATAGACTTCTTGTTTCTTTTCTTTATCAGATAACCTTAAAAAAAAACCCCACAGTAATAACAATTTACACTGCTTCAAACCTCTGCTGCCCAATTCACAACACGTTGAGGGAAATCTAAGTGTGACACCAGTTCACTAAAGTCTCTTTATTGCTTCCCGTATAAGCACAAATCACCTTCAGCATTTGTCATATTGTCCTCAAAATCACACAAAGCCTTGCACCATCGGATCTTCGAAATCCTGTTTCTGTCTGTTCTACATCCAGGACGAGAAACCTACAAATACACCGACAAGACTTCCTCCTGGACCCTCTATGAAGATCTGGGGACCGTTTCATGAAACTTTTTGTCAGTGATTTACACTGACAACTGTTAAAAGCTACTGAAATCCTTGCGTCTGATTGGCTGATAGAAAATTTGTCGGTGAAAACCTTCGATGAACTCGTTGATGAAATGCCCCCCAGATAATGTGGAAGCCATGTCTCTTCCGTCATTTTCAATTCCTGCCCAGGTATCGTTCATTTCCCAGCAGATGTTTCTCATATAGAAAACCTTCTAATTTCCATTGAATTGGGAATATTCTCCTCAGCGCATCATGATAATTAATCTGGCAAACTTAGCACAGCATGCTCCCCGCACTTGCTGTGATGATTATGCAACAGACAAAACCACCTACTACTGTTTGTACCTGGGAGCTAAGTAACTATATACACATCCCAGTCGGTGTATGAATAGCGACAGGGCTGTACCGGCATGACCCACAACACAAAGAGAGCTCAGCGATCGCTTTACTATCGCTTTGAGTTTTGATACTTGACATCATTTTTTTGTCACCTCAAACTCATTAAATGTAATCTTCATTAATGACACTACATAGCTATGTCATCGATATTGACATACACATTTCACAACTTACCGAAAATGAAGATTATATGCAGAATGAGTGAACGTTACATCTGATAATCGGGAGTTCACGCGATCGGACCGTGCGTGCTGCTACCAAAGAGCGCACGCACGCAGTAGATATAGATCGCTGCACTTCCAGCCAGTGCCGTATACTAAGTACACGGCACTGCTTCCAGCCACGCACACACACGCATAATTTGCATTTGCTGAATGGTCAGCGTGCCATTTTGAATTCTGCAACGATGATCCCCGACGGTCTGGGATTGCGCTAGAAAGTGCCATTTTTTTGTTCAATGGACTTATCGTGAGGGCTCTCTATGGACTTATGTAACTTCTGTAATATAAGCATGCACTTTACGTGAGTAACATACAAATGTCTATAAGTAATGTATAAATTGTTATAAGTTTTATAGTTGTGTTGTGGTTCCCCACTTTGATGGCGAGGCTCGGTCTGTCTGACGTTGTGCTTTGCACAGCGTCTGGTCAGGCTAGGAGCTAAGCAAACTTGCTGATAGTGATAAGCTTGGAGGTTATTTACTGTACACACAGGACAAAGAGAAGATTTGCAGTGATGTCATGGGAGCTGAAGGGACATCCCCAGAATGCTAGTCTCCTCTTCCAAACCCCTATATGGCACATTCCCACCCCCCAAAAAAAACCCAAACAAATAAATCAACTGCATACCAATGCACCAGTATGAACTGCTGTCCTCTGTCTACCTGTGTCTCTCATTCTTTCTACTTTTTCTCTGTATATTTCTTTCTCTTGCTGTCCAATTATAAGATGGAAGAAAATATTAGAAATAAAATACCGAAATTCTGAAATGCATGCAAGTTGCCCAGTGCACGGTCCTCTGGCTCTAGGTTTGCTTGTATATGTCTGTCTGCGTCTTTCTTTCTTTCTGTCTCTATCTATCTATCTGTCTATCTATCTATCTATCTATCTATCTATCTATCTATCTATCTATATATCTTTCTATCTACCTAATTAGGGAAGGGTGAAGAAATTCATACTCAAAGAGCATTTATGATCCTGCATTATCATACAATCTCAAAACAAGAAAGAAAGAAAGAAAGTAGCTCGTCCGAATATTTGGAGAGAGGTGATGCGGGGGTCCTTGCTATTTTATAGCTTATTGTTCTGTTTTATCTGAAGCCACTGCAAAGCGCAAGGTGCTAGCACAGTTTTGCACTGCCTCGTAAATGATTTTTAAACATTCACAACTACTACTTGCATAGAGCTTGAAAGTTAGGTACTAGTAAAAGTTTGATATCTACCATTAGTTTTGATGCTTTCTATAAATTTCTAAATGATTTTAGAATGTAGCCCTCAGTGATTTGATAATTTGTAAGAGAAGACAGATGTAAACAAGACTACATGTAGTGTCAACAGATTACTGTTCTCTCCTTCTTCATTGTCTGCCATATTGACTTACCTCATTGGTTCCTACTTGGAATGAGAGCATATGTTTGACAGGTGTACATGCATGTGTTTGTCACAGATGGCCATTTATACAAATTAGACAAAAAAAAAACAAACCCTGAGGCAATCAGTAACTTAATGACAGTCACAAAGTCTAAATAGAACTCTCTTTTAAATACTATTCCCCCCCCCCCCCATGTCTTTACAGGATATAAAGATTTGGAATGAAAAAAAGATTCTGCTCTTGGATTATTTTCTAGAAGAAATGAAGTAGAGTGACTTACTGGTAATAACCTTCTGTTTGACAGGAAATTTAATCTGTTCATGTAGAGCTGGACTTCAGAATGGAATATTTTCACATACATTTCTCATCAAATTATCCCCACAATTTGAAATAAGCATTGAACAGGCCCATTGAGCTTCACTCCAGTGCACACCTGCTAACATCTGGAAAAGTAATGGACAAAAATTAATAAAGGGATAGATACATACGGTGAAAAAGAAAAAAACTGGGCAGATAGAAGGGGAGACACAGATAAAGAGAAATAATGGAGAGAGAGAGAGATGAGAAGGAATTTAAAGAGAGATGAATAAAAGAAAATGAGAGAAAACGTTTCTCAGAGGGACAGCATTAATGACTGTTCTCAACTTGAGCACTTGGGAGCAAGAATAAGTGATGGTCAAGGGCAGAGTGGAACTTTTGCAAGAAATTTTTCCTATAAATAAGAGAAAAGTGCTTCAGAACAGGAAGTTGTCAAAAAATTTCCTTCCAAATCATCTCAACATTTTGCAGTGAAAATTTGACATCATGGTGGAATTTTCTTCTCTTCTGCTCCAGAGTATATCTGTGATTAAATCTTATGAGATGAATAGAGGGACAGAAAGCTTGAGATAGACAGGGTGTTCAGATGCAAAAAAAACAAAACCATCAATATTATACTAGAATTTATACTAGATGAATTTATACATCTGAACGCTGACTAACGAAACAATGTATAGCGAAACGACAGTCAGAGCATCGTTTCTAACTAGAACTCGAAAACAAATCAGCATTCCATCATGTCCATTATGCATCTGAACGTATGGCAACCATAGAACGGTATAACTAGGCGGGGCTTAATGGGAGCGTGCACGAAAGGTGACCCCACAGCTGTCACTCATGACCGTAACAGCATGCACAGTGGGAAACTACATACGTTTTTCCAGAATGGTTGAGATTAGCATCTGAATGGTCTGTCTGCTATACAATGATTCTTTATCCCTTGTTTCTTTATCGAGTTTTGGTAAACTGGCTTGTGTCTGAACAGGGGGTATGACACAGAACTGGACTAAAAGAGACAGACAGACAGACAGAAATGAGACGAAACACAAAAAAGTTGTGTCCTAATGGAGGGATCCGCTTGCTTTACAAGGAATGAGAACAGCATTGAGTAATCATGTGAAGGTAAATAGCAACAATTGCACAACACACTTCAGTGCCTTTTAAGGATCTATTCACATTAATTGCTCAGTCTCACAAAGGAGGCTTGTGTGATGAGGTAAAAATGATCAGAAAGAGTATAATATTCTTTACTGTACTAAGTTCTTCTGGGGAAATATTCACTTTCTCTATGAGTTAAGCAGACAAATATTGTAAACCACAACCTTCCCCATGAAGAGAATGAGCAATATTGAATAAAATTTCATTTTTATTGCGTATTAATCTTCTATCTCACTTTATGTTACACTAGTGCAAAGCTATAGTTTGCAAAAAAAAAAAGAAGAAAAAACAAACAAACTATTAATTAATGAATAACACACTTTAGCAAGAGACAGGATTCTAGTGAGGGAGTATAAACAGGAGATATCAATGTTTGAGAAAATCTGTCAAAAATGATTAATTACAGTTCTTTTTTTCTTAAATTTGATCTAGATAAATATCAAATGCTGCGTTTCTTTTAAGTTTTTCTATTTTAAAGCAGTCAACTAACAAAATGACAGGATTTTCATGTTCTCCCTTTTAGATCTTGAGTTGAACAGAAAAAAAAAATTATGTCAGTAATTTCGTTATGGTGAGGTATCCAATGATTGTTATACTTTTGTCTTTTAATCAGACAAAAATGGAAATTCTTGCCAACTGCAGCCAGTAGCAGAAAAAAAAAGGAAATTATCAAATTGCAATGGCATGGTACCATGTAAAAATACCATAATAGGTTACTGATGCATTTAAATTGCCAGGATTCCTTCACTTTGTCATAAAATTCCTTTTTAGTGGTATTAAGTGCACAATCCTTCAGTTATGTTTTGATGAATTTTGTTGCTCTTGACTACGGACCAAAGGTTGATCTTCGCACACCGGAAATACTCCACTATCCATTTATATCAGTTGCATCAAATGAAATTAACACTGAACATATGGTTTTGGCCAGAGAACAACATTTAAGCTTCCTTTTGTTGACTTTTGACCAACTACCCAACGCAGGCAATATACGGTTTCCACATTGCTATTCTTCTTACCCAATGACACTACCAATGGTTATTTCTGGCTGTAGTTATGATTAGAAAGTGATATTTAAACAAACATTTGGTGACCTTTGACTCATCACCACTATCATGTCTGCACAGAGAACTTGCAAGTTATTTCTGCCCTGTTCACCAACTTACATCACTATTTCCAAACTGAAATAACTGTAGAGAATTCTATTTTAAATCAAAACATAATCATCGTGTAGAATGACCATCATACTTTCACTGCTGTCACTTCATGATATATATTGAATTATATGTAATTGTCTACTTACTTTCATTCATCCTACCAAATGGACGTTTGTAGATGAACATACCACAGAATAGATATCTTTAGCTGAAGCATAGTGCCCTTCGACATTTTACCTCAAGGGATTTTGGCCAAAAACACAAGGCATCAATCTCATGTATGTTATACAGAATGTTTTCTTAGAAACTCACTATAGTGAGATCTGAAACAGATGGCTGAATAACCCTGAAACTTTATGCCTCCTGCATCTTGTACAGGACGGACACTAAAATGCCAGAACTAAGCACGTCAGATCTAGGTCAAAATGACAGAGGTCAAAGGCCAAGTTTGCATTTAACAAATAAATGATAGTGTTTTTAAACTGGCAATATCTATATACTACACTTATAAAAATGGTGCCACAAGGAAGCACACACCCAGTTTAACTGTTTAGATAGTTAACGAGTAATATCATGACAGAGCAATCCTCCCAGACATACATGTATTATATACCATTTTCATTTTATCCCATCAACAGGGCAAAAACTAAAGAAAAAAAAACCCACCATAAACAAAAATCCTCCCATTAAGTCAGTCACCTGATACTTCCTTTGTATGGCGGAAACATAAGTTTACGTCCTCCTGCAGGCTCATATTAAAAAGTAGACACCAGTGTTTTCATAACATTTCCTCATGTTACAATCATAGCAGTCGGTGATCATCACCATACATGTACATTTTGCTAATTTTCTTTTCCTTTTTTATCCTATTCCATATAAGCCCTTTTTACACTTGTGTTTCTTAACCCCGTACTTTCTCTGACCCAGGACTATCGTTAGTCCCGTACCAATTTTTTCAGCTTTTTACACTCGCCAATAAATCCCGTACTAAGCTCTTGTCCTGGACTAAGGAGAAAAGTGACCTTTTTACACTTGTATTTCTTAGCCCCATACTTTCCAAACCACATGAATATTCATGATTACGCTATGCACTGTACAAGTGCACGCACGCACCGGCAGCACTTGATTACCTCGTTTCTGATTGGTCAGTGGGGGGTCGGACTTTGTCTCCGTCGCTTAGCCCCGGATTATTTTTTCGTTCTGTTTACACTCGCTTGCTTGGCACCGCAACTGCGGGGTTAGCACCGCAATTGCGGTGCTAACCCAGGCCCTGCTATTTTGCAGGGCCAGATAGTACGGGATTATCGGTGGGGCTAGCCCACTTTCGCAAAAACAAGTGTAAACAGGAAAGTCCGGTACCAACGGTGGGGCTAAGGCCCCCCCCCTCCCCCCCCCCCCCCCCCCCCCCCTAGGCCCACCGTTGGTACGGGACTAAGCAAAAATTTGCGAGTGTAAAAAGCCCTTCAGATACTGGTCAAAAGACAGGCTGAGCTGGCTGCAAAATGCAGTTGAATGTTGTGTGTAGATACAAAGAAATCATTGCAATTTCTCTTTTTCAAATTCCTGGAAACAGGAATGAGATGTTTCATCGATTTCCTAAAGATAGCAGCTGTAGCGTGCCCTGATATAACCATGATGTCTGGTATTTGAGTAGGTTGACTTGTTTTATGCTATTTCCGTGTAAATTTTGTTTTGCTGTTCATTACATTTCTCTCTCTGCATAATGTGAGCAGGGTTCCTGGTAGATCAGTTAGCAAACTGGAACAGCTACCCTGCTAAAAGAAAATTGAAATAAATAATTAAGTAAATGAATGAATAGATAGATAAATAAATAAATAAAAGAATGAATGAATGATGAATGAAGGAATAATAAATACATACATAAACTCTCAGAAGTCATGTGTGTATGTGTGGGTTGGTGCTGTATCTTTTGATAATTTTTTTCACTCCACTTGTATTTATTGTTTTTTGTTTGACAAGGTAGAGTACAGATTCTCTGTTGAGTCCCTCTATCGTCAGTACAGTTCTTCCCTTTTTTCATTTCACCGGGTCATAGAAATTTCAAAGGACTCTTATTTGCTGAATTTATAAAATCACTAAAATCATTCTCAAAGTGGCGACACATTTTTGTTTCCTTCCCATATTGGCAAAGCAGTGTAATTTCTCAATTCTGATTTTTCTGCACGTATAACAAATTCAAATAGTTCTACACCACATTTCTCAAATGTAATGATACTGTAAAACCAGAAATGTCTGCGTGCATTTTGATTTCATGAATTTCGCGAGAGCCAAGATTCGTGAAATTAAAATGCAGGTGAAAGTTCTTTTCTATACTACTGCATTCAATGCCAGTGGCAATTCGTGAAGATTTAATGCCGTGAAAATATCTTGCTTTACAGCATGCATGCAGTGAAATTAAGGTGCCAATTTAGTGATGATAGCTAGGGTGATAATATCTATGGCAAAATTCTCCCAGAACCAGATGGGTTAAAGGAAAGATCCCCATTATGTATTGAAGTTGACTTCAGTCTGGAGAGCAAAATAAAAACAAACAGAGCAGTCATATTTGCATTAAAATTGGGTATGAGATAAGAAAGTTTTGGAATTTTAGAGCTTTGTATTTTCATATTCTTACAAAAGAGTGATATTGGTCGCAACCATATTTAACCAGATAAGATGATGCAATGACCACACAGGGCATTGCCATTCTCCAGTGGATTAGTTTCACTAGGAATCACTATTCCTCATATGTTTTATTCTTACTGTCACACTCTCAAAAAAGACATTGACAAATCACCAGGTTCGTGAACTTGTTGAACACTTCTGTTTACAGTTGATGGCAATTAATCTACAGGTTCAAAACCACTAAATATGTACAATTTAGTGAAATACTTGTCGCAATAGTTTTACCAAAGAAAAAATAAAGCAACGACCGATTGTCATAAGTTTCGGGTAATAGTTACCGTTAGTACATTGTTAACTAGAACTGCCGAGAATTTGAACATCCAGTTATGATTCTTTTGGAAGTTATGCATTCATAAAGATGGCAAACCCGCCAAAAACAGCATGTCGCAAATTAATAATTTTGCCGATATGTTACTATTATGCAAATGAAAGCATGATCTTTTTTCATTAAAACTTGTTCTAAGGCAAATTAAACCATTTGCCTACACGTTAGAATAAAAAGAAATATTATGGAAAACTATTCAGTTTAATTATTTTACAAGTCAAATTTGTCGCAAAGGTCTGTGAAACATACGTTACCATGATTTCAAGTTTTCCTTTAAAACATTCCCTGGGGTTGAAATTGTGAATTATCCGTCCTAAAAACCTAGAAAATGTCTCGTCCAATGCTGTAAACAATAGTTGTGCCACCTGGTTATCTGCTGCAGAGAAAAAGCTTCAAGCACTAACGTATTTCAGACCTTATGGTTAAGAAATGAAACATACGTTACCACCGCTATGGAAAATTAAAAATGAAAATGTTACAAGGAAGATACCAAACATAGGCATACGGTACCCCAATCTCTCCACTGAGTTTTCAATTATGAGCCATTACTACTCGCTTGAAAAAGTCACATCGAAGGTCAGATGTAACTTACGTTACCGAAACATACGTTACCCCCGAAAAAATAATCTTAATTAGATTCACTAACATTGCAACCATTCATCGATAAAAAGTGGTATCTAGAGCCATCTTACTCCATAGTTGCTTAGAAACAGTCCTTGCGACAAAATGGCGCATCACGTTGACAACTCACATGGAATGGACTGCACGAGATCTTTCTCAGTATATGAGCGAACGGCATATATATTTTCAAAGTCATGTTTAGCGTAATTACATTCAAATATTGGTACTTTTTTTACTATAAGCAAGTACTTTGGTGTTTGTTTTGTCGAGGAGAATAACAAGTTTACATCTCACTCAGATATTTATACAACATTAAGGAACCTAAACATAGGGTCGATATTGTAACGTAGGTTTCACTTAAAGTAACGTAGGTTTCAATTTTACATCTGCATGTACACTGTCGTACTTTTCACCAAAGCTTTATCCTAAAAGAGACTAATATCCATAAATAAACAGATGAAAAACATATTTCAATTTTAGGCTTGCACTAACCATTCTTTTTGGCGATAATCATTGTCAATGAGGCCCTGAATACCTTGGTAACGTAGGTTTCAATGACTCTAAATCAATCCAATATGTACGTTAATGATATATATGAATGATGAAAATAATGGTTTTCATTTTAATTATCATATCATTTACTTCAAAGTTATAGTGATTGTAGCCTACCAAATTCATTATGTGACACTTCATTCCTTGTAATTAGAGGTAACGTAGGTTACGTAATTATGTAAGAATATCTTATTACTGATTTGCAGTATGGATTTTCTTATTTCTCTGTTAAGGGAATCTTATCATTACTCCTTGGGACCCAAGAGGTCAAAATGGGAAAATCAAGAGCCAAGATTCAGGCTGATTACTGAAGAAGGAAAAAGGAAAAGATTGGAGAAGAAGCCTTCCTTACTCTCTTAAAAAAAAATGAGTGAAAATATTCACTCTTCATGGAGTGAATACGAAAAAGAGTAAATTTAGAGTAAAATTGGAATGAATTTTGAGTGAAAAAAATTCATTTCATTCATTTTTGGGTGAGCTCAGGGATCACTCGAAGATTTAGGAGAGGTCCCTGAGGTCACTCTAAAGTGTGAAAATAAACATTTTCACTCTAGATTCACTCTTTTTTTTAATTCACCCCATTAAGAGTAAATACTTTCACTCGATTCTTTTAGAGAGTAAATCCGAGAAACAACGTGTAAAAAAGTATTATGTTCCTGTAGAAAATCTTAAAAGTTGGGAAAAACAAGAGCGCAGAAAAAAAATGTAAGAGTTAAAAAACACTGAGCCTTCGGCAAGAAAATAAAAGAAGACTTAAACCGATCTCAGCAAAGGGTGAATGAAGGTGATAATGTCGACTTGATTGACAAAGATTGACAAGGAAATTGATTCACAAATTAAAAAATTTGCTAATGATGTATACTTATGTATGCTTTACAATGAAAGGTACTGGATAAAAGTGTTGGCTTGTAGATATCAAATTGAAAGGATGAAATGTATGTAAGTTTTCTTGTTTATGCACCGAAAATCATTCATAAAAAATTCTACCCAATCTAACTCTTCCGAGATATTAATGAAAATATGAAGTTTAACAAATGAAATAGAAGAAAGCGTCATACTAACGCTCTTATACCAACTTTTATATCATTTCACTATAAGACAACTCGCCACTTTTGCATTATTCTCTCCTACACTGGCTCTTACCCAGAATACCTTTTATTGAAAGTTGCCTTTTGCAGAAAAAGACCAGATTGTGAGTTTACAGTTGTCTCTTACAATGATGTAATATACATTGAAGACATCTTATATGTCACTGAACTTTTATTCTATGTAATGGAAATAGAAGAATTGCAATTTGTTCTTCTGAAATTTCTATGCCTTTTCCATTGCCTCTCCCCCCCCCCCTCCCGAAAAAAAAGGGGGGGGGGGGTATCCAAATTATGAAAGGTGCGCCTTTTTGTGTTTATCATTTTTGTCTTTATAGACTACTAGTAGGGCATACTAAATGTCAGTTATACTCTCAATCTAAAACCGTGAGAAAGCTGTCTATTTACGTGACCACTCTTAAATTGTTTATAATTCTGTATTTTTGTGACTATTACCCAATCTAGCATTATTGTTTCTTAAAACTTACAGATTTCTTGGCACATTATTGAATAATGTGCCAAGAAATCTGTACGTTTTAAGCAACAATAATGCATGGTTTGTTCATTAATGAAACTCGTGATAATCATGCACTATTAATCATAAAGCAGTGCTGGTGTTTGCATTTTAAACTTCATAGGCTCGCTGTGATTTATTTCACATTTTTCACTCTTATGCCTGATATACCTTATTGATGTAAACATTAATATGCTAAACAGTTAAGTACTGACCAGCTTGTGCACTCACACTGTGCAATGTTGTTTAGCGATGTATAGTTCCTTTTTAATTCACTTTCCAATGCATCTCCACTTTCGAGTGATTTATATTTCAATCTGGAAACATTTGAAACATACGTTACAATTGTTTATAGTACACACTGATACATTTTAGGGGTTCTTGACAATGTCTTTTGTGACTCTTATATAAATGCATTCCTTTGGTTTTAAACAGGGCACTTCAACAGGTAATTTTGCAGTGAAACTCATAATATTTAGACAAAATAAACTCTTGAAATTTAAATATTTTATTCCCATTTTTCATTTTAGGCCAAATGTATATACTATAAGGACGATAATATTAGACGACAATTAAATAAATCTGCTTCCAGAAGTACTGAAGGTTTTGCAACGCTGGTACTCTTGATATTTATTAGAACTCTTAAAATTTATCTTCTTTTTTAGTGTTTGATATATTTATGTAACATACGTGACTCATATGCGTAACAAACGTTACCAAGGTTTAAACAGTCACATTTTCATTTGTCATATGGTGACTGGGATTGTTTGAAAATATGTGTAGGACAAATCCATCTAAAATCATTTGGCAGTTTTCTACAAGTTCTATTTGTACGAATAAAAAAATATAGGAAACAATATAACTTTACATAGTTAACAACCTCCATCATATCTATCAATATCTTAATTCACGGTTACAGTAACTCATCAAATGGATGAAAAATATCGCAGGCACATTGAAATAAGAATGGTCATATCTTCGAAACTATCCACCAATAGAAGGATAGTTGCATTGTCCATCCCTAAACAGAATGAATATGGTCAAAGAATAATAAGCGCAGTAACGTAAGTTACAGTGGTGAAATTTTCATGTTCAGCTTCAAATTTCAGAACATAAAAAGTTTGCAATATTTGTTGCTCATTTTTGTTTAAGTTGAAATTCAGTGTATCCTCTAGCAATTTTTCGTTGTCGGAATGTTTTTGAGAAAACTTTATTTTTTCAAAATTTCAAAACCTGAATTGTACATTTTTAATGGTTTTGGGCCTACACAGCTGTGGTCTCATAGTGCATGTTGGTACAGATATTTGCATGCATCATTGCCCAAATTAGACTAGAGTGCATGGCAGCAAAGTCAGTGTCTAAAAAAATGCCAACAGTAAAATTCTCTTTCATGTCAAGTTCATTATTATTATTTATTATCACTATCTTTAATTGATATCATTGTTGTCGTTACTGTAAAACATGATATATTCGCGGCATGAAATTTTCGCGAATTGTAGCCGACAGCCTTTTTCGTGGCATGAAATTTTCGCGAATTGCCACTGGCGTTCAATGCATGTAGTGTAGACAAAAACTTTCGCGTGCATTTTAATTTCGCGAATATTTGCACTCGCGAAATTCGCGAAATTAAAATGCACGCGAAAATTCCTCATTTTACAGTATATATATGCTCATGTCTAGCTCACGTACAATCTAATAATGTGATCTCTTGTCTCTCTAATCCCACCTGAGACAAATTACTATCTTAAAGGAAACCAAAACCCAAAGAGAAATGTGGATTGAGTGAGAGCAGCAATATTAGTATAACACATCAGTGAAAGTTAGAGGAAAATTGGACAATCGATGCAAAAGTGAAGAATTTTTAAAGGTTTGGTGTTGAAACTGCTGGATGAGGAGACTACTAGAGTTCATGACGTCATGTATGAACAACAATATAAAGAAAATATAAAGGGAATTCCACAAAAATGTTTCATGAATATTACACGTTCCATCAACTTGATAATTATTTCCCCTGCTTTCTCAAAGCAGTTAGGCACGTGCTCTTTCATTTTGCTAGAAAAGTGAAATCATGTTTAATTTTCTTTATATTTTCTTTATAACTGTTGTCCATACATGATGTCATAAACAACTGGGCAAACCCTGCTACAGTGAGGAATGGTTGTTATTACTATGTGCCTAGGCCTTGGATTGGCATGGTGCCTCCTAATGGCCTAAGTGTTTAAATGAAACAAACAGTGAACGATCGTGCTGGGAAGCAAGATGTCATATTCTTGGAAAGATGAGAATTTGAATATATGCTATCTCTTCTTCCATCTGCATGGAATCTTGTACAATTGCACAAAGTTTGGTACACTAGGTGAAGTACCAGTCTATACAGAAACCTTGCAAACTACATGTAATTTCTGGTCACACTATGTTGCAAAGCAGATTGGCCATTTTGAACAGGTTAAATGGTCAAACTGCTTTGCAACATAGCGTGACCAGAAATTACAGTGAGGATGAGTCTGGCGTATACTAGGGTAAGCATCTATGGAAAATGCGTGTTGTAGCACACACAAAAAAACAAACAACTGTCCTCAATGGGTTAAAGAAGCAGTAGATATGCACAAATCAGGCTATCATGTTTTTGCAAGGATCTCATGTGCTCGGTGGCAGGGCTCAGCTTACTATTGGTAATCTGTTAATGTATGCAAGCATCTGCATGCAACTCCTTCTTTCCGAAGAAAATAAAGAGGAACATTAGCCCAAATACTTAACCCCCCCCCCCCACTTTTTTTTTGCACTATACACAGGAACACATATAGGGTGTCACCACTTTTTTTGTAGCCCCCCTCCCCCCTCCCCCTCCCCCCCCCCCCACCAGAAGTGGCGATAGGGAATAAAAAAATGAAACTTTGAAGAAGCGTGAGTACGCAGTAAGGCCTTTGTTTTTGTGCTGAAGACCTTTTTTTTTTTTTTTTGCTTGTTAGCTGAAGAAACCGGGAAGTAGTACCAGAAGTTGTGCTAAAGGCCTTTTTTCTTTGCTTGTCAGCTGAAGAAACCCAGAAGTGGCAGCAGAAGTTGCGGTGAAGGCCTTTTTTTTTTCGCTTGTTAGCTGATGAAACCCCGGAAGTGCCCCCCCCCCCTACTTCTACTTTTTATTTTGCCAATGAGAATGGTGAAATCAAATGAGAATGGTATTTAATGACCACAGTAATTCCAATGTGAATACACATAATCAAAATATAAGGACAATCATGAAAATGAACACCCCTTCTATACCCCTATACTTGATACTCAAACTGATATTTTAGTGTAATGCAAAAGCCATATCCTTCAGTCATATGACGACCCCCCAAAATACTAGATTGAAATTTATGATACCTTGTCGGATTACAAATAACACAGGGTTATATTACCAAGATATATGATTGTTTATATTCTCGATCTGGTTGTGCCTCAGTTGTATATGTTATCATTCAAACAAACCAGCTAACTCTGATCAAATTCTAATGACTCAATATCTATTTTCAGACACCTTGAAATTTCACTGGTAATCAGGTTTAGGAGACACAATTATTCTTGTTATCATGCACAGAGTCACAGACAGTTCACACAGTGCAATGAGTCTCAACATTGACTAAGACTAACATTGACTTTTGTACTGTAATTGTGATGGAGTCAATGGTCTGTCTTTCTCATGACAAGAAGCACTCATTTGCACTTCAAAAGTGTGCAAGAGTGCATACATTCATATGTACACCATACTTGACTTAACATTGCACATAATTTGTTGGTGGATGTGATTGCAAGATCAAGCCAAATTTTGCAGCCTCAAGCATTCCTCGTCTGTTTGTTTGTTTGTTTGTTTTTGGTCAAACTGTTCAGAGGTGACTACTCATAATGGATCAAACTTACATCAGATTTAACTACAGGATTACAAGTTATTAAACAAAGAATTAGAAAATGATTTAATAGAGAAACATAATTCCATGTGTTTGCTTTCAGTTGTACGCAAATACATTGATTGGCATCATAAATATGTCTCTATATAATTTACCTAACACCTGCATATAACGAGGTCATTTTTGTTGCTTGTACTAGTTTTTTTTTCTTTTTTTCTGCTGCGGGATCAAAGGTTTATATGCCTGACGTGATACCACTCACAGATTATAAAAATGATAATGTGTTTTGACGTAGGACCTCAGTTATCAGGCCATCGATTATCCAGATTCTCTGTTATCCGGACGTCCACTGGCTGACATTTTTTAAAATCTTTTCATATATTTTTCCATGCCAAATCTCACTCAAATCAGCACATTCCACAATCATCGTGTAAATACACAACGGGACATATTCCAATCACCACAGTGGACTATAACTTTCAAGTCAGTTCGTGAGACGATATGTCAATGACTGGTGCTGGGCTTGTCACTGGCACTGAGTGCACAGCAGTGATTACAGTACAATGCAGCAGCAGTATTCGACGAGTTGTAATATCGATCTCATTGTCGGTCAACGTCAATCACACAAACATGAAGGGACATGAAGGGATATTTTACATATATTTAATTTTCATTTTTGTATCATATGACAGGGCTCAACTCTAACTTTTTTGTTTGGTGGCCCGATGGGGCCACCAAAATCCTCAATTTCAAATTTTTGGTGGCCCGAGAGAAAAATTTGGTGGCCCCGAAAAAAACAACAATAAAAAACATTAAAAGTTTTATCCAGTCATAATAAGAATTGGAAGTTGGACATACATCTACTCATGAATAAACCTCAACAAACTCGCAACACTCACTCTCAGGCACTCATTCAATCCTTTTCATCCATCCTTTTAAACAAATATAACTGCTAATTTCCGGCGCAAAAAGTTACGAATTAATTGACGTACTTTTCAAAAAATTTTGGTGGCCCGAGGCGGGCCACCAAATTTGCCCTTTTTTGAAATTTGGTGGCCCGACTTTCAATTTTGGTGGCCCCGGGCCACCGGGCCACCGGGCCACCGTTGAAACATGACAATCCCATACAGATAATAATAATGGGAAAATAGTAAATTGGTAACATGTATACTCCTGGCATGATATGCTACAAAGTGCTGTGTTTGAGCATATCTCTCTTTAATATCCAGCCAAATCAATTTTCCAGAGGCCGCTGGTCCCGACGTGGCCAGATAATCGAGGTGCTATTGTATTTTGTAATGAAAACAGTAACACAATGCTTAGACATAAATCCATTTCAATGACTGAGCAAGCCCAAGAACAGGCTAGTGCAGTTTACATCAACAACACGTGCACTCATTATCATTGCATCCACTTTAAAAAACTACTGGTTTCATTACTCTGAGCGAGAAACAAACAAATCCATGCATATCATATGGGCATTCATTTAGAATGATCACAAGAAGCAGACAACATTATCCCAAATCTGTTATGTGACCCTGCACCACAAAACCAACAAAAAGTCACCAGACATGGATTTTTAGTGAAGGGCAGATTATGAAAGAACAGACTCTAAGCTTCAAAATGATGCATAACTTGATACAAACGGGCCTTTCTAATCTATCTAAATGACAGAGAGAATTCTGTACAAACTCTGGAAAAGTATTTACTGAGTAAAGATGCTTTGAAGTTTAGGTTCTATTGAAGACCTTAAGACTATTCCCACCCCTCCCCCCCCCCCCCCCGACACTCAGGCAGCTGTCGATGGAAAGTGCATATTGTAGCAAAATCAGCCCACCCTCAATGGGTTAATCGCCCAAGCTGTGTCCTATGTATGTGTAATGAATGGGACAAAAATCAGGATGTACAAGTTCAGAGCAACCACAATGAAGGGATTATCAGATTAAGCTGAAATTCACCACACTTTATCAGCACATTCTATTCACGACTACTTTTACATTTCAGAGTGGTGGCACCATCCTCTCAAAGGTTATTTGAGCTGAAATTGAAGAGTACCGTAAAGTTCCGTGTATAAGACGCACTATTTTTTCGTCGGAAAACGTTGAAAATCGGGGGTGCGTCGTATACACGGGTACAGTCGAATCACGAAAAAAAATCCGTCATGTACACCCAATTTTATAAGGCCAACTTGGGGCCATGTATGCCCATCGACGTTTGGAAGGTAAGCAATCACTAAAACTTACGGATAAATTAGCGATCTTTCAATCTGGACACACACAAAAGCTGCAAGTACGAGATAAACTTACATCGGCCTTGTGCAGTAACGATGTATCAATCTGGCCATAGACAACAGCTGTAACAGCACTGCTGTATGCTACCGATGTCAGTCTACCAAGCTACCAACAGCCAACCTAGTAGCTGGAATACGCGATGTACAGGTATCATTACTAAATTACCGATACCGTAAAACTTATCAATGTACTAGTATCAATATGGCCATAGGATCGACACTATGTCACCGCAAATATGAACGATGTGTGAAGCATGTATGCATATCCATGTCGTTCGTTTGCTCTTCATTTCACGAGGCCAGCTAGGATAGCATAGCTGCACTGTAGCTAGCTAGCAAGCCTTTGGCAAAGGCAGCAGCTGCAGAGAGGCTTTTGCAATGGACTCGCGTGCACACAGCGATCGGATCGAAGCGCGCTTGCCCGTTGCGCGCTGTGTGTGCAAGTCCATTGCTCTCTGTGTGCGTGTGCTGAAATTATAGCGAGCTGCCTTTTGCAAAAGGCTAGCACTGTGCATACAAGCATGGTACAAGAGACACACCTTACTGGTAGTGCATGAGTGTACTACCGTACGCACCGTATGTCTTGCCGTATGATCCCTCTGCTACACTTGTTGATGTTTTTCTTATTTTCCGTAATGAACCTTCCAGTCTGACATGCGTCAATATGCGAGACCCTCTGCTATCATGACAGCAAAGATCGTACTGTACACTCATGAGTACGATATGCATGACACATGTACCACGATTGAAAGGCAAAACAATAGCAAGTGAGTACCGAGACAAGTCTCGCATTTTGCGACTTCCATATTTTGCCGATGTCCGATGAATACCGTTAAAAGAAAATATAAAAGGAAACGAAAAATAGAGCAAATACATGCTGCATTCTAGGGAAATTTTGAGCTGAAATAATATGTATGACACACGCAATATTTGCGTGGAAATTTTCGTGGTTTTTTTTTTTTAAATTTTAGGTCCGAAAGTAGGGGTGCGTCTTATACACGGGTGCGTCTTATACACGGAACTTTACGGTATGTAAAAAGTTTTTAGGAAATGTACAAGGGCCTCTAAGACATGCGTCATCACATTATTCTACAAAAAAAAAGTGTTCTAGAAAAGCTATAAAAAATGCAAATTTCCCATTTGTTTTACGATTTCAAAATTCAGAATTACATAGTTCATAGAAGAATTGCTCTATCACAAAATATAAAAAACTCAAGATTGACTAGTTTGACCCATTTCACCTATTTTGAGTTGATCCTCACATGATATCGGGCTGTTTTACTTTTTGTTGGTTTTGTGATGCACGGTCACATACATATCTGACTCAAACTATCAGGAGACATAAAGCCATCATCTGCAATGAGAAGCCCATAATGAGAATCAAATGAAACACATTATTACTGTTATCAGTGGATATATTACAGAAAGAGGTCACACATTCTAAAACCATGCCTCATTATTTCACATGATCTGTTTTTAGCCTTGATTTCTATTTTACACAGTGGTTCAACTGCCTGGAATTTTGAGCAGAAACATGGGTGATCTTGCTTTAATATACAAATCTTTTATCCCCTAGGGTTGAACAAGCAAATTTTCAAAGGTGGTGGAAGTCACTACACTTAAGAGAGGGTGGGGGAAATATACATTCCTACATATTAAGCCTTAGAATCACATTCATACATTTTCCCACAGGTGTCAATCCTCCTTCAATATAATCAAAGAAAAACAAGTGAATATTTGATCATCACTGTTAATGCGCAATAGAAAGAGCTAGTGAAAATGTCTTGGCAGAACAACATTGTCATAACCCTAATTAGTGCACCATGAAGCACTCAAAGGCTGTAGGAAAAACTGTCATAATTCAAGCTTTAAAAAAAAAAACTTCTGTAAAACTACATTCAGAGCAAAATTCTCACTTGCTTTGATAGCCAATGATATCTTTGTTGAAATGTTGTTTCTCTTCAAGATGAAAAGCAGTAACACATTTTTGGAAATGTATGCAAGAGATTTCCTTGCGGAAATTGTTCAAGTCTGTGTAGTACCGACATGCTGCTTTGGTCTACCGAAACTGCAAGTAAATCACTCCACTAGTTTTGACCACTTGTGTTAAGAGTTTAGCTTGGGTAATGTAATATGCAATCTCACACACTTGTTAATAGCTCTATATGTGGGAAGACTATGGCAAGTATCTCCATCACCACCTCAAATTACTTGTACTACTGCTACTACAAAAATTACATCAATGACAACAATCCTATTTTGATAACTAGTGATAATTTAGTAAAAGAATAATAAGAGTCAAGAATCTTAATGACATATTGGCTAAGTTGTATTCCTTGCATCCTCAATACCACAGGCAATTTCTCAATAACCACGGAATACACACTTGTATGAAAGATTATTTGCCTTTTTGATTACTGGTCCCTTGACTGCGTCATGGTTGCATTGATGGTTGAATTGTAAGTCTTTACACTAGTGCTTGAAATTAACATGCAACACCTACTGTTATCATTATGTGTATGTGTGATATATACTGTTTATTTGTGCTGTGTTGTTTTGCATTTGTCTAGTGTACTGCAAAAGCAAATAAAACTAGAAATGTCGCTACGGCGACTGGTATGCCTCCGCCATAATGCATGGTTCTCCTAATAGGTCTACAGTACAATGTCTTGACAATGTGTGATGACAGTTTCACACAATTGGCAAAATATTAAAATGACAGGTTTGCCACAAATGTGCTGAATGTTTACTTTCCTAGAACTAGGTTCAATTGGATAAATGATCAAAACGTCAGAGTGCAGGTATTTGGGGAACTGATGATTTTTACTTGACTTTTGACCCTTTTATAAGTTTATGCATTGAGTAATTTTCAAGGTATTGAGAAAAGGTATAATTTCACTATCAAATGGTAAAATAGTATTATCTAAACCTGGCCTTTGACCTTTGACCTCACAGTTCCAAAGAGAATCACTGTTAGGTAGAACATGCATAAATATGTAAGTTTCATGATGATACCTTGAGTTACTTTCGAGATATGGAGGAAAAAGTGCAATTTAGCCTTTTCACTTGACCTTTGACCTTTTGGCAAGAAACTTCCCACACAATATATATTGGGTAATACATGCATACATCAAGTAAAAAAAAAAAATCCTTCAGGCATTGCATAAATATAAGGAAAATAGTAATATTTTGATTAGTTGACCTTGACCTTTGACCCCTGACCTTTGACCCATGACCCCCAACTTCCCTAGATAATCACTGCCCATCGGTACATGCATATACTAAGTTCCATGAAGATACCTTGAACCATTTGCGAGATATGGAGAAAAACATGAAATGTCAATTTTTTTTTCCACAAAATCACCTGTGACCTTTGACCTTTGACCCTGTGACCCTAAAATCCAAACAAAGTATTATCCCCCCCCCCCAGGATATACCCTCATACCAAGTTTGATGTAAAACCACCACAAGGTTCTTGAGATATCGACAAAAACAAAATGGGATGGACGGACGGACGGACGGACGGACGGACGGACGACGGACGGACGGACGGACGACCCGAAAACATAATGCCTCCGGCCACTTCGATGGCGGAGGCATTAAAAAAACACTAAGATCAATGAAATAATCATTTTTAGAGATTTTCCTCCTCCTCCCATCTGCCCTGTTGTAGGCTGGTCAGCCACCCCCTCCCTCCATCTGAAAATGTTCCAGTGGGCTCCGTTTTATCAAAAGATAAAATCGATTTTAAATTTCCTTACCACACAGGCAGCCACAGACTTACAGTTGAAATCAACTGTATAATCAATTTTAACTCTTCATAAAACAGGGCCGTGTGTTACCCTCAGCCCTGATACTGACTCTAATACACACTACATTAACCGTGGCACTGTGACCACTACATACCGTAAGTACATGATAAGCTAGTTGGTGCATGTTCACTATTAATAGTTGTGGAAGGCATGGAACTTGTACATTTATAATGTCTGTAGTTTTGTGACGTCATCATCTCTGCAGTTTCGTTAGTTAATTTTCACTTGGTTTGACAAACCATCAGGGAAATACACCTTCAATTCAAATAGATTCTTCTTTTTTTATTCTTTTTGTTTGTGTGTGTGTGTGTGGGGGGGGGGGGGATTACGTATGCTGATATTGGCCCCCAACTGGGTTTGCTATATTTGATCAAACAAACTTTTTTATGCCAAGTAGGCTACACCTCTTTAAAGAATCTATGTAAAAAACACATCCTGAAATCTTTCATATCCTTTAAAAAAGTCAAGCAATTCTTCCTGAATCTGCTCCATTTTTTTTTCACTGAACTTGTGAAATCTTGTGGGCTGCAAATCACATGATTTTGCAGTTTAAGCATGAATGTTGGAGACCTAGGATCAGACATTAATAAGAAAAGTTTGATGATAGGGCATCCATATATTAGGAGCATGGACAGAGACTTGTCATTATAGGCAGGTAATTATTTACATGTGATTCTGGTAAATGAAATATATACTATGGGTATTTTTACGATACTGGAGATATTTCTCCATGAATATTTCAGATTCAATAGAAATAAGTGAGCATACTGTAGTATTAATTTTATCATGTCATACCAAGCTGCAAATATGTAGTCAAGATAAATTTGTGTTTCAAATCCAGCAGTTTCCAATCAAATGTTCAGTATAAACCCATTGTTTTGCCCTTAAGGGGACTTGACATGGAAAAAAAGACCCTAAAATTTTGAGATTAGGTATTCTACAAATTTGCAAGACTATGCAACGTGCAAATATTGTGTGATGGCAAGTGCAGATCTATCCGAAACATGCCAATTGGATAAAGTTGAAAGTCTTGGGATGTGGGTTATTTTTTCTTTTAAATCATAAATCACAATATTTCATATCATGCAATATTCATGATCCATGGTGTCCACCTCAAACTTCTACATGACACATGTACAGTAACTTATATATACAAATGACTTTTTGGGGGTTTGTTTTAAATTCTAATTCTTGAAAGGACTCCATGGAACAAATCAAATTCAAGAAGAAGACGGTTGAAAAGTAATGATTAGAAGTACAGGGCAAATCTGAAATTTAAAAATTTCTTTTGGTATCCATCCATAATGAATATTACATAGCAACTTGAAAGATCTTTATGTTAGGAAAACATAACTTGAAATTTTATAATTTTTCACTAGAGGAGCTTTCCACGATGTGTATCAAAGATTCATGGAAAAATTCAAACATTATTTCACTAGATAATATACACAATTTAAGAATCTTTGGCCAGTGCATCCGGCTACAAAAAAAGAGTGATCCATGTTTACATATGACCTCATGAATTCTCATAAAAATCACAAAATGTGAAAGTTTGTTCTTAAAGTTGTTGTCTTCTTCAAAAATAATATGCAGTATTAATCAAGTGCTATATAAAAGTAATCATATAAAAATGTTAATTTACTTGAAAGATCATATAACATTCATATGGTGGGCACTAAGCATTTTGAGCTAAAAGGTCCATAAAAGTGCATGAGTCTTTCATATCTATATTACAGAATTATTACAAAATTAGCATTTAGGTAAACTCAAATTTGAAATTTGTTCTCCCTTCACAGCAGATATGCATTTTATGACAATTCAGAAGAACAAGCCAAGTTTTACATTATTCAAAAGGTGTTGTTGTTGTTGTTGTTGTTGTTGTATTTTTGTTTAAATCATTTTACAGTGAGTTTGGAAAAAATTGTGATTATTCACACAATCCATATGAATACATGTATATGTTTTATTTTGTTCTTAAGGGAACTACAAACGAAAATAGGGGATGCAGTTCCCGCATCTTTCAGTGTGTGTGTGGGGAGTCTCCAGCAGGGGGGTGGGGAGATACATGCAGTACCAGTCAGACCGCAGCACCTGAAAAATTCGCTCGTATTTATTCAACTACTGCTTAGTAGTATGCAAGCCCGCTCTAGGCTTGCATACGTAATGAGCTGTGGAAGGGGATTTTGTCCTTTGGCTTTCGGCAACAAAAATACACCTTATATTCACAAATTTGGTAGCAAATTCAAGGAAAATATGTAAACTATCGTCGCATGTTACTCAAATTATTGTAAATGAAAAGTACCATAGTGTAATTTGAGCTTGAAAAGTGACAAAAAAAGTAATTCATGCAGTACACGTTCAAGATGTCAAAAGAATACCGAATTCACTTTGCATCTCAATGAAAATGCATTATTTGGTAGTTTATCTCTTTTCTTTCTATACATGTAAATATCTTAACAATTTGTTGCTTAAACCGGTCAGGAACCAGTAAAATATCCATCCATGTCAGTGCTGATCAGCTTGAAACCTTGCAATCTCAAGAGTAAGCTCTCTCATTGGACAGCGCTTGCATTCAGCGCTTGCATTATGTCATTACGCTGCTACATAACGGTTTGATGCCACTTGCGGTTTCTTGGCACGCGTGTAGTTCAAGCCAAGTTCAAGTGCTGAATGCAAGCACTGTCCGATGAGAGAGCTCTTTCGCGCCACTGTACACTTTGTGTGGAGCATACTTCCGGCTTAGGAGTGAATTTTACAGACATTTCAAAACAGAAAAACTAGTATAAATCATGCTTGCATCTCCTTGACTCCAATATATGATGAGTATCTAAGTTTCCTCTCTACGAAAAAGCCAAAATCAGAAACAACAGTTTCTTAAACCGGTCAGGAACCAAAAACGAATTTTAGACGGCAAAATCTTCCGTGAAAAGCAGGCAAAATTTACGCAAATTCAATTGACTATATCGCCATGATAAGATCCAATGTTATACGCAAATTTAGTATCAAAATAAAGATCAGAGTCTGCAGAACAATTTACCATGACTTGTAGCCATGATGAATGTATGTTAAAGTCACTACACTGTGAAAACCATAGCTCTGTCAAACTCTCGCAAAATCTCGCACGACAAGACACCTTTCGAACGTAAAGATCGTCAATGAGAGTGCTGAATAAATCTTGCTGGATCGGCTCATTAGCATACGTGCTGCGGTCTGACTGGTACCTGTGGAATGGTTGGGGTAAAGGTTCCCTCCCTCAGCCTCCCCCTTTGCCTTTGCTTTCATGTGGGCCTTTCTTTTCCAATGACACAAGGATTTTGGAAAAGTAGTTTGATAGTTTCTGTTTTCAAATGTACATGTACATTATATTTTGTATTATATGATTTGTTGTCATTGCTGTAATCTAAAGAATTTGGGATACTGGAATTAACATTTGATTTGAAAATGAAACAAAACATTTCATAGAGAGGTAGGATGTTTTTCTGAAACATGAATGTGACTATATTATAGTGAAGAGAAGATTAAATTCAAACCTTACTGACATTGGTGCAATTTTGCCTTTGCTCATGTATGTTCATAAGCATACATCAGTGTCTTGATTTACTAGTATATAATACAAGAATGCTTTTGGTCCTATGGGAGTAAAAGCTTCTTTTTTTATCACTACAATATATGTGCAACCCCCACACCCCTTTAACTGTCTCAGGGGCTGACCAATGTTGTACAGAGGCGGATAAATTTTGGTCTGGTCTGTTAGCTTCTCTCTGTACTGGTCGGGGGTTAGCTAATCACATAGACACCAATCATCAACAAATTATCAAAAGTTAGAGATTAATATTGCTTCACAACAACAGTGAGTATAAAATGCGGGAGAAGGATAGAATTTACAGGGATAATGTCAATGCTGCTAACAGCATATTTATTCACCGACCTGCCTTCTCGTAGGTCTGAAATATAGATACTGATTACAAACAAATTCCTTTTCTTATTACACAATTGAACACATCACATCGCTTAACTCTTCTACACCTGTCCTGTGGAGACCTTTACTTCTTTAACACTTCTTAAGGGAAGGAAGGGGAGGGGTTTTGTTAGTAGGGATATAATGAGGTTAATGGGTGTGGCCACTTATCTCGACGTCGGCATGGTCGCGGGGTGAGGTTCTCGCCTGCATGTCGATCGAGCTCGTCCAAGGGCTGGGGCGTCTGTTAACCGGTCTGCTTTCACTGCTTCCTTAAACAGTTCGTCACCATTGCCGTCCACGTTAAGGCAACCTGACAGGACGCTTCAACATCTCTGATGACACGTACCAGTCGACTATTTGGAGTTCATTACACCCCACATTGGTGTAAACCAAAGTTCTGTTTTGTCGTGGTGTACAGTTTCTCAACTTGTCGTTGTCCACCGGTTGACTCATTGACTCTTGGGCAGTCTAACCGAGATCCTCGTCACATTCACAGCGTCGAAAGACTTTAGTTAATTAATATGGAGGGGAGCATGATGTACAAGGAAAGGGGATCTCCTGACTCTATCTCAGAAGTGGTCTCCAACTATTCAAAGTTCCTCAAACTTCCAAAGTATTCTGCAGCCTTTGCTTCACTATAGTGTGAAGCCGCTCCCATGATGCTCTCCATGCTTCCTCTCCTCACTCCTCCTACTTGCTCAAACTTGGTCTTTTATAACAATTTACTAGTAGTATCCGTCCCCTAAAAGTATTTCATTGGCTAAATCTTATTTTGGGGTGTGATCTTCACTGGAAATTAATTTCTTATTGGTCAGATCTCACATTAGCTCATCCCATTCGTTTCTGTGGAACTCCGTTTTCTTGGATTCATCTCAATTTCTGATTAACTCGCCCACTGTCTTTTTATTTCTTTATTTCTTTCTTCTCTGTAACTACTGGTCAAGACTTTATTGTTTCTTGGATAATAGAATCATAAAACAAATGAATGTTAGTGTCCTTATGACGTCCAATGTGATCGTCATCATTTTTCTGGGTTGTTGTCCCTGAATTTGTCTTTGGAATTCCTGTCTGACCTACTCCACTAAAGTACATCAAAATAAAGGAGAAGTTCTGGCTGGAGAACGACCTTCCAGCTCAGAGGGTCATTCATGTTTAGGGATCAGAGGGCAAAAAAAAACACGTCATTCCCATAATTTGGATTGGGGCTTTGGGGATGGAGAGTGCGGGGGAACTGACCACTAGCTGGAGAAAGTATAGCCAATGCCAAACTCATAAATTCCTAGGACCAAATACTTTTCTTGGGAGAGGAGAATTGACAAAACAAAAAAGGAAGTCTAGCTGGAAGCAAAATAAAGAGTTTCAAAAACTCCAAGAATGGGAAAAGACTGATTCATATTGACGTCACAGGTGACTTGGAAAACAATTGTCATGCTTCTGTTTTCTTTAACTTTCTATCTTCTTCTATTCTTTTCTTTATTATATGTGCTAGTAGCCATATGGGCTACATCTACCCCACCTCCGAAAAATTTCGTCCTCGAAATTGGGTAGAACGTGTATCATTATTTACAAACTATTTACAAGCAAGCATATCAAATCACTTTGTCAACCTGGCTTTGACCGATCTTAATACTAACTGGTTTTCATACTCATCAAAGTACGGATACAATCCTCCCATTGGTAAATATCAAGATATACGTGTCACTTCCATAGTTAGACATGAATAACATAATCACAATCATAACAAAGTATCTAGCTTCCAACAAATTAATGATAAGTGTGCACCTCTCAAACCTGAGACTTCGTAAACTTCGAGAACTGATGATAAACACGTAAAACATCAACGCAGATTTAAATGCAGGGCTTGCTTAATCTGCACTCCCGACATCAGGATAATCGTCCTCAACAAAATCAAAATGTAATAGTAACTCTTTCGCAAATTCTTAAACTTAATGTAATGCCATTAGCATCACACTAAACAATTCAAACATAATTATATCACAATACTCGTCCTTGGGTATAGCTCTTCCCCATAACAGAAACACATCATATACGAATTAATGATAACATCAGAGTGTCCATCATTACATGACACTACTCAAGAAATACGCAAGATGGGTGGTTATTCCTCATCTGTAAAGTATACGGCAGATTCGGAGAGACTAACAATCTCCTAAACTCTATAATCCTTATTCCTCTCATAAGCCTATATGCTGCTTTTTCTTTGGCAATAGCTCTTCACCATGGCCTTGCTGCCATGAAACATACAACACAAAATAATCAGACTGTTGAATACATCCTATCCAGACTATTCGACTCTAGTAAATCAAGCACATACACAACAATTCAAATCGAGATGGTCATGGTTAGATGACGCAAAACTGATAAAGTAACAATAACAAAATTCAACAAGTTATGGACACTCTCTTTCTAATGCCCTAATTCACAGATCGTTTGATCCGCATTCATGTACGTCAACTGTATATAGACATCTCATCAAATTTTGAGATGCGCATTTAAAAATCCTGACCTTCCTTTGTCAGTCATACACAAATCGCTATGTGACACATACTACACAACTTAGAATATAATTTTATCTAGCATACGTTCCTCAGCTAGAATTGCATAACAATACAGTTTCACAACGATACTTTATATACAAGCGTAAGTAACAAACAATATGGCAAATTCAATGGCGACTGCCTACACTATAAGAAAAAGATAGCAAGGGAGCAAATTGAAAACAACGCGCTGACCAAGTAAGTTCATGCAAAAAAAAAAAAGACATCTTCCTTAATTTGGAAGGGAGGTACAATGTCAAGTGCCTGCCTGAATTGGACCATAATTCAAACAGAAAATAATCTTCAAAATGAACAAGCGCGTTTCAATATTTAACGCAACACAATATTATACTACCATCACTTCTGGGGTTTGTAGGGTATTTCTCCCTGCAAATGCATTCCAAAGAAAGCTTCCAATTTCAAACAATGAATTGTTACACGTTGAATCAGCAGGCAAATCATTCTCCACGTTAGGGTAATTAGCACTCAGTGAATGAGAATATCCCAGCCTGTCTGGGGGCTTAGAGGTTCTACGAGATCGTCGAACTTGACTATCCTCTTCAGAAACTTCTTGGGGAGCTGGAATAGGGTCCTGAACCTCAAGTTCAACATTAACTTCTTCAGCCTCAATATTTACCTCTACATCATCCCTCTCCTGAACATTGTTTGCTTCATTTTCGGGGATGACAGGTTCATTATCCTCAACATTTCTAGTCACATCATTTTCATTGTCTTCGCGATCTACCACAACATCATTGTTCCCTAGGGGCGTGGCCTCACCTACTGCGATAGGGCGTGGCATCTCCCACAGAGATACTCCTCCATTATCGCTAACGTCTTCGTCATTAATTTCTTCTACTTCTACCTGAGGCACCTGTCTTTGGGGACGTTCAGGTTGCTGCTTGGCTTTCGGCACACTGGGGGCGGGGTCCTCAACTTTGGGGAGGAAATTACAGGGAAGGAGAAGGTTGCGATGGAGTGTTCTGACTCTCCCTACTCCATTTTCAGGGCGGACTCTGTACACGGGGATCTCGGGGTTCGGTTGTGAGACTACTACATAGGGGTATTTTCCCCACTTGTCTCCAAGTTTATGTTTCCCAATGATACCCACGTTTCTTACCAAAACTCTGTCACCTGGCTCGACTGTGTTCTCACGTAGTCTAGTGTCATACTTCGCTTTGTTCCTAGCGCCTAGCTTACTAGTCCTCTCAGATACTAGCTTGTACGCATAATCCATGCGTTTCCTTAGGTCCTCTACATATTTGCCAGCATCAGTTCTCCCTTCATCTCTGGGATCCAGCCCTAGGTAAACATCCACGGGTAAGCGGGGGTGGCGTCCGTACATGAGGTAGTACGGTGAATACCCCGTAGCATCATTCCGGGTACAGTTATACGCATGGACAAGAGGGGCTAGGTGCGACTTCCAGTCGGCTTTGTGATCATCTCCTAAGGTGCCTAGCATACCGAGAATGGTTCGATTCATACGCTCACACATGCCATTCCCTTGGGGGTGGTATGGGGTAGTGCGGGACTTCTCTATGCCTGCCAGCCTACACAAATGTCTGATCACTTCCGATTCAAAGTTTCTGCCCTGATCGGAGTGAAGGCGGGAGGGGAAACCGTAGTGCACGAGAAAATGGTCAAACAGCACCTTGGCAGTAGTGTGTGCGGTTTGATTTCGGGTCGGGACAGCTACTGTGTAGTGTGTGAAATGGTCAGTTATCACCAAAATATTGGAGTACCCTCCTTTGGATTCTTCCAAAGTGAGATAATCCATACACACTAGTTCTAGGGGCCGGGTAGTCCTAATGTTTACTAGTGGGGCAGTCACGTGGGACTCGGGGACTCCTTTTCTTCTCACACATCTCCCACACGTCTTCACATACTGAGTGACGTCATTGGCCATGTGGGGCCAATAAAACCGCTCTCTCACCAAATCAATGGTACGCTCTATCCCTAGGTGCCCTGTGTCGTCATGGAGACTCTTGAGCACTTCTCTCTTGTACTTTTCAGGGAGGACTAGTTGCCTTGTCTTCCCTCCTTCCATACACTCTTTCACTCTGTATAACACACCATCATGTATCACTAACTTCTTCCACTCTCGCAAGAGCACTCTCACTCTCTCACTCTCCGCATTTCGCTGGTCAGCAGACGGGGAAAGTCCCTTTTCTACGTAGTGGAGCACACGTTTGATTACATCATCATCCCGCTGCTCCTTTGCCCAGTCAGGGGGGTTCACCTGGGAGTTAGGATTCGGGAAGGGTGGGGACTGGAGTTCGGGGGGCACTACATTACCTGCATGAGCTACTACCTCAGCATACGGGTCCTCGTCAACATTAACATGTATGGCATAACTACAAATAGCCTCAAATGAATCAGACTGAATGTGGCCACACTCGTTCACATCATCCTCACTTTCACCATTTCGTCCATCATGCAAACGGGAGAGTAGGTCAGCATCTGTGTTGGACTTTCCTGATCGATATTTAATGGAGATGTCATAATTCGCCAGCGCAGCTAACCACCTGTGTTGGGTTGCGTCTAGCTTTGCTGTCGAATTCACGTAGGTCAGAGGGTTGTTGTCGGTCAGTACTTGTACTTTGTTGCCGTACAAGTAGTCATGAAATTTGTCAGTCACGGCCCACTTCAGCGCTAGAAATTCGAGCTTATGCGCGGGGGCATGGCTCTCACTCTTGCTGAGGGACCTACTTGCATACGCTATGACTCTTTCTTTTCCGAAGTCATCTAGTTGGTACAGTGCCGCGCCAAGGCCTGAAGTGCTGGCATCTGTGTGGAGGATGAATGGTTTCTCAAAATCGGCATAGGCCAGAACAGGGGGACTCATCAACTTTTCTTTGATTGTTTGAAATGCCGATTCACATTCGGAGTTCCATTTGAAGGGAGGGGGCTTGTGTTGGGGGGTCTTACCTTTTCTCTTACGGGGGCCACCGAGAAGGTCATTTAGGGGCTTCGAAATTTGTGAGAAATTACGGATGAACTTCCGGTAATAACTCGCAAATCCGAGGAACGATCGCACATCGCGCGTGCGCGCTGGTCTGGGCCACGTCCTGACAGTTTCGATCTTGTCTGGGTCAGTCTCGATACCGTCTTCCGATACCACATGTCCTAGGTACTTAATTCTACTCTGGAGGAGTTTACACTTGCTGGGTTTAAGTTTGAATCCATGCATGGTCAGTCGGTCAAGTACTTGTCGTAGTCTGTCCTTGTGTTCTTCAATTGTCTTGGAAAAGATAATTATGTCATCTAAGTAAACGACACATATCTTGTGATTCAGGTCGCCAAGGCAACGCTCCATCGCTCGTTGGAACGTACCGGGGGCATTGCACAATCCAAAGGGGAGACGGTTGCACTCCCATAGTCCTAGGGGAGGGGGCAAGACGAAGGCGGTTTTATGCTTGTCTTTCTCTGCGACTCCTATTTGCCAGTAGCCAGAGCGCAGATCCAGGGAGCTAAACCACTTCGCACCATTGAGAGCCTGTAAAGTCTCGTCAATGCGGGGGAGGGCATAGGAGTCACGAATTGTCTTTGAATTAAGCTTACGAAAATCTACACAAAATCTTAGAGAACCATCTTTCTTTCGCACTAAGACTATGGGGCTGGCATATGGGGAAAAGGATTCTCTGATCACTCCTGAATGCTTCATCGTGTCTAAATGGGCCCTAACTTCGTCATACAGGGAAGGTGGTATCGGGCGGTATCGTTCACGGAAGGGTCGGTCGTCAGTCAGTTCAATGTTATGTTCGACTATGGTACTATGTCCTAGGTCAAACTCATCCGTACTGAATGCAGAGGGGTATTCTCTCAAAACATGTCTCACAGCATCAATCTCATCACTTGAGGCTGGGGACTGGGAAAAATCTAGGGAACCTAACACTTCATCCGCACTGGGAGGGGATTTCCCGTTCCCATGGTTACTACCACTGGAAGTCTGGCTATTGCACATTACGGGACCTTGGACGGAGCACAAATATGCATCCCCCACAGCTGTCTTCCTAGGGATCCAAACTGGGTATGGGGCATGATTCTTCAGGGCTATTGCTACATTACGTCCCTCTCTCTTACCTACTGTCACCACGGCAGACTCGACTAGTATCTCCCTAGCAAGTTGTCGCTTAGATGTAGTTTCTACAAGCACATTGCACTCAAAATGAATGGAGGCAGACACCAATTCACACTGTACAACAATCATCTCATTTGCAGGCACACACACAGCTTTGCCACTACACAGTCTTAACGTGCCTACTTTCCCACTCCGGTCAGGCGTGACATGTACGCTATGTGATAGACTACGATATGCAGCCTGCCAGGTTGGGTTGACACTGCCACTGTTTACGCTCCTACCTCGAGTTGCTCTACCTTCTTCCATACAAACTAGGATTACATTAGTGCCAACGGTTAGGGGTACGCGTTTGTTGTAAGGAGTATCTCTTACAATCAAAATAGGGGCAGTCATTCTAGCATCACCAGGTAGAGAGCCGGGGAGTTCAATGTCAGCTTCAATGTATCCTGCGTAAGGGACTGGCTGACCATTTGCAGCCTCAATTCTCAAGTTCTCATCCAAATCCTGTAACTTGATATGTCGAAGGCGTGATCTATAGTACGACAAGGGGAGGGTGGTCACCTGGGAGCCGGTATCAATCAAACATCTACATGGTCTACCGTTTACAACTGCATTAGTCTCCATTGGATTTCCGACAAGCTTAGGCATTTTATGGGCATTTGTTCTGGGCCCTTTCGGCTTGTGACCCTGACTTTGACCTACTGTCCGCCCCGCGACAGAGGTCCTATTCCGTTTAAATACGGATCTACTGGCTGGGACATGAGTGGGGAAATGTATTGGGACTGAGACGAGGGAAAGGGAGCCGGGGCATTGACTGGGCCATGGGGGTACCTGGGGAAGGAATGGGCATGTGACTGCACGGGATTGATAGGGGGACGAGTGGGGCAATTTCGTTTATAATGTCCTACATTTCCACAACTATAGCACCTATTCTGCCAGGAAATTTGAGGGGGACTTGTGGGGACATGGGTAGGGCAGGTACGTTTCAAGTGCCCTGCTTTGCCGCATGTGTGGCACCTATTGTGCCACGGGGTTTGTGGGGGCGCTTGGGGGTTACCTGTGTTAATTGGAGTTTGGGGCGTGAACTGGGCCTGTGGTTGGGGTATCTTCTGAGCTCCCTTTTCCAAACTGGCTACCTTTTCAGTCAGCTCCCCAATTTTCGTTAACAGTTCAGACTCTTTGCTGGACACATTTGTGGCAGAGAATGAGCTAGCTACCCGGGTGTTCTGAGTGGGGCGGGATTTTGTTACAGGACTCGGGGCTGTGGCATGAAAACTAGCAAAATCTATGGCCTCTTGTTCAGCCGCACGCGCCGCTCTAATCAACTCATCGAATGCATTCACGACTTCGAATTTGTGCTGGATTGCCTGTTTCACCTTTTGGTTCGACAGTCCCCTCCAGAACACAACTTTCAGGGTTTGATCTCGTGCCTGCGCGGGAATTCCCCCTCTCTTTTCTGCCTTATCAAATGAGAGTTGCAAGCGGGCACAAAAGCTTGCAATGCTCTCATCTTCCCTTTGTTTCGAATCATACAACTTCTGCAAGAGGACCGCACCGGACTCGACTGTCCCGTAGAGCCCCTCTAGTTTTGCTATGATTTCATCCACTGAGGCATCCGGCCCCATGTGGAGGACGATCTGGCCTGCTTCCCCACGCAGTGACTTTCTAACAATCAACCCTAGGGACATATTATCATGGTCTTTCTGGAGGCACTCAACCTCATACCTCCACATCTCAAATGTGACGTCAGATCCTCCCTGTTTTGTATCTCCCGAAAAATTTGGTAGCCGTGCACTGTTTTGGAGAATTACGGGGGCAGTGCTAGGACTAGGGGACGGGGCATTTTGGGGGGTTGGTGGGGATGTTGCTCTTAAGAAAAGAGCGGAACGGGGTATCTCACATACTTCTATTTTTCTTCCTTTGAATTCTTTGCCGTTTTGGGCGAGTGCCTGGGTTGCATCCTGTGCAGTTTTAAAGCTGCAGTATGCAGACCCAGTCATCTCACCCGTCAACGAATCTTTCCCAAAGGAAATCTCAACTACGTCCATTTTAAAGAAATCATTCAGATCTTTGTCACATTTCTCTGGGAGATTTTTAACGTACACAGTACAGTCACCCTTCATGTTTGCCATATTGCCACAATGAATAACAACTAAATCAAAATATCTGGATAAAACAACAATGATTTAAGAACTTAACATACACTGTACCAATTCAGAGGTGCACTCTACGTATATTTGTTACACTTAAAACAAAGTACTAAAGAGCATCGTGCTGATAAACGGGAAAGAAGGTCGGTGAGTTCCGTGCAACCCCCACACCCCTTTAACTGTCTCAGGGGCTGACCAATGTTGTACAGAGGCGGATAAATTTTGGTCTGGTCTGTTAGCTTCTCTCTGTACTGGTCGGGGGTTAGCTAATCACATAGACACCAATCATCAACAAATTATCAAAAGTTAGAGATTAATATTGCTTCACAACAACAGTGAGTATAAAATGCGGGAGAAGGATAGAATTTACAGGGATAATGTCAATGCTGCTAACAGCATATTTATTCACCGACCTGCCTTCTCGTAGGTCTGAAATATAGATACTGATTACAAACAAATTCCTTTTCTTATTACACAATTGAACACATCACATCGCTTAACTCTTCTACACCTGTCCTGTGGAGACCTTTACTTCTTTAACACTTCTTAAGGGAAGGAAGGGGAGGGGTTTTGTTAGTAGGGATATAATGAGGTTAATGGGTGTGGCCACTTATCTCGACGTCGGCATGGTCGCGGGGTGAGGTTCTCGCCTGCATGTCGATCGAGCTCGTCCAAGGGCTGGGGCGTCTGTTAACCGGTCTGCTTTCACTGCTTCCTTAAACAGTTCGTCACCATTGCCGTCCACGTTAAGGCAACCTGACAGGACGCTTCAACATCTCTGATGACACGTACCAGTCGACTATTTGGAGTTCATTACACCCCACATTGGTGTAAACCAAAGTTCTGTTTTGTCGTGGTGTACAGTTTCTCAACTTGTCGTTGTCCACCGGTTGACTCATTGACTCTTGGGCAGTCTAACCGAGATCCTCGTCACATTCACAGCGTCGAAAGACTTTAGTTAATTAATATGGAGGGGAGCATGATGTACAAGGAAAGGGGATCTCCTGACTCTATCTCAGAAGTGGTCTCCAACTATTCAAAGTTCCTCAAACTTCCAAAGTATTCTGCAGCCTTTGCTTCACTATAGTGTGAAGCCACTCCCATGATGCTCTCCATGCTTCCTCTCCTCACTCCTCCTACTTGCTCAAACTTGGTCTTTTATAACAATTTACTAGTAGTATCCGTCCCCTAAAAGTATTTCATTGGCTAAATCTTATTTTGGGGTGTGATCTTCACTGGAAATTAATTTCTTATTGGTCAGATCTCACATTAGCTCATCCCATTCGTTTCTGTGGAACTCCGTTTTCTTGGATTCATCTCAATTTCTGATTAACTCGCCCACTGTCTTTTTATTTCTTTATTTCTTTCTTCTCTGTAACTACTGGTCAAGACTTTATTGTTTCTTGGATAATAGAATCATAAAACAAATGAATGTTAGTGTCCTTATGACGTCCAACGTGATCGTCATCATTTTTCTGGGTTGTTGTCCCTGAATTTGTCTTTGGAATTCCTGTCTGACCTACTCCACTAAAGTACATCAAAATAAAGGAGAAGTTCTGGCTGGAGAACGACCTTCCAGCTCAGAGGGTCATTCATGTTTAGGGATCAGAGGGCAAAAAAAAACATGTCATTCCCATAATTTGGATTGGGGCTTTGGGGATGGAGAGTGCGGGGGAACTGACCACTAGCTGGAGAAAGTATAGCCAATGCCAAACTCATAAATTCCTAGGACCAAATACTTTTCTTGGGAGAGGAGAATTGACAAAACAAAAAAGGAAGTCTAGCTGGAAGCAAAATAAAGAGTTTCAAAAACTCCAAGAATGGGAAAAGACTGATTCATATTGACGTCACAGGTGACTTGGAAAACAATTGTCATGCTTCTGTTTTCTTTAACTTTCTATCTTCTTCTATTCTTTTCTTTATTATATGTGCTAGTAGCCATATGGGCTACATATGTGACCGTGCATCACAAAACAAACAGAAAGTCGCACACACTGATTTTGTGTCAGGACTCAAAATATGTGAGCTGAGTCAACCTAGCCAATCTTGAGGGGTTTTTCTTATATTTTCTGACAGAACAAGACTTTGTCTACATTATGGTAAGATTTGGGATCATAAAACAAATAGGAAATTGTGTTTTTAGCCATTTTTATTTCTAGACCACTTTTATTTTTTTTTGAGAAGAGTGTGATTAGGTGTGTCATAGAGTCCCCTTTTCATTTGTTAAAGACCCTTTCCACACACTTCACTTTCACATATAATTTTTGAGAAGATGATGCTACTACTTTGAACATTGGTATTAGTCATGGGTAGAAATGTGTTAATAGAGCATGATTAATTTCAGCTTAATTTGATAATCCCTTTATTGTTTATGCTGCAGAGTTTCACATCCTGCTTTTTGTCCCATTCATTGTCCAGCTAGCATGGCTTGTTAAGATTAAGTGCTTGAATAGACTCAATACTTTTGAGCCTCTTTTCTCAGTAAATATTTTTCCAGAGTATGTGTTTTATTTTCAAGATCAAGATAGGACAGGAGAGTCAATTTGAATTGAGTTACACATCATTTTAAAGCTTAAAGTCTGCTCTTTCAGAATGTGTCTTTCACTAAAAATCCTTGCCTGGTGACTTTTTGTTGGTTTTGTGGTATATATGTCAAACAGCTGGAATGCTAATGTCAATGATGATAATTACTGTTGATCAATATAGCATTACCTTTTGATTCTCATCTTCACTGTAATGCAAGAGATAATGTTTTAACTACACTTAATGTAAACTGCCACACTGTGTTAATATAATCTTAATTGGACAATCAAAAAAAAAAATCACACACAGACCAGAATGAAATAATTTTCATAAAACCAGGGGCAAAGACCGAAAAGGTTACTAGATTTCATAGCTTTCTAATTTTACATCTGATTTCATTAACTTTCTACCAATGTTGTATTTACATACATAGGCCTATCTTCTCTATGTTAAAGTACAGTCACCTTAAACATTGAGTAGTGTTTCTATTATATCAAATATTGCAATACACACTATTTCTACAACATGATTTCTGAGTAATAGAAATGCTTAAATCTGAGAGTTCGCACTAACAACCCCTAGAATGTATTACAATAGACATAGACTGACAGTGCACGCATTTCCGCTTGTCAGCTGTATTTTTGTGGGAAAATATTTGCTGTTATGACCTCATATTATTTCTGCTCAAGTAACATCATTAATGAATTACATCATTCGTTTCATGCTGTTACAGTTATTGATTCTATTACCAACATGGATAGTCGTTATATTCCTCAGCTGTGAATGTGATCACATGACAAAACTATAAAAAAATGCAGTACCACTAGCTGCAGTTATTTTCCTGTTATCAATTTGATGTTTCCTTCTTTTATTCTCTCCTTCCTTCCCCCTCTCCCCCCCTCTCTCTCTCTTTCTCTTATTGATAAAGAAAAAATTTGCACTTTTGATCCAAGTTGAAATGAATTAATAATATATGATATGTGCATATATAAATATCACAAAAGTAAATCATTTATATCTTTGCTGGAATGGCACACAAGTTTTTAATTGTTGACTTGACATCTTTAGGTGTGACATTGTACTTCATAACAATACATTCAGTATCATGTGACACAATATTTTTGTAAAGCATGTCAGCTCAACCAACATAACCTGTTGTAAAGAAAGTGGTGGACATGCATAGTAGGCCTAGAAAAGCTTACATCTGAGACCTACCTTAAATTATTTGCTAACACAAACTAGTTAGAGAAAATGTATTCCAGCATTTCATTGTAATAAAATCACTGAGCTGGTGGTTTTTATTTCAGACAGAAGAACATTTCACCAGAGATTTTGTTCAAATGCCCTAGTGCAGTTATTATTAATACATTATTTTATAGCACTTTTTTTATTGTGATGAAGCCTTGATTGCCTTGCATCCTATAACCAAGCTTGACATTAGGTTAGCATTTAGTAAGTGGAGTAAAAGGCGAGCAGCCTCAGGCCATACAATGAGGAAGGGAGCTAGAACATTGAAACTTGACAGGGAATCTTGTACTGTGTACTGTACGTAAGAGAGAGAACGACAGGCCTACCTCAGCTCAGCTCACGATGTGCTGAAAGTACGTAGACACTGCACCGTACAGAGAGCACACGGGGGAACGGAACGGCCGCTTGGACCTTGCGGTTGCTCGCCAGCCGACGGTATGTCCTCCAAACTCCACCCAGCTCCAGTCTTGTGGCGTTGTCTGTGTTCCAGTTCAATGATGATCGTCACAATCTATGCGCATTTCAACGATATCTACTTCATACTAGTATACGATGTTATGAGAAACACCTTGTGAGTTATCAAGTTGTACATTCTTTACCTCGTCACTTGCACTTCGATGGCTTATAACATTGAAACCATGCAACGAGATGAGACGCCGATCTTTGTACCGTTCCGTTTTTTAAACGGAGACGATTATACCCGGATCAATCTCAGCAAAGCGGAGCCGCCGGTGCACTCTTGCTCGCATGTTCTGGGTCTCATTTCATAGAAAAGCAGTTTGATAGCCAGTTCTGTTAGATATCTACTTCTCGTAGCAACAACCAATCAGGAATAACCGGAGGGCCAAACCCCAAAAAGTCGCTTACTTAACGAGTGAGTTGCACTCTCTCTACAAACTAAGTAGACCATGCTTATTTTCAAGTTTTTATTGTAACAAACAGCATTCCACTGGTCTACCTCAAAAAAATTGTTGCGAAAGCCTCCAAATCCAAGATGGCGTCCAAGATGGCCGCCATATTTACTGAATTTGTTATTTGCAAGATAGAATTTGATTGAAACATCAGACTTCAACAAATTTGATGTCATATGAAAGAGAATAAAATTGCTTACAAGTTGATACCATTTTTGTGGGTTATTGTGATAACTGGATTGAGATTTTAAGGAAAAAACACTCATTTTTTGATATTTTTCTAAAAAAAGGAAAATCATGAAAATGCTTGATTCAGCATAAATCAAAGAAAGACTGAAGGATTATCTTGAAACGTTTCAAAAATTTTGCTTGACATATAATTAATATTTGGAGAAAATTAGGGGTCAGTACCATCTTTGATTTAGGAGTAATAATGTCTCAAACTTGAAAATTCACTATGTAAAAATGGCCACTTTAGTTGTGACAAGACCTTGTTGGTCGTGAAAAAAGTCTGCGCGCGCCAAGACTACTACACGCACCACTGGCACTGGCGCTTGTAGCAGTGCCAGTGGTGCGTGTAGTAGTCTTGGCAAATGCAGACTTTTTCTTTGACAAACAAGGGTTTGTGCCTGCAAACTAACTTTTCATACCAAGTGGTAGCTCAGGTGACGCTGATTGCTATTATTTCAAAGTAGATTGTTCTGAAGCAGATGAGATGAAGCAAAAAATATCTTTCAAATAGAGGTAGAATCTTGAAACACTAACCTTGCTATAGAAAGTTTAACACAAAATTTGGATCAATCACTCAAAAAATTCAAGATTGGAGTCCATCAGAGCTGACATAGTGTATTGCGCCAAAGTAAATGTATCATTTTGATTTTGATACAATTTTGTCTGTTTTGCTGTCTATTTATATGGTTTTTATATATTCTGAACATTTTAATGGTATTTCAAACCATCTTAGGTTTTTATGGAGACATTTTTCAGAATGCACCATGAATATTTCTCTAAAAAGTAAAAAAAATAAATAAAAATGTTTATGAAAAAGTGCCATGCAGAAATTAACACCTTTCCCATAATATAATCAATATTTGGAGAAAATTAGGGGTCAGTATTGTATTTGGTTCAGGAGTTATAATGTCTCAAACTTGAAATCCAATTTTACATAATATATATTTGCACGCATCTGTTCCCACAGACGTCACGGAGGGTCAAATCCAAGATCGTGCTTACTTTTCGAGTTCCACTCTCTCTACGTATAAACAAAACCATACATAATATTAAGTATATACTAAGCAATGTTATTTCTCCAATGGCAAACAATACCTTTAGTGTGTTGCGTGAAAGTTAAATCTCAACTTATACACTGTAACTTATAATTTGATATATTTTTTTAATCTTCTTATATTGCTGTCTATTACATGTTTCTATACATCCGAGCGATATTGTACTAGTGTAAACCATATTGAGGGTCTTTTTTTTTGGGGGGGGGGGGTGGAGCTCATTCCAGTGTTTGGGTAAGGCCCAATCTTTGATAAAAAAGAAATGCTTCTGTATCAAAGATATGCTTTTGTACTTGTATGTTACTCTGCTGTTGTAGAAACGTGAATGATGATGGTATAATAATATGATAATGTCTGATCCGCAGATGTCCTTGAAAGCCCTTCTGATCCGAACCCCCCCCCCCCTAAAAAAAAAATAAAAAAAAAAAATCCTACATGGCGGCAATTTCTCAACTTTGCTCTTAAATGTGTTGTGCGAAATTACTTTTCAGTATATAGTTCGAATAAAATTGTCCAAATTTATTATTCGTGCTGTATATTCACATTTACAAATAAGCATGCTGAAACTGTATTTACTGTTATCAGATTTTCTTACATTGTTTTTAGGCTGATTTCATGTGGGTTATAGTGTAACGATTGATCTGAACTAATGCCATTGGTAGATGCTTTCCCATATTAGATATAAGGATCTCTCGAGAGTGAAAATGTTCATTTTCATTCATTTTAGAGTGACCTCGGGGATCACTCGAAGAGTGACGAGTGATCCCTAAGGCAGGGCTCGACACTAACGGTGGTCCGGTGGCCCAGGGCCACCAAAAACGCACGTCGGGCCACCAAAATGTCAGAAATGAAGAATTTGGTGGCCTGATCGGGCCACCGAAAAAGGTCGGATATTTGCCTTTGGGCCACCAAAAATAAAAGTTAGTGTGGGGCCCTGCCTAAGGTCACTCTAAAATGAGTGAAAATGAACATTTTCACTCAAAAGTCACTCCAATTTCACTCTAAATTCACCGTTTTCTGTTAGTCACTCCTCACATCAAAAGTAAAAACTTCTACTCGATTTTTTTTTCTTTTTCGGAGAGTAGAATATCACTGGTTTTAAAAAACATGTCCATAAAAACCTAAGACGGTTTAAGATAGCGCAACATACAAAATTGTATCAAAATCGAAATACATGTAATACATTTGATTTGGCGCAATACACTATGTCAACTTTGATGGCTATCATCTTGATTTTTTTTTGAGCGGTTGTTCTAAATTCTGTCTTAAACTATCTACAACAAGATTGGTGCCAAGTTTCAAGCTACTACCTCTATTTGATTTTTTTTTTTTTGCTTCATCTCATCTGCTTCAGAACAATCTACTTTGAAATAATAGCGATCAGTATCACCTGAGCTACCACTTGGTATGAAAAGTTAGTTTGCAGGCACAAACCCTTGTTTGTCAAAGAAAAAGTCTGCATTTGCCAAGACTACTACACGCGTCACTGGCGCTGCTACAAGCGCCAGTGCCAGTGGTGCGTGTAGTAGTCTTGGCGCGCGCAGACTTTTTTATGACCAACAAGGTCTTGGTCACAACTAAAGTGGCCATTTTTACGTAGTGAGTTTTCAAGTTTGAGACATTATAACTCCTGAACCAAAAATGGTACTGACCCCTAATTTTCTCCAAATATTAGTTATATGTCAAGCAAAATTTTTGAAACGTTTCAAGATAATCCTTCAGTCTTTCTTTGATTTATGCTGAATCAAGCATTTTCATGATTTTCCTTTTTTCAGAAAAATATCAAAAAATGAGTGTTTTTTCCTTAAAATATCAATCCAGTTATCACAATAACCCATAAAAATGGTATCAACTTGTAGAAAATTTTATTCTCTTTCATATGACAACACATTTGTTGAAATCTAATGTTTCTATCGAATTCTATCATTTAAATAACAAAGTCAGCAAATATGGCGGCCATCTTGGACGCCATCTTGGATTTGGAGGCTTTCGCAACAAATTTTTTGAGGTAGACCAGTGGAATGTTGTTTGTTACAATAAAAACTTGAAAATAAGCATGGTCTACTTAGTTTGTAGAGAGAGTGCAACTCGACCTCTGTTTTTAGCTTTTGGCCCCCCGGTTAGGAAGGGATTCTTGTCATTGCCAAGACACTTGAGCAGCAAGAGTTGCCGTCGTAGTAACTTTTTATGAAATTGAATCCTTCTGATACCCAGATGGCAGCAAACATTTCCTGGTGCTGATACCATGTACATGTAATACAATGTAGCGCAGCTTGGACACAAAATCCGCAACCGCACGGACGTCTGTTAAGGTCTTAAAGTGTAACCCGGTCTTAAAGTGTAACTCGGTGCCTAGGCTTCTGAAAATGTGTCTCGCATATAGAGCGCCACCTGTGGTTTTGGATAAGTTTATAGGCCAGTTCTTTCTGTCGTCTGCTCACATACCATCCATGGTTTTGAGTACGTTATCAGCCAGTTCTTTCCGTCTTCCGCTCGCTTGCTATAATAATTGCACTTTGAAAGTTTTGAAAATGAATTGCAGAGTATTGTTATTGTGGTGTTTGTTCCTGTTTACATCGCTATTTGAGTGTCAGTGTCAACCACGTCCAGGCAGAAAATCATATGATGATGGCGAAGAAAGGTTCGGCGAATGGCAAGAAGATGGACAGTCATTTGCGTGTCGAGGCAGTGGTGATGCTGGCATTCCAGCTGCAGTATTTCAAATCCAACCTACTCGGCGTTAGCATTCCAGACTCATTTTTTGTACTTGCTGTAGTAGTGTGTGATGATATAAAAAGCAATGGATTGTACTTAGGACTATAATCATATCGATGATTGTTCAACTTGAGTTGTTTTCAGTTGCCAAATAACCTCTGTGACTTGGAAGTCATTCTGACTGGGACTGTAACAAGTCTCCCAATCTTGCCATTTCTGATGTATACATGCATGTATATGTTAATTACATTCCAGCTATTCCACTTCCAGTTGACCTATTCAGCATTCTGGTATTCCACGCTGTAGTATTGTATTTGTTGTAGTGTGTGACGGTATCTAAATAAACTAATAATCTGTACATATTCTACGATCGTCAAAATTTACAATGTAAGTTGCATTCAGTTGCCAAAGTATCCTCCATGAAAAGTTTTCTATTTAAACATTTGTTAAATATCTACTTTGGAGAGTCATTGTACCTGGGAGTGTAACAAGGTGTCAATCTTGCCATTTCTATAGTCATTTATTTCACGATTTCACGGGTATTTCAGCTTTTTATCAGCACGTATTTGTTTATTCATATAATTCCTTTTTTTATTTGATGCATTAGTGTGCAAAAATATTGTATGTAAATGTTCACTGTTACCATTAGACACAAGCAAATTCGGAATTTGTAATAGGCTGGGTTTTTGCTCTTTTTGTTCTCAGTGTCTTAATAAATATTCGCTAAAGATATTTTCTCAGCTTTTGAGTAATCATAATGGAATCTTACACATTAGAGCCTTTGAGGGTAGATTTAGAAACATATAATATGCATTGCATTGTCGAAAAGGGCATTATCAGTGATGGCATATGACGCAATACAGTCGATGTGTAATTCAAAAGAATAGTGTGGTAATCCTCCCCTCCCAAACAATGGCGGAAATTTTCAATGACCTTTTTCTCTTCAATTGGAAAAAATCTTTCTCAAAATATTCCTCTTTCTAGTAAATCTTTTAATAATTTTTTGGATACACCTAACTCCCAAACTATATTTTTTGACCCAACATATAAAGAAGAAATAATTAAGATTGTTGCTAATTTGAAAGAAGGAAAAAGTCCTGGCCATGACGGAATTGACAACTATTTGATAAAAAACATAATTCCTCAAATAGTGGATCCCTTAGTACAACTCATCGCTTACAAGTGGCCATGTGCCAAATAGCATGAAAATTGCGAAAGTAATTCCTATTTACAAGAAAGGGGAGAAGGATGATGTCAATAACTGTAGACCCATATCTTTATTATCTTCTATTTCTAAGATTTTTGAAAGAATAGTTTATATCAGGACAGTACGTTTTCTTAAAACCTGCGACATATTCTTAAACTTTCAATTTGGATTCAGGGAAAATCACAGCACAACACACGCACTACTTGCCCTCATCGACAAAGTCACACACGCACTCGACACGCTTTCACACACAATAGGTATCTTCTTGGACTTCTCCAAGGCTTTTGACACGATTAACCACGGAATACTTCTTGCCAAACTGTCTCATTATGGAATACGTGGAAAGGCCTTGGAGTGGTTCACGAGTTACCAATCAGAAAGATCCCAATTTGTACATGTCAACGGCTTTGACTCTCAAAGTAAAACAATTGCATGTGGTGTTCCACAAGGGAGTTTATTAGGCCCATTGTTATTCATTATTTATATTAATGGTTTTCATAGATCCTCGGAGAAACTACATTTTGTATCATTCGTATTATTCGCGGATGACTCTAACCTTTTTTTCTCACTCTGACCCAAACATGTTAATAAGAACAGTCAATGAAGAACTGAAAAAGGTTATACAATGGATATACGCAAATGATTTGTCATTAAATATTCAAAAAACAAAAGTTATGCTTTTTAGTAATTCTTTAGATAGCCTCCCAGGCAAAATAACATTTGATACTTCTCCTTTAGAAGAAGTTTCTTCTTTTAAATTGCTTGGTGTTTGCGTCGATAACAAGCTTTCATGGAGGAATCATATTGATAACATATGTAAAATTATATCACGTAACATTGGCGTAATGAATAGATTAAAATATTATCTTCCTTCATCCGCATTATTAACTCTTTATTCTAGTTTGATACTACCTTATTTAAACTTCTGGATTCTTGCTTGGGGTAATGCATATCAGATGTTACTTGATAAACTTCTTTTATTGCAAAAGAAAGCGCTAAGAATTGTTTTTAATTTACATACCCGAGAACATACAGATGCTTTGTTTTCTGACCATAAAATATTAAAAGTAAATGATTTGTATGTGTTTCAACTTGGCCAGTTCATGTTTAATTACAACAGTAACTCTTTACCTAAAATATTCCACGATTAATTTCATCGAAACAGTCATGTTCATAACTATCCCACGCGACGATCCGACGAATTTCATCTTCCATTAATGAGAACCGCACATGCCCAAAATACATTTCTTTATACCGGACCCAGACTTTGGAATAATTTAGATAATAGTTTAAAAGATTCCCCCAAATTTGTTACATTTAAATACAAACTCAGAAAACATTTACTTTCTATTTATTATCTTAGATAATTTAAATTGTTTAAATTCATGCTTGAGCTTTCACCTGTCCTGATGTCGCAGCACTTGGCGTGTTCTGTTTGCAGACTTATCTTCTTTCTTCTCTCCTCTTCCTTTCCTGTCTTTTGATCTTCGTAGACTTGTATTGTTACCGTCTTTTGTTCTTCGTAGACTTGTATTGTTAACGTCTTCTCTCCTCTCGGTACTGTCTCGCGTCTTACAGTGTATACGTGTGGGTAATCGAATGTGTGTACGAACGTGTTGTCTTTGTTATATTTTCCCGGTACACGTGGTTCAGTGAGCAGTGTCCGGGCACTAGCATTGGTATTCTATATATTTTTTCCCAACCGGTGTATCTCAAAATAATTACATGTTGTTATATAATAGTATATCAGTTACTCATTATTTGTCTAGCGATCCACGTCCGACAAGCTTTGCTTTTTAGTGGATCACTATTTTCCATAATCGAATTTATTTTCCGCTCGCCCACGAAGTATTTATACAGTGTTTTTCCTATATATTTTACATGTTATATGTTGTTCTATAATTTGTCTCGTATATACATGTATATTACATGAACCTTTTGCAAACGTTTGAATAATATTATTTCATCACATGTATACTTTGTACTAAGTTTTTTTGATTTTCGATGATTGGAAATAAACTATGATTGACTCCGTGATTGAATGCTCAGGAGGGGACTGAAATGGGCTCCATAACATACGTGTGTGCAATGTTTCCCTTGAACTATCAAAGTAGATTATTGCACACTGTAAAACGTACATACACATGTATTGTCACTCTGAGGTGACCAACCTTATTTATGTATGATGCACGTCATGTCAAGATACATTTTAATATTGTATTGCTCGGAAAGGATTTGGTATACTGTGCAGTGTGTATAAGCGACTGTCAGCAGAATCACGTTATATTTTCAAAGCTTACCAACTCATTTATATCAGAGCTTTTATATTTGCTATGGTTTTAGAATAGAAAAGTACATTTATTTTGCATGCCTATATTTCAACATGTCATAAATAAAGAAATATTATAATTTTCTTCCCTACTTACAAGATTCCATCATTATAATACAGTATGAAGTGCGCTTATTTCTTAAGAGGCGTTATAGATGAAGAGGTGGATGACAGATGAGGAGATGACGGATTAAATAGCACTGAAAGGGGGGGGGGGGTGGAATGACAGGTATGTGTGCAAACCATCATACTGGCAACCTAAATTTAAGAAGTGAAAATTGCCATCTTTTCACAATTTGGTTTGGCAGCTAATCTATGTATAACTTCATATATGTGAGTGTCTCGTGTCAGTGTGTTGTTAACGCGTGATGTGCATGCTGCGAGTGTCTTGTATGACTTTAAGCAGCAATATGATACTTGTAGATGTTAAAACCTCTACAATAGTATTTGATATACCAAGCAACTTTTCCTTATCATAATGACTTGTAAAATGTTTGTACACTTAATAATCACAATAGGGATGATCATTTCTGTATGCAGGATATTTTGTGGGGTGTTTTAGAGAACAATCATGTGCAATAAACCGCACATTACTTGGAGCAGATACCAATATGTAGGTCTACACGTCAGGTCCTATGTGAGCAGTTCTTTTCTATTATTTATTATTGTTTCTGTTTGGTATAATGTATCAACAAACACCTTCGAAAACATACTTATTTGTTCACCATTAATCGTGGCTGATTTTGCAAATGTGAAATAAGGAAATCATCAAGAAAGAAAGCAGAGATAAAATAAAAAGAAAAGTGAAAGCATGGGGAATGAAGTTTGCAGTTCCAGATATAATTGTGGATTTTACCATACAAGGATGCAGTATAGATACATCACCGATCAGCAAAAAAAGAAAGACAATAAAAATGATGAAATCACTTTCCTTCGCTGCATCAGTGGCCACCATCTGGGGTTTTAAAGTGAAAAACCACGGAGGACCTTCCTCATCTTGGGATGTAAAACAGTCAGGAATGTGCTATAGGCAAAAATTGAGCAAATAAAAGTCCACAAAGAAAGAGTTACAAGCCAGCAAAACCGTTACATTGTTTATGTAACAATACAGTGTTAGGTGTTGAATTACTCTGGGGTTGCTACCTGCCATGTAAAGTAAAAATCTTTTCAAGAAGATGTCAAGAATATGAACATTACCCTCCTCCTCCCCCCCCCCCCCATCCGACATAGCAAATAAAAATTGTATTTGTATCACGTTGGAATTTTTATGTATAAGTTGAGCATTGGCGATCTTCCTAGTTTATTTTCCTTAATGTTTGTTAAAAAGAGTGAAATTCATAGTTACCCTACAAGACAAAGTGGATCATATCACTTTTCCCCCGTTCGTACCGTCTTAGCCCTTAAGACAATTACTTCTACCGGTCCTTCTTTCTGGAATGAGTTAGATTCTGTTCGGCTGCAATCAAGTTCTCTAAGTTCCTTTAAGCAAAATCTAAAAGCCAATTTTTTAAATTCTTATGTATAGTTACTTGCTGTGACCATTTTGATGTATCTGTTCTTATTTGCAATGATGCCTCGCTCGAGTGACATCATTTTGACCACATATCTTTGACCAACGGAGCAATTAGTAGCATTGAATCCCTGAGTTTTACCTTGAACATCATAAACTATTTTGTACATTCCGTAGAATTTATTATAATCTCGACATACCGATTTTCGCTTGTGTTTCGTCATCTTTCGTAATTAGCATGTAGTACTAAACGCTTATATTATTTCTTTGGAACCTACATCACAAGCATTGCTTTTTAGTTGGTTCCTCATATTTACACATAATTTTATTACATGTCCTTATACATTTGTGAAATTATGTCTAAAATTGAATGTTGTGTTATACATATTTTACTCCGAAATCAAATGGAATATGAAACCTGAATATGGAATGTGGAATATGGAACTTGAATTAAAAAAAAAGAAAAAAGAAAAAAAAATATCATTCATACATTCACCTTCTAATATAGCATTGCATCAACTCTGTTACTTTTGGTTCTGGAGAAGATTTGGGTGTATTTTGTTCAAACAGTCTCGTATGTTGAGGTCTTTGGATTTGGTGCCCCATCAAACAAAGTGAGATTCCTTTACCCAGGGATGCTATCTCCCAAATTTAAGTTTACTTGAGATGTGTATGTCATAATTATATTTTTCAAGAAGATGCTGGAAATGTGAAAATTCTACCTCCCCCTACCATGGACACGCCTGGATACCGCCATCATCTAACATGAAGCTTCTAACTTAACTATATATTAATTTTGCCTAACTCTATCATTTGGTTCTTATTATTGAAGAAGGTATACCAAAAAAATCCATAATTTCTTATGTAATTATTTGCACATTAATTTTGGTAATGCAATACATTTTGATAATAGAATTATTGTGCACATTCATTTTTTTTCCTTTAAAAATCATGTACATAGTAATCTGATATTTTCTGAGATTTCGCTGAACGCTGAAAATGATTTTGATTCATAATTTATAGCAAAATATGTCGAAGAAAAATTAATAAATCATACAAACAAAATGAGAACTACATTATGAAAAAAAATCGTAATTGTTCTATTTATCGTTGATTTTGTTCTTTTTTCTTCATTTTGCTCTTTTTCTTTTAATGTATCAAACCTATAGTTCATGTCTGCATCCCCCTTCCTATTATATTCTGAAGTACAGGCATCTTGTCCTCATATTGTCCGTGCTCGTATGTCTCGAGATGTGGTGTGCTGCGTTGTATAGTAACTATTTTCATTCCTTAGTTCTTTGTGCAAAAAAAAAAAGGAAGAAGTTTGTTTCCTTTCTTTTCCTCTCTCCAGTTTTCGTCTAATCTATTTCTTTAGAAAGGTTATACTCTGAGGAGTACATGTCAAGCTATTGCTTTCTAGTGAACTCCTACGTTCTTCAGTACGTGTTATTAATCTGTAATACTATAGTTCTTGACATGAATTTTGTTATTTCGTTGGTGACAAGGTAAGGTCCTTTGCCTTTAAGTAGTTTGTATTCTTTAAAGATTTCATTTATATCATATTGAAGAACTAGTGAATTCAATTGAATTGAATTGAAATGAACGTGCTTGATGATGACAAATGTATTATTTATCATGATATACCGCTAGTTTGCAGGCACACACCCTTGTAGGTCGTAAATGAGTCTGCACCACAGGACCACTGGCACTGAGCCTCTCTCCCATGGGAGATTGGCACAACGAAATGTGTGCTCGACCGCTGCATACGCATCGCTCTGACACATTTTCAGAAGCCTAGGCATCGAGTTACACTTTAAGACCGGGTTACACTTTAAGACCTTAACAGACGTCGGCTAAGATACGGCGTCAGTGCGTGGGATCCCGGGATCCACCGATCGTAAATGAGTTACTGCAGTACATGCTAGGACTGCTAGTACGTGTACCACGAGATCGTACGCTGGGTATTTCCCCTGATAACGGCAGGTGGAACGTCGGTGGCGCTCGTCCAAAAATGCATATATGAGGCACGGGGCGTGATGCACCACCATGGATGGAGCTGTGGTGAGGAGAAAATTTAATCTCTTTACACCGCTCATATAGTCCAGTCAAAATATGAAATGACCCACAACTAATTGCAACAGAAACGATTCCACTTGCATTTGACCCGGAAGAGCTATCAAAATAACATATTAAAAGTTCCCTAAAATTCGAGTGGTGGATCAGTGTCTAATTTGCATAAATTCAAAATGGCCGCCATACAACATATTTATGCCTATATCTGGGGATATGTAACCCACAGAAAGTAAATTCCGGTGTCTAATCCTATGTTTTTTAGGTCAAGGAATACAATTATGTTATGTATAGCAACTTTCAAACATCCTTTTATATAGTTTTTGCATATATTTGCATATAATTACATGCAAAATGGCCGCCATATTGCCTGCGCAAGCCCGTATCTTCGTATATCATTAATGTAGTACACTCAGGAATAAGTCGCTATATATCTGGACATAAAACCGCAGAAAATAGATTCTGGTGTCTAAACCTATAGATGTTTTTTAGGTCAGGGAATACAATTATGATATAAGCAGTAACTTTCAAACTTCCCTTTATACATTTTTTTGCATATACATGTATTTGCATTCAATTAAATGCAAAATGACCGCCGTAGTGCCACTACAGGCTTATATTTCTATCTGTAAAAGGTACCTAGTGATGGTGTCTGTGGTCTTAATTTTACTACTGAGAATCACTGATGTAGAATACGTTCCACTCAGCAATAGTTACCTATATTTCACTAAAAATTTGCATATATTTATACATAAATCTATTCAAATTACTACCGTGAATATGATTTCAGATATACGAATACAAGCTGCAGAACGTTAATTGTACTGTAATGTCTCATCCAAGATATCAGGGGGAAATTGTTATAATACCATTTAAAACATTGATGATTATCCTACACCTAGTGTGTATATTCTTGCATTTATTAAAAGTATTGTATTACATTGTACTCACATTTTCTTGAGATACAGCCTCAAAACAGAAAACAACTGTAAGTAGCATCGAATAGAACATATCTTTATTAACTATAAATTCAACTTATCTTCCAAAGTGTGCTCAATAGGTACACAAATATTAAAGTCTAAAATTAGGTAGTAGGAATCGTTAAAATATTTAATGATTGCATGATATCTAATGTATTATGTTTTGTAATTTGCCCTCATGTTTACTGCTTATTACTTGTGTCTATGTTGCAATTCTTTATTTCTTCTCTCTTTTTTTGCTAAAGGGGGGGGGCATGTGATCAAGTTCATGATTATCCATAAGCTACTCTACAAAAGTTTAATGAGTTTGGACATATCTCATATAGCTTTCAAAGTGTGCTTACGGTACACAAAAATTGGTCTTAAATCATTCAGCAGGTTTTTTTTTTCAAACATCTTTTTTCTTACCTGCGATGATTTACATCCATGTTTAGTTGATACTTGTGTCCTTTGTTGCAAAACTTTTGGTAAAGGCATGTTTATCAATGAGCAACATATGACCGTGATGATTTGTATGGAAGTGGATTTTGTCATATTTTTGCACGGTTTCACCCAGTGACTCACTGAAAATGTAAAACATTGTGATTTACAGCCAGATACAAAGAAAAAAAAGGAAATGCTTTAACATTTCTATTACTAGTACTCTGGATTCATCAGTCGATCAATACAAACAGCATCCTTCTCATTGGCTTCAAGCTCATACAACACATATAAATTCTTATAAGTCTTACTTTCACCATTTTTCGTATTGTATCTGCAGCTTTATTAAAAGAAATGTTTCCTATTGCATTGAGGCTTCGCACTAATAACATTTTCACCAACACACAGTTGTTGTTTTTTAGAAATGTGAGCAGCATGAAGGCTGAATTCAATTTTGCTAGCGAAAAAGCAGTCTTAAGTCAGATAAAAAACAAAATACATAACATCATTTTCTGTTCCTAACCCTTCCAAAAGGTCCCTTCCCTCCAGCTTTTCTTCAAGTTAAACAGTGGAAGGGAAATGACATACAATCATTGGAATTGGGACGATTTGAGGAAGATGTTTAATCAAAAATATGTTCTGATCACTACAGACAAAGTGCAGCTATTAAGAACTCCTGAAGAAAGTCTGATGCAACTGCAAGACAGGACGTTAGCAACTGGCAGTGTATAGTTGCAGGGCAAGCAGATTTGACTGCACACAACCCATACCAGTGTCAGATGCGGGCCATTATATATCAGACACTTGTAATGTTGTATTTCTAAAATATGTGAGGAGTGAGATTATGCTGTTCTAATTGGTGACTAGGAATAAGAAGCATTCTCGAAAGACATTGACACAGTTTACAACAAACGTGAGACTTACCACGCTTCAGTATGAAATGGAGCCGAGATCCTGTTTGCTTTAAATTAATCAACTGCAATTTCACACCATCCTAGTCCAGAATTTGTGGTAAACACATAAAACACTGTGAGTGTAAGCTATAGTTTTGTATACTCGTGTTTCACTTTTATCATTGATCTCTATTTTGAGAGATCACATTACATACCTTAGTATCTGTATTATCACAAGCTAGAAAATGAAAATGATGTACAGGAAACGAAAGTTTTCTTGAAATCAAGTGACTTTGATCCATTAGATTTTAAACTCATCTTAGCCAAAGGTTCAAGACAGCAAAAAAGATTCAAGCTAATATTGCAAATAGCCATCATTTATATTCTACTTTCCGGTCGTCGGTCATGCATACATTTTCAAAAACCATTTCCAGGTTCTCTTTAAAAAAACCCATGTACTGACAGATTTTCAACAAACTAGGCAAATGCCATTCCAAGGATGATAGACTTTCAAGGTGTTCAAATAGACACCATATTCCGAAAGGTCCCAGAACCCCGAAATTATGGAATCTATTATAAAAAAAAAAACTCCCGTCACACACACACACCCTCACACACACACACACACACACACACACACACACACACAAGTAGAACCAAGTGTAACAGATCTAGGGATAATGTACAAAGTTGAATATCTTGGAGATTGCATATAGATTTAAGTTTACTTTCACAATTTAACTTGTTTTCGAAATATTACACATTATATATATATATATATATATATATATATATATATATATTGACAGCAAATCTTGCACATATAGACGTGGCTGGTGTTGGGCAGCACCCCTTTGATCATCGAGCTTTCGGGCGAAAAGCCTTTTTCAGGATTGTGTTGGTGCTGAGTGTGGTCTTCTAAGTGTTGTCTGTACACAGACAACACTACAAGACCACACTCAGCACCAACACTACTTCCAGATAGAGATATAAGCCTGTAGAGGAATTATGGCGGCCATTTTGCATTTATTGAATGCAAATATATGCAAAAAAAAATGTATAAAGGGAAGCTTGAAAGTTACTGCTAATATCATAATTGTATTCCCTGACCTAAAAAAACATAGGTTTAGACACCAGAATATATTTTTTGTGGTTTTATGTCCAGATATATAGCGACTTATTCCTGAGTGTACTACATTAATGGTATGAAGATACGGGCTTGCACAGGCAATATGGCGGCCATTTTGCATGTAATTATATGCAAATATATGCAAAAACTATATAAAGAGATGCTTGAAAGTTGCTACAGATAACATAATTGTATTCCTTGACCTAAAAAACATAGGTTTAGACACCGGCATTTACTTTCTATTGGTTACGTATCCCGAGATATAGGCATAAACAGGTTGTATGGCGGCCATTTTGAATTTATGCAAATTAGACACTGATCCACCACTCGAATTTTAGGGAACTTTTAATATGTTATTTTGATAGCTCTTCCGGGTCAAATGCAAGTGGAATCGTTTCTGTTGCAATTAGTTGTGGGTTAACCCACTTTTTGTCGTATTTTGACTGGACTAATATGGAAGTCGAGCTACATGAGAAGGCAACTCACTGACTTCTCCTCCTCCTGCCACCCACATTTAGAAAGCGCACGCTGTGATAGGTCTAAAGTTTGCGGAGGAGCGTACCAGAATGCAACGCGGCCATTACGTGCCTCCGTTATTGAGGTAGAGGTGACGTACTAGTAAACTCGATCGAGGGCAGTAGCAGCTGATGCTGAACTGAATTTATCAGCTCTTACTGGCTATAAAGGTCACAAAGAGTTGTAGGGCAACTTCCATCCTAAAATTATGTTATATGTTATTTGAAAGTTTGCATGCGGTGATGTAAATGAGGAAGAGTTGTTTATGGTAACATCATGTGTAGGCCTATGTAGGATTGCAACGTGTGCATTGTTTTCCCGATATTATGATTATCTGTATAAAAATTATATATTTTGTATTATGTTTCACAATCTGTACTTTTTTTTAATTGTTAGATAGCATGAATGGCAAATGCATACTTTGTATTATGTATTACTTGTTGATGGAAATAAAAGTTGAATTGAATGGAAAAATAAAGATTAATGTTTGAACATCCAGATTTTTTTCCTTTTGCTCAACATTTCATGTAAACTTCAATATAAATCCTTCTTTCCATCATGATCACCACATTTCTATACGGTCTATCTTTAATTCACATCTTTGTTATGATTACTATACTGTTTTTGAGATGATAATTTTACACACTCAGTTTTATCACTATGTGTTATCCACATATAGATGTTTTAAACATTAAATTCAAAATAAGTAAAAGTAATGTACTTTCTAATGAACTTCGGACAAGTTTAATTTAACTGTTTTATGGAAATAAATGGACTATTAAATTGAAAAAAAAGAAGAAATGTTCCTTTTATGAACTTGTTTGCCCATCATGCAGATTTGAATATTCGGGATAAGCTGACGACAGGTTGAGATGAAGTTGAATAACCATTGCCGAAATATTTATGCACATTCAGTGAATTAGAATGCGCAAATGCAAATTTGGTTTCCACATTAGGTAATTTGAACATTTAAAAAAAAATGATTTTGAGCAATGATATTTTGATGCCTAAACGTTTTTTTTTTTTGGTTTGTTTTTTACGAAAATGAATGCTTCTAATATTATGAGGAAACTGAATAACAATGAAATTGTTGGCAAGGAAAATCTATGGTAATAATAGGAATGTCTGACATAAAAACTGAACATTTTTTTAACTACTCATCTGTAAAGAAATGATAACATACTAGTAGTACAATGTATCATAATTATGTATGTGTTATGTATGTGCATGCATGTATGTATATTTTTGTTTGTTTTTTACGAAAATGAATGCTTCTAATATGAGGAAACTGAATAACAATGAAATTGTTGGCAAGGAAAATCTATAATAATAGAAATGTCTGACATCAAAACTGAACATTTTTTAAATACTCATCTGTATAGAAATGGGAGAAAATAAACGGAAAGATGTTAACTCCGCAAATGCCATGGGTCGTCAGCAGCACACCAGGGATCACCAGTGTTTCGGCCATTTAAGTGCTGTACACCTCCCCCTGGCTGGCCGGTGCTGCGTTGGGATCCCCTTGACAGCACCCCCATGGCATTTCAAAGAGAAAAACAAAAAACAAAACAAAACAAAACAAAACATCACAAAACAAGACAGAAAAGAAAAAGCTTGGCATCAATCACCTCTCCTCACTACCGAAACACTCTCTCTACACCCCCCTATTCCCACCACCCCCCCCCAAGCCTTCCCTACTATCCGTGCAGATCCTGTCTCCGCTGCCCCACAAATTCTCCTGATCCACCTTTCCCCGTCCCTACCACCTATTCCCATCCCTCTGACCCACCTCCTTACCGATCGACCAGCATATCCCCTGCACCCCACCTCCACAGTATGCACCTCCGCTCTCCACCCCCTTTTCTCACACTCCTCCCTCAACTCAGCATACCTATCCAGCTTCCTTTCCCTTGCCTCATCCATCCTTGTCTCCCATGGCACAGTCAGCTCCACCATTGTGCACAGACCTAGCCACCAGCACCATGTCCGGCCGAAGGGCAGTTACTACCACCTCCTCTGGCACTGTACGGTTTCCCTCATCCACCCGCACCTCCCAATCATCCCCCGCTGCTAAGATTCCCCCACCATCATCCCTCTGACCCTTCCTTCTCACACTGCATCTCACACCCTCCTTCACAAACCGGATTCCCCTCACCCTAGGAGGCCCATTCTTCTTCCTTGCCTCCACTGCCACCCTCGCCACCTCCGCCATCTCCTTCAACACCTGGTTATGCCTCCATGTATAGGCCTGTAATAGACCTCTACATGCTGACAGAGTGTGCTCTAGTGAGCCCTTCGCCTTGTTGCAGACCCTGCATCCACCATCCTCCACAATGCCCCATCTCTGGAGATTTACTGGAGACGGCAAAACATCAAAGGTGGAACTGATCATGAAGCGCACAGCTCCAGAGGACATTGACCAAAGGTCATTCCATGACACCTTCCTCTGCTCCACCCCTTCCCATCGGGTCCATGCTCCCTGCACTCCCTGCTGTACAGCCTTGGCAAAGCGGTACTCCTCCTCCTTCTCCTTAACCGCCTCCACCACCAACTCCCTCCTACCCTTCCTGCCTTGCTTGCTGTACCATCTGACACCCTGATGAAACCCGACCCCTTTCCGACCCACCTGAACCGCACCCTGCATCTCCTTCCACTTTGCCATTGCCACTGCCTCGTCCGCAGCCTCCTCCGCCCTCCACTTCCTCCCTGTGCGGATCGGTGGCCTAACTCCTGCTATTACCTGGTCCTTTGACTCCCTCATCATCATCACTAGCCTAACCTTGCCAGCTTTGAACTCCTCCACCACTGACGTCATAGGCAATTGCAACCTGCCTGATCTGCAAAAGAATGCCAGATCTGTAAGCATTCTTGGAACGCCTAACCACTTCCGGTAGTATGAGTTCATCTTCTGCTGCATCCTCTCAACCCTGGACACTGCCACCTCGTACACCTGCAGTTGCCACATGATCCGTGGTAGCAAGCCAAACCAAAATGACACATTAATAAAGCCAAACTGGCAGCACCACATAGTACAATGTATCATAATTATGTGCAAGTGCATGTATGTATGTATTTGTGTATGTAGTACTTACATGTTAGCATTTTACTATCCATCTCTATGAAAACGATGCCCAGATGTGAGAGGAAAGTGTTCATAAAATTTATTTGGCTATGTTTAAAATGGCAACCTGCATGGTATTCTCCTATAATTGTGGCGTATCTTCTTCTCTCAGTATCTATATATACTGATAAGAATGACAATAAATAACACATTAATAAATCAAAGATGCTGGTAAAAATTGCATCACTGTAACATACCTTCCTGTGTGTATGTTTTATCTTGCCCAAATTCAATCAATGCTCGATCGTCAGAGATTAAAGCCACCAAGGTTGGAAAAAGAATAGAAGGAGAAGGAATGAAAAAGAGCTGAAGGAAGAGAATATTCCCAACTCAAATTCAAACTATATCTTAAGGACAATGAAAACCTTATCTTTGCATGATTATTATGATGTTCTCTTATCGAGGCATAACCCAAGTGAAAAAAAGAAAACTTTGCGGATATTCAAATGTTCATCTTTAACTTTAACAATTTTGCTTACATTTTGGCTACGTTTTTCTTTTCATTGGCATTGTCTGCCCTTGTATGAAGAAATCCACATGTAATAAATGAAAAACAATGAACACTCAACACAAACTTTTGCTAAAAGTCTTACTGATGGTGGCAATTGAATGTCATTTGTTCTCATACCAAATGATAATAGTACAGTCTACTATGTCGAAATATTGGGTCCCGTGAGATTTTCGTGCCAAAATTGATTTTTTTAGCTAACTTGGTCAATTTGGGGGTGCTGAATCCAAAAAACTTTGGTTCCATTTTTTCCGACCACGTCTTCAGTCGCCATTTTGAATTTCAAAATGGCCGCCATAGCAAACTGTATTTTGACCCAATTTGCATAATGTGAGCATCATAGAAGGTTCAGATTTGATGCAAAAAGCATGTTTGTGATGTCAGACATTCTGATACACCATTTTCTAATATTGTAGATAGCTTTGATACATTTTTTAGGCAGCCATCTTGAAATTCAAAATGGCCGCCATAGCTAAACATATTTTTACCCATATCTCAGGTTGTAAGCACTATGTAGAGTATAAATTTGGGGCAAAAAGCATGCTTATGATGTCAGTCATGCTAATATGTACATTTATTTATTTAATGATGGATCATTTTCCTTAGCGGCCATCTTGAAATTCAAAATGGCTACCGTAACAAATGTAATTGGACCGGTATCTCATATCGTATGCATTGTGTAAGGTTCTAATTTGTTGCAGAGAGCATGCGTATGTTGTCAGACATTCTGAAACATCTTTTTCTGATTGAACGATGGCTCATTTTGATATTAAAGGTGGCCATCTTGAAATTCAAAATGGCCGCCATACCAGAATGTATATTTTGACCCATATCTCATGTTGTACGCAATACAGACAGTTCACATTTCGAGCATAAACCGGGCTTCATTCAGATGCACTTTTCCCCTCCCTAAAATTGCAGATAGGCCTAACTTTCAAGGCTGCCTTCTTAGAATTCAAATTGGCTGCTTTTCAGCTAATATCTCTGGTTACAAGCAACTTTTAGACATATCAATGTTTATAGTGGCTTACAGTGTACATTCTTTAAACACACACACACATAGGGCCTATACATTCTGTAACAATGGATTATTTGTATTGGTCGCCACTCTTGAAATTCAAGATGTATTTCGACCATATTTGGTGCTGTAAGATCGTTAAACTGCAAACCCAAGCATGGTGAAACATTCATGTATAAGTCAATCACTTCAAGTGTTTCCTGTCCTGTAGGTATACTGTTGTGTTGAAATGCAAAAATGCTGCCATGTGAAACATTCCTTTAAAAGCATAGCATTTGGGTAAAATTTGTGAATGGGAAATCATGTGATTTTGATATTAAAAACAAATGACTTTCAAAAAAAAAACTCTCTATAACTGTGTCTGACTGACTAAATAATGCCCCATTTAGACGATTTGGTTGTAAGAACTTACAATATTAGCCCTATATACTCTAACAATTCATGGGATAGTCACTTAGATAATTAAATGTTTTCTAGGCTCATTCCCTGCACATATGTTTAAAAACAGCACTCTAAAGCTGTACACAGGGGAGAATTAGTTCTAAATTCTTCCAGAAATAATGACTTTTGCATTTCTTGCTTTTGAGCATGATAATGAATTCTGTGGCTACCGTTGATGCAGGAAGTTCGAAGCATTTTATAATAATTGAACAGTTTATGCATACCCTTTCGAAATATCTACAATCTAATATATCATATTCATATGTATTAGAGGCACAAATTAGGTTGTGAGAGTTTACGAGGTTCGTTCTCTGGTTATATCGTCAAGTCTCTATAGAGGGTAAAGCCGGAAATTGTCCTGGTTGAAGTCATCCACGCCAAACTTCTGGAAGGCACGGACTATGTCATAGCACATTCTGCATGATTCAAGGTTTAGATACTTCTTGGTCCATCTGCTCTTGGAGACATCCTCAAATTTTCAACTTCAACCAGCACCATGAAAGGCATTAAAATGCAGACCTTTACCTGTTCCTGTTTTTTCGCAACAAACTGCAGAGCATAATCTCTCAAAATTGTCAATTGTACCTTTATCATTTCCTTTTCCAGTGATGGAGCAGACAACATGCAATGCAGTAAGTGAAGCAAACCTACAAGATCCATCAGGATAATTGAAATGTTAGAGTCTACGTAATAATCATCAATATCTCTGATTTTCTCGTTGCTCTAATACATACAATGGAATGAGGCTATCTCTTGTGAGTGACGGGTGACAGTAACTCCCATGGCATCTTTGATGAACTCTTTTTTTTTTCTTTCCATGGTCTCTGTGTCAGTATTTCAACTTTCAGGCTTATTATTCGGCTCAGTTTTGTGAGTTTCTAAGGCATTCATGGGTAGGAAAAATGAACCTTTAATAGGGAGAATGAGGAGAAGGCCATAAAACAATGAGATGAAGAGTGATTGTGGAATTGCTTAGAACTTATACCTTTCAATAATTGTATCGTTCAGCAATGACCGAATAATGACAGGTCTACATGTATCAGGCTGTAGAACCAGTAGAAATGTTATGAAGAATTTGCGATTCCTTAAGCTTAATGACTTTGGATCCAGTCTTACGTGGTGTTTTTTTTTTTTCGCACGAGTTCAATGTCTGGCCTTTCTCACAATATTCCAGAGATTAATATATTCTAATTCTCGCAGATACAAATTCTTAGTACAAAACATTAAAACTGCCCTTTTCATCTCTTTCTAGAGTATCTCCCTTGAATGTTTCTGATACCTGACTGCCAAACACCACATTTATCAGCTTCAAGGCAGTGTCAATTTCTTACATTACCCTCGTGTGATGATCTTCTAAGTTGTGGAGAAATTCTGATAGATGCAAGCGCCACAGAACTGAGCTATCATTACTCCTTTGTAGTTTTAGAATAATTGGCTGTACAGCAATAAGCATCTTGGAAGTCTTGATAATTGAAGATGACCCACTCAAGGGCAATCAGAAAAAGCCTACTTATTCCTTCTTCATTCTGTGTTATTCCAGAAATAATTATATCTATCAAACCTTAAGTGTTTCAGTTTATGGCCAACAAACAAGCTTGTAAATGGGATGCCTGGTAGGGTGACCATAGCATTTCTTGCCGTTGCGAGACTTTTCCTCGTTTGTCTTCATTCTCTTGAGGCAGCATCAAGTTTTTTAAGATCACCTTCAATTGCATCAATGCTTGCTTTTATACAAATATTCATTGATTGGGATTAAATATAATCATTAACGAGGTTCCACAACGCAAAATAACGTGTTGCCTGAGAGGCAAAAACGAACCGTTTTAGCGCGCAGTTTGCAAACCGCATACCCGCCTGGCTTTATGGGATGTAACGCTTACACGCTTGCCCACACTATCGGACAGTGGTATGCCCCCTCCCCCCTTACGCAGTTCTTGCCCCTCAGCATCTCTTGATGACGTAATTAGAACCTCATCCTTACATTTTGAATTTATGGCGGCCATTTTAAATAGAGAGATGGCTGTCATTCTGCGTGAACTTGAAATAAATTCAGTCTAACTAGGACAATTTTGGCACATTCATCTAAGGCGCTTACCACAGTATTATAATTATGTTTTCTATGGCGGCCATTTTGAATTTCAACATGGTGGTCTATCTAATGATCCACAATTAGGAAACAGCTGTGCTGGACCATTGAACACCACAAGCATGTGCATTCTTAAAAATTTGATGCTTCTACAATAATTGCAAACAGATATGGGTAAAAACGCTATGGCGGCCATTTTGAATTTCAAGATGGCGGCTTACAAACTCTACAAAGCAATCCACAATATCAGAAAATGATATATCAGAGTGCTTGACATTATAACGATGCATTTTGCACCAAGTTTGAGGTTTCTACAATGCTCACTTTATGAGATATGGGTAAAAATACAGCTTGCTATGGCAGCCATTTTGAAATTCAAAATGGCAGCCTACAAATTGTATCAAAACAATCCACAATATCAGACAGAGATTTATCAGAGTGTCTGACATCACACCCATGCATTTTGCACCAAATTTTAAGCTTCTACTATGCTCACTCTATGAAATATGAGTCAAAATACAGTCTGCAAGGGCGGCCATTTTGAAATTCAAAATGGCGGCTGAAGACGTGGTCAGAAAAAATGGAACCAAAGTTTTTTGGATTCAGCACCCCCAAATTGACAAAGTTAGCGAAAAAAATCAATTTTGGCACGAAAATCTCACGGGATTACATAGTAGCCTCTACTATAATGGCTACTGAAAAAAATTGACCCGAGGAATAGATTAAAAAACAAAAACTCGCCTACAATAATTGTGTTATTTCATCTACGAGGAAGAATTCTTTTTCCTTTCTTTTTTCTTTTAATTCACAGAGTCCTGCATATGGAAATAAAAAGTTGCCATCTGGAAGTCGGTATCATGTGCATACCTTAGGATTGAATTGAATTATGAATGGACCTTTTTGTCTTCATGACTAACACACGTGCGTCTTCTCGGGTGCGGACAAAGTTGAGTCCGAGTTAAAGAGACCGGACTTTCGATGCTCTGTAGCGCCATCATGCATCCAGGTCAGCCGTTTTTCGCTCTTCACCATTCAATTCTACACCGCACTTCCATAGCTTGTCACAGCAGGTACAACAGTACATGTACGTTCTCAAACGAAGGGCATTGAGCAGGGACCGACCCTGTGTTTGAGCTGTGTGTACGTCCCTTGCCTTGCTTGCAAGATGTACATGGTACATGTATTGTGTGTGTAATCGACGATCGCGAGTAAACAAGCGAGGCTTGGCTGCAACGTCAATATACCGGAAAATCATCTGGAAAGTACCGTTGTGGAGAGGATTAAAATACAGATAAATTGTGCATTGGATGTGGGCATATACTGGTCAATGTCATCACCCTGTCGTCGCGTGTAAAATTTAGCAGGCAATGCTAAAGGAGACTGTCATGCTCACCTAGCTGAGCTCCTACCACCGAACGGTTCAGAGGTGGTTGATCGGGCCCGTTTCGGATTCCCCCCCGGACCCGTCGGCACCCGCAGCCAGCCGGGCGATTGGAATTACAGATGCGGACCCTTCCGTATGTCAGCCATAGCCAGACGACAGCCGCAGGCCGCATACACCTCGGAATGTTGCAAGCAGGGACAGTGCATTGGGCAGTGCAGTGCTAGATAACATCAAGTGAATGATCAGGGGTCACCTTCTCATATTTTGGTGGTGTAATTTATGAAGTGGGCATGTAAGTACTGTAAGTGTCCGTAAATTATATAGAACCCTGTGGAATTTTGTCATGATGCCAAGAAGAGGGGAACGGCCTAGGCTAAGCTTAGTAATGCAAAGCCAATGGGCAGGTGATGGGGGGGGGGGGGGGGGGTACCAGTAAATTAGGGTTTGGTTTTTTCCTCTTAAAAAACAAAAATAAACAACTAAAACAATAACAACAAACAAACAGAAACCACACACCACTAAATAGAACAGTGATAAATAGAAACAAAAAGGTACTCTGCTCTGTGGATTGGTCTACCACTGACACTGTCACTGATCCAAATTGCACGCTGGCAAGTTTACAGTTTGTTTATCACAATTTTATTGGGTCCCTCTCATTTTTCATGTTCTGAGCAAGGTCTGACATGTTTTTCACATTCTGTCAAGGCTTCCTACAGCTTAACCCCGTCGCGGGGCGCTGTAACACAGTAACGCTTTACGGTACGTATTTGTCCGTATGGGGTCGCTGCTGCAGTTACCTACAGATAAACCATCAACACAGGGTAGCGTAGGAGTGTGTTTGTGTACACAATATAAAAAGAAGGCCTCCCAAGCAATTAACAATAAACAACAACAGGCAGTCAATTGTAATCAGTGTATCCTCAGACCTCTTTGAGGCAAAGAACATTTGAATGCCCAAGATGAATAAGATTTTGTGTTTGCCTGTTTGCTGGCAAGTGTAAATGCCAGATCCAACTCCAGACCAATAAATCTGCTTCTCATTCGGTAGGTCGGCCCCTCATAGCATACAGATATCTTCCATTCAACTAACTCTGCTGTGCACACAATTACTTGCCACACGACAGCAAGTTGGAAACACTAGAATTTCCCTTTTTCCGGTATAGTCATAAGCGATCACAAAAATTGGTATACATGCATAAGCTCACCAATGTTGTGTTCTTTGTATACCATTTTGCATGCTTTATCTGGTATTACGGCCTTCAAACTCTGCTTGCTGTACACAATGTACAAGTAGCCCTGTTCAAACCGCTGAACTCGCTTGTGCTCAAATAGATCATACAGTCTGCACAGCAGAGTGAAGGAAAGATGATATCTGTCTGTAGACATGTAGTGGGGGGCCAGCCATATTTATAGTACTGACCGTACAGTTAACAATAGGCCATCGAACAACAAGGAGATTTATCGGTCTACAGTTGTTTAACATGTATGTATGCATTTTTTACAAGGGAGCCTTCTTTATGTCTTGGTTTCTATGGAGGCATGCATACATCTAGTTTGGTCTCCTTTCTTCACAGTTTGATCTTCTCTCTTTGTATTGTAAATGCAGTAGTGTATTGTCTAGTGTTGAGACTTGCATGAAGTTTCCCTGCCCAGCTCGGCTTTTATATCCCTCCCCGATGGTACCGTACATACAGTGTCAGACTGTAGTAGAAATGCGATGTGCTGTAGTGTGCCAGGCCTGAAACTGTCACATACCAGGATGGTATTGTGATTGAATGTGACAAAATGGCTACCATACATCCTGGCTTGCTGCATTTACCATTATACCCCCATTCCACAGATATTTTTTCTCATCGGTCACTCATCGAAAGCAAAGATTGTTGCTTCCAGCCACCCACCGAAGTGTATTGGATCGCAGTCTGTTGAATCTGACTTGGTTGGTCGAGTATCGGGTGAGTGTCAGTCTGTCGGACATGTTGCGTGTGATCCTCATTGGACGATCTTGCCTCATTAGATCACCACCCGACATGTTTGTCACTGACCTGATAGTCGCCTATGCACACAAGTTGGATTTATCGGACTGCGGTCTGATACACTTCGATGGGTGGCCAGAAGCGCTAAACTTAGCTTCTGATGAGTGACCGATGAGAGAAAATCTCTGTGAAATGGGGGTATAACAAAATGTGGCAGAATACATGAAAATTTGAAAGGACTGTAAGATCCTTGGTAATACGTATGTGCTTCCAGCCTCACTACGGCCTGTCTCCACCTTCGGCCCCATTTGAGCACTCAAAAGTGAACCAAAGCAAACTGTATCGTACTGTGCCAGATTTGGAGCATTCGAGCGCTTTGGGGAGAATGTGTACCTCATGAGTTATTTTTAGAGATGGTCACACATTTTGTAGCAACAGGGTCATTCACCTGGGGCGCTGAAGCTACTTACAAGTTATATTATGTCTCAAACAAAGAAGAACTCTTTGCATTGTGATGTACACCTGTGCATGTTACACACTTCTTCTCATGCCAATTTTTAGTACCGTTAGGCTGCGTTCACTTAGAAGTATACTATTCGGGTATTCGGGCTCGTTTTTCGAGGGCAGGCGAATAGCTTGAATCGACGATAGGATTTCCTCACACCGTTTCACATAGGAGGGCACTATTTGAAAGTACGAATAGCTGCGAAAAGTATAGCAAAGTGGGAATTGAGCTTGTTCGATTTTCTTGCAGCGTATACCGTCTCTCGTTTATTGAATAATGACAATTTTGGTCTGGATTTGCCCTTTAGCAAAAATAAGCATGTAGACTGACATTTTGATGCAGTTTAGAAACTGTTAATAAGATTTGCTGGGATGTAGGAGGAAGAAATCCTCACTGCATGGGATGGTGAGTTTACGGTGCGGGTGATGGTGTATTCGGTGCCCGAATAGCGAATACCGAATACCGAATACCGAATACCGAATACTTCTATGTGAATGCAGCCTTATGATACACTTCTGGAGCACATCAGGAAGTGGCCCACTTTTGCCTCATCGTATTACAATGTACAGTATGGTACACTTTAGGAGCATTGATTACCCCCAGCCTTACCTGGTTCAATTGCTCAAGTCAGAGGATTGCAAAGTTATTTTGAATTGCATGGTATACAGAGCCTGTAAATTTAGCTGTTTTTTGGTGGTATCACATCCATAATTGCCATACTTCCTCATATTTTCATGAACTATGACCTGACTCTGCTGCATTTGTCATGTTAGTTTTGATGCACCTGTTTCAAATTTAAATCTGAACTGATTATCACACTGTCATATATTTTACATGATCTCATCTTCTTCCCCACAGCTGGTTCCTGTGAATGAGGTGTCTCCACAAATAAAACGATGAGGGAGGTTCGGACATTTTGCTGGCGGTTCCGTCGCCGGATCCTGGCTGCCGTTGCAATCTGCTCCATTGCATACTTTGCCATATCAGTTAATATGACCAAGCACTCGCCAGCCGACTCTGACGTTCAGGGCCTGAATGTGGACTCGTTCCCGAGAGGAGGAGGTGCCGGGGACGAAGCAGGGGCCGGTGGGATGGATGGTGAGGCGGGAGACCAGCGCAAAGATTCCTCCAGGAAGATCCACCGCATCCCCCTCCCGGAGGAGGGAATGAAAGGCCAGAAGAGCCAGAAGGTTGGGGAGCAGGGCCGCTCTAACAGTGATGCTGTCAGTGACAATCATCAACAGAGCGAGGTGAGGGTTGTTGATTGTCATAATTATCATTATTATTATTCATTCGGCATTTGCAGTACAACAAGTCAGGCTTCCTGTGATGTGCTTCCCTAAGTTGCTGGGCTGGAAAAAAAGCAATCAGAATCACTATGGCCTGTACGCCTTTCCTACCAAATTAAAGAAGGACACCAGGGATTCTAAAAGGTACCAGTATTGAAAATCTAATACACTGCATGATTTAGATTTAGTCCATGGACTAAAACAAGCATGAAATAGGCGCACCTTTCACATGCAAGCATTTATTGCAACCCACAATTACTGCATACCAGTATTTCTGGAGTCCAGTAAATGTGATTTCAATGACTCTAATGCGATATCAACTAGAAGCAAAAGATCCCTGACATGTGAAATTTTTCATGAACCTTTTTTGTCAGTATTACGGACAGACATTTTTTTTTCAAAGTGATTCAGCAACCCATGGTATCTATTGTATCCAGCAGCAGAAAAGGTATCATTGAACATCTCAAAACCATTAGAGGACGGATTTCCCTAATGATCCTAATCCAGCTTTGATACTGGTTACTTTGCACAGGGCATGCAGTAGAGAATGCCTTGTAATGAGGTTTGATTGATTTGAAATGATCTCAAGGATCAATCATGAGCCTTGCCTTGATAGATAGACAAAGGGGTTGGTAGTGCCTTTTATATGCTTCCCAATTATCCCCTTTCCCCTCTCCTCTCAGGGGTAATAATCCCTTTGCATTGCCTGGGGATTCATTACGCACTTTAATGGGCCTCCTTTGATGGCCTAATGGGACCTCCATGGCAGAGTATAAGCCTATCATTACACTGTCAAGGACATTATTGCATTCATTAGGAGAGAATGGAATTATTGATTCAGACTCTCCCTCAATCCTATGATATACAATGTATTGAAGCTGCTTGAGGTTCAAGTTTTTGGCATTGAGGTGTACAGTACTTCAGTACACTCTCAAGTATCATCCATCAACCATCTAGATGTGGTGTGTCTTGTAGGCCTACATTGTACCTGAAAAGTATGTTAATTTGATGAATAATTAAGTTTCCAAAAATCTAAAACTATCATGTTTATTGTATACAGTAAATGCATTTGTACGCTTAAATGGGCAACATTTTTTTACTATTAGAGTGTGTAAAAAAGGGATTTATACCTGGAAAACACCCAACATAATTCCCAGAATTGATTTGAAATATTGGTTGTTTTGTCTTAATTATTCATGTTGCTTGATTTTCTGAAAAGTGTAATTGTGCAAATTTACATAATAGAGAATAATGTGCCAGAAAATGTTTTCATTTTAAAACTTTCATACAAGTCCTTGCATGAATGAAAGTCTGCAAATTTAGACCAATTGTTGAAGAAATATATGACAATTCAAAATTAGTATTTGTTATAAAAGTATCATGAATTGATATTTCCCTTTCATGATCAATCTTATAGTAGCAGTGTTCATGAGGTTTTGTTTAGGAAGGTTATTGTATGCACTGCCAAAGATCACTTTTTCAGAACAGCTATGACACAGGAAAACAAACAATTGTCTGTGAGCCACTGAATATAGTGACACTACCATCTTTACATTATCATGACTAGTCTCCATCTCATATCCTATTGCTTGAAGGGATTTTATAGTTTTGGTTGAGACCTATCTTCAGGTTTCTAACATTTTTTTTTTTGATGAGATAATGAGAAACCCTTTATGATATCTGAAAGAACATGTAGGCCTAATTTCTAGAGGAATTCAACATTTATGAAAACTGGTTTTGAAATGGCTGAGTTATCCAAAACAGAGCAAACCTAATAAAAGGTGGGCCCCACCTTTTATTATGATCGCTTTGTTTTACTTTGTTTTTGGATGTCTCAGCAATTCCAAAACCGATTTTCATCAAACAACTTTGAATTCCTCTTAGAATGGTATAGCCTGTACTGTTTCATAGGTGGTTTCTTGGTATCTGGCAAAAAGTTAAAAGCCCAATTCTCATCTTAACCAATACTATACCAGCCCTTTAAGATGATATAGTGATCTATGAACCACACATAAATTGTGAAGGATTACAAATAAAAACAAAGGGCACTGCAGATTGAAGGTTTGTCCATTCTTGACCCTGGATGTGGAATTGCTGGAGTCTGTCATGTAAACACACAGTTTGTTAGACAAAGTGTGTGCCTTTGTAGCAGTATTTCATGTGAACCTGCTGACTGAAAATAGCAAAACAAAATGCAACTCAAAGATGTTTACATGCATGTGCAAAGTATCTCACAGTGCTTTACAGTGCCTTGCAGCTGTCTGAATAGGAGGGTAGCGCACGTCATTGTGAAGGGAGGCTTGGTCTTCTGTTCCTTTGTCCATAGCTGTCATTAGTAAAAGTTTCAGTCCTGCCTGAATGCCTGATGATTCATCAAACCTGTGGTCATTAGACCAAGAAACAAAACAGAAACTGAAAACAAACAAAGATAAAGTTACATTGGTTGCCAGTAAGGCAGAGAATTGTATCTAAAATTTTGTTACTTGTTTATAAAGTACTGCATGGTCAAGCACCTGGTTATCTATCAGAATTGATATCAATGAAATCACATTCATATTCTCATAATTTACGTAATTTAAGTACACAGGATAAGTTGCTTCTAAAGCAACCTCACTTAAAAACGAAAGTAACTTTGGGGGATTGTGCTTTTAGCTGTGCTGCTCCAAAACTTTGGAATAAATTACCTGAGAAAATGAGGAAGGCCTCATCACTTGCTGTCTTCAAATCTTTATTGAAGACTTACCTTTTTTCAGAAGCCTTTGATTAATTTGTTATCTATTTTTCGTGTGTCTAATCAGTAACAATGTCAGGAGCGCTGTTACATCACAGCGCAGTAGAGTATATTTACATAGTAGCTGCGCTATACAAATTTGTCTAATTATCATTATTATTATAAACAAAACAAGGAAACTAGTTTTCTTCAGAGGCAGACTGTAAGGGGATGGGGGAAGGGGGAGCATTTCATGAAGCGTTTTGTCAGTTTTTTTTTTTTCTGACAAACTGTTATAAGCTACGTAAATCCTTGCATCTGATTGGATGAGAGCAAATTTGTCTGGCAAAACTCTTCATGAAAAGCTCCCCAAGTACATTGTTATGAAGTTATATTCATGCATACCATCTCCTTGTATGCTCAAGACAGTAAACATGCCTTTTGTAAGCAAAGTCGCCCAAGATTGTTTGAAGCAGTGGCAGTACTTTGACTTATGTCTGAAACATCTATGGTTGTTTTTTCATATAATTTATATATTCTGCTATCATTTTTTTTTTTTCAGGAAGAGGGGCAAATAGGCTTCTAGTTCTGACTGATAAAAATTGACTGGGTAGACTCAAATATTTTCTAACCCAAATAAGCAAAGATACTTTATTCAGACCATGTTAATGATTTAATAGAGCAAAAACATAGTTCTCAGAAGGGCTCAAAATTTATTTTCCACCATTTGGATCTCGCTTGCAATACATTCAAAGGGTCTACCAAGAAACTTACCTGGCTGACACAATTTGCCAGGATGATGAGTTGTTTTGGAGTATTTTGAGATAAAAAATGCAGAATGATTTCAATCACAGTTACACAACTTTTATTCTAGAAGGACCCTCCCCTTCAGCATTGTTGGGAGGTAGAATGTTACGTAATGATCAATCATGCTCTTGTAGGCCTAATCGTAATCTGCATGACATTCACTCTGGCACGAAAAATAATGGATATTGCGATGGCGCGATTTGTGAGTTATTCAATTTTGGTAATAAAAAAAAATTATATAGCACCTGCAATTGGGTAAGCTCCGAGATTGTGGACTTCCTCTGAACCTTTTTGGCTGATAATTTGCATTTTCAGCATTGCACAATTGAAATAGTTATCATAGTGTTATTTCTTTCATTTCTTATGCATATATGTGTGAGCCTACAATTTGGAGCAATGATCAAGAGTTTTGCAGGCATGGAAGAATTGTGCTTTGGTTTGAAGCTAAATTTTTGAATGATATTCTGCACAAAGTTCAAAGCCTCCTTTTAGACTATTTTGTACACTACACACACAGAGTTGATAAATAATTATGCTGGATTCATACTGTGTATGCCATGAGACAATCTCATCTTTTCCCTTGCAGTTATGAATTTCACAATATCGTTTGACCTGTGTGACCTGTGTGTGTGTGGGTGGGTGGATGGGTGTGTGTGAACATAAAGGAAAGTCTGTTACTAGAGCGCTGTGATTGGTATTGCCAGCAATTGGTGATTTTCTGCTGTGATTGATGGAGAGATTGATGGTTCTGTGGAGAAATTCAAGTCTGTAGGGTTCAGAGGTCGTCCCCAGATGGACACAACTTGTATGTAGGGTTTTTTTGGATTCAAAACGACTGGAAAAAAGACGGTAAGAACCAAAATGTTTTTGCAGAATCTTTTGTCTCACAGCTAAAGGACATTTTATGACACCTCTACGATGAAAATCACCCCATGCATGTTTGTACATAACCCATGCCAACTTATTCAGAGATGAGATGTGGGAGGAAATCTTCCTTGCGTTTAAAAACTGAAATCTGTTTTTACTGTGTGTGTTCCTGGACAGACAAGCAAGCCGAGCAAGAAGTTTCCTCAAGCCATCATCATAGGTGTGAAGAAGGGGGGCACCAGAGCTCTCCTGGATTTCATCTCGCTGCATCCAAATGTGGTGGTTGCCAAGAAGGAGGTGCACTTTTTCGACCGCTATTTCGAAAATGGACTCGACTGGTACAGGTAAGGAGGGGGTCGGGGCTTTTGATGCCCTTATTTGTGGGAGTGTCTGTGAAAATAGTGTCACATAATCCTTCCTTTCTTATGATGAGGTATATGTAGCAAAAACAGCTGCTGAAAACAGCATATAGGCCTAGACCTATGATATTATGTGAAGGTAGTGAGCCAGTGGAGTATCATAGAGAGCTCAAAAATGACTTGTCTCTGACAAAGATTGTGCAAGGATCAAACGTGTAGGCCCATGCAAATGGTGACTAAACAGTGATTACATTAGCTTACATTCAAGCAGGCATAGTCTCCAATACAATTAGTTTCTGTTCTGTTAGCAGGCTCTTTCAGTTGATGAAATGTGGCAGTAAAAGTGGCATTTTAGTCATTTGATAGTTATTGATATAAATTTTACGTATCTGGTTATTTCGGTTCTTTTTGTCAGATTGAGTACTCTTTAGCAGTGCTAGAGAAACTCAATAGTGTATAATTTATCTACAGGTGTCATGGTCAGTAGTACTATGGCTTACCCTGTGACTACAATGTAGGCCTACTTCCCCATTGCTAATTAATGTGTTCTGCTAGCTGACAAGAGTGTGAGCTGGGTCTGTGTAAAGTGTAGCCCCCTTTTCCCCCAGGTGAATAATGCATTTTTTATTGATGCAGATTCGGTGGAGACTCTTTAGTCCCCCATTGCTAATGGTGCTCATAAGTCATAGTTCTGGCATTGATCAGAAGGTGCAGAATTCATGTTAAGTGCTATGCATTGTGTCTGCACTGTGCAGGCATGCTTTAGTGAGACGTGCCATGCCATTCAGTACGTCCTTGCAAAAGATACATGCCCTCACATATTTGTCCTTTTTTTTTTTTGGGGGGGGGGGAGGGGAGTGTACAACAATACAGTTGTCTTCTTTCAGATGCGTCCTCCATGCCTGTAGTAGTCCACTTGCAATTATCATTAGCACTACATTCTACATGCTAACATTTAACCAGTTGAGGACGAGTCCCAAGAATACTCAGGCAGGGACCTATGGGAATTGCGTGTTTTTGCAAAATCAGCCCGTCCTCAATGGGTTAATATCTAGAATTGTGCTGTATCGCAATGTCTGACATCCACACATTTTCAGAGAGGACTGGTATATATATACATGTGTGCCGAAGTCTTAATTTTCCAGATGTTAATCTAATTTAGATCTGTAATAATGTGCCTGAATTTTCATTTTCAAAAAGTGGCACAGAGAAAAAAAATCCATGAATAATAAGGCCTACACTACAATTTGCCACGATGTAATATTGACTTATTCTTTGCAATTATTTGTTGAGCCTTGCAGTCAGACTACATTTTTGTTAAGCATGAGTGAGTGATGAGGTGCGATTAGTAGCTTTGAAATATCACCCCAGCCCCATGCTGGTGGGAAGGTATTTCAAATCTAATGCTAATTTTTATGAATATATGGACTGGGGGATACTCAGACAAAGATGCCAGGCAGGAAAAATTTTGAGTTCTTTTTTTTTTTTTTTGGCCAATAAGGGAGATACTATAAAGATAGACTGAAATGTGCATTACTGTTTAATGTTTCAACTACAATAATACAATAGAGCATGAGTGCTTTGTTTTCCAAAATGATATCATTAGCATGATTGACACAAAACCCTACATAAAATGACTTTTTTTTTTGTTTAAAAAGCACGAGAAACCTTTTTCTGAAAATTTGCTGCAGTGAATATGTGGGTGGGGGTGGGGGGAGGAGGATTTTAATATGCCCATATGATATCACTGAAATGGTCTGATATTCAAATTAACAAACACCATTCTCACCACCACCTCCAACAACAACACACACAAACAGTGTCAAAAACTGATATCAAATATAATGCCCAGAGGCAAAGGGCGGAGACTTTCAGCTAGCCCGCTTTCACAAATGTAGGATTCTGCAAGGCACACAGGATGCACTTGTGTGATTACATATTGTACATCCGGATTAGGTTTAGATATTTATGTGAATTAGGTTTTTAGTTTGCTATCAAATGTGGTGTCTAAACAGAGCAACCTTGATACCACTATGCTTGAAACTGAGTAATGATGGCTCATACTATTATACCAAAAGGTGTCTGTTTTTTTTTTTCTCTCTCTCTCTGTCTCTTGTGAAATGCATTGGAAAATAATAATGTGTACCCCTAAATCTTGGAAATTGCCTTCATGGTGAATCAAACCGATTTAAGGGCGAGATGACTCACAGACAAACAGAACAAGGGACCCCATGAACAACCCGTCATGTAGCCATTGTACCAGAAAACTTGTCAGCCAATAAAATATGGAATCAATCTGGGAGATGAAAGCAAGTCAATCCGCACCTGGTAATGACATGTCTACGCCAAAGTGATTAGTATGGAGGGATGGGGGCATTGTGGCTGAGAATTGCCTGCTGAAATCTGATTAGCATTTTGACCGTGAACTCTACACCTTGCCTATTTACCCTCAAACGAGAAAAAAAATGATTACATGTTGTGATGCATCTTTCTTGATGGGTTTTCAGCAAAAAAAAAAAAAAAATCAAATCAAGACCAAGGCTGGATTATAAAAGTAGATTAAAGCTCTCGTCTATATTTGCTAGCAGAATCTAACAACAACAACAAGAAGAAAGAAAATTAGATTTGTTGTAGAATCTGAGTGATTCCTCAAGGCATTATTTCCAGAACTAATAAATTTGAAAGTGTTAAATGTAGAAACTGAACATTTTGAAGACTTTGTAAAAATAAGCGTGTAATTCATCCAGTGTACAGCAGTGGTTGTGTGCGTAATGAATGTTTTGGCAAATGTGTGTGTGTGTGTGTATATTGTACATAGGTGATTAAAGATATCCCCAAATCATTGTTATCTGTGAAAGATGTGGGGACTCCTGCTTGTATGACATTAGGTGTGTCTTCATCAGACCGAGCATGCTGTTAGCCTTCTCATCAAGTTGATAGGAGCTGCTGCCAAAGAATTATCAAGCAAATGATATGAAAGGCAAACAACAGGTGGCATAGTGTTAATTAGAGCCTTGAATGAGCTTTTAAAGAAGACTTTATCTGGCCACACATCTCTTCATGTTCGACACATTTTTCCATGAGACAGGCTCCTGTAAGAATGGAAACATTTGTGTGCTTCAATTGTTTGTGCTTGGCCAGTTCCAGTGAACTTCACATTTGTATAATTTCACGAAAATGAGTAGCACTGTATAAAATGTCATATAGTAGAATGTGCGTGTGACTATTATTGTGATATTTAGGTCGAGTATGAAATCCATGACAATCTACAACTATTGTACATGTATGCTGCAAAATATTCTATGTTTACAGTTTTCTTGCTTAAATTGCAGCAATAATATACTAGGAATATGAGGATGAAATGACATTATGAAAGTTCTGGAAGTGAGACTATCATGATGAGGGGGGGGGGTAGGAGGAAGACAATTACCTATTAAATCCACTACTTTCGTGTACATCATAGGAGAAAGGAGGCAATGACTAGTGAATCACAGTAATGGGTCCATTATCAGTGTGTACTACATCATGTACCTTTAGTATGGGACTCGTACACCATTTGGCGTATCAATGTTGAGTGCTGTATCAGTGACCGCTACATTTCCCTGAGAAGTGTACTGTCTCTTGTACCCCTTGCACAGTGCACAGAATGATGTTTACAGAAATAGAATAGAAAGTGCACATTGTCAGTTTGAAATTTAGTATTTGATATGAAAGCAAGAATAGCCTGGGTAATGTGACCGTGCTACCCCACATTTTGTAGCATTGGTAGCAAATGAGCATTTCCAGGTTAGTTGGCATATTTGTTTGATATTTATCAATTAAAAGTATGCCATTCACTTTTACACAATGCTTTAATCATTCTTTGAAATGAAGATCACATTTATCTAGCATGCTAGAGATAATGTACATGCAGAAACATATGAACAGAATGTGGGACTAGAACAAATTCTAAATGTTTTCAGAATATGCTTAATCAGCATTCTGATAATATAATATGTTTTTCTGATGATATTGAGTTTTATTCACCTCTGAAGATTACTGTTTATCCTTTGTTAAAAATACTGCACCTTGCAACTGATTGACAAATTGTAAATAACAAATAATATTTAGGCCTATGTTGATGTAGGGCAATTTGTAAATCAGTTGCAATGAAAACATATCGATGGAAGAATTTCATAAATACTGCACTTCTTAATTAGGGATTTTGCTTTAAGTCCAATTATTGTTTGTTTGTTTTTTTGACAAGAGCACTCACCCATTTTTCAAGAGCACTCTTTGATCAACACTATCTTGTTTGGATTCAAATATGATGAATCTTCCCCCATCCAAAGGAAATTGTGTAGTCCATGTACTTTTAAGGGTGTGGTATCCCATAATCTTAGCAAAGGATGCAGCTACATGTATTGTCTTGGCTGAACGTCTGATGGGGTGAGACTATTGTCTTTGCTAAGCGACATGTCTGAAGCTGTGAGACTGCGAACTGTGGAAGCATCTACTTTGTTTGTACCACCTATTTCCACTTGTCATGAAAAACTGCCACCGATTCGTAGTCAATAATAAATAAACAACGACTAAAGCATGTATCCACTGTTTGTAGTCAATAGTCTCGCTGCATCAGACATTTAGTGTGACAGTAAAGACCATAGCTGCATCCTCCTCCTAGATTATAGGCTAAGGATGTGGTTTGAATACCACCTTGCTTCTCGCTATTAAACCACATGCTAGATCTCCCTAATCATCTCTCTCTCTGCTCATCATCTGAATATAAAAGGTCATAATTTCAAGGTGGAAGGTGTAATGGGATTCTTTGGTCTGTAGAGTGGATTTCCAAATGTCTCGGCATGGACAAACAAATGTGTATGCTGGCTGGCTGGCTGGCTGCTCTGTACAGTTTGTTCATTCTCTCTCTCTCTCTGGGTTTGTGGATTTGTCAGAGCGTAATGCGGGGAGCTGTATTTCTTTCTTTGATTCGAGTGTGTGTGCACAAGTGCTGTACACAATACCTGATTTGTGTTGCCCCTCGGCAACTTGAGGGACTTTGGGGAGAGACAGAAATATTTATGCCCCGCTGAATTTTTTGAAACCTTGAATCTTATTGGTAGCTTATGTTCAGCATAGAGCAATTGTAAACACCCTAATCCATAGGTCAACACTTGAACAACAGACTGTATATTGCAAATTCCTTTTAGAATTGATCAGTGTGGAGGATATTGTCTCCCCCCTCCCTTTCTTTCTGTCTCCAAAGTTAACATCTTTCATTCAGAGTTTCAAGGACTTTGAGGCAGTTCATAAGTTAATGCCATACATCATTTCTGTAAAGTGTCCTCCTCTTTCATTGTGATAAGTATAGGAAATATTGGCTCAGAATATCACATGTGTGTGATACCATCAGCGGAAGGGAGCCAGCCAGCAAGCCAAACCATCAAAGTATGATCCAGGTTACCAGCATTCTGGTTCTCAAGTGATTATGGTTATGATGTATTCAGACTGGGGGCTAGTGGTAGGGCAAAGCTTTAGATTCAGTTCATGGCTAGAAACTGAAACATGGTTTGCATTGACGTGCCGAGAAGGGAGTTGTTAGGTTTTTGTCATTCTGAGTCCCGTATATCCATTTCAATTTCTCGATTGACTATTTTTAGGTGAATTGATGCAGAGTGTGATTGTTGTTTCTGTGTGAATTGGCTTCGTGTTACTGAAAAAGAAAAGAAGAAAAAAGGGTCTTCAAAAGGAACTTGGCAAATTGTTTATGTTGCTCTCCAGCACGTAATGAGTACAAACTGATCTGCATTACAACTTGACTGTCTCCTGCCTGTGTCTCCTGCATTTAAAGTCATATATTCTCCAGCCCAAATTTAGTTCTGTCATTTATACATGTGTCAAAAAACATGAATAAGGCTAAGCAGTACCCGCTGCATGCTATAAGGATTAGAACCAACACTTGCTTTCGGGCGAAAGCTCGGTGGTCTAGTGGAGATGACGCCTGTCCGATGATCAGGAGGTCGTAGATTCAAATCCTGCTCGAGTATGTACGCCCATGATTTTTAGCTCACCTGAGCCAAAGGCTCAAGTGAGCTATTGCGATCGCCCTTCGTCCGGCGTCCGTCGTGCGTCGTGCGTCGTGCGTCGTGCGTCGTGCGTCGTCCGTCGTCCGTCGTGCGTCGTCCGTCGTCCGTCGTGCGTCGTGCGTAAACTTTTTACATTTTCATCTTCTTCTTGAAAACCCCAAGACCGATTTTCATCAAACTTGGCAGGTAGCATCCCTAGGGGGTTAGGAACTCAATTTGTTAAAATGGGCACCATGCCCCACCCAGGGGGCCCCCAGGGGGGCCCAAACCCCCCAAAATTAAGGAATCTGTAAAAATCTTCTTCTCTAGAACCAGAAGTGATAGAGCTAAGTTAATACTATGAGTTAGTACATTGATGACTGTAGTTTCAAGTTTGTTCATGGCAGAATCAGGGGTGCCCCCCTTGGGACCCAGGGGAGGGGGGTGGGGAAGGGTTCTAATGGGGCCTAAATTGTACATTTTCATCTTCTTCTTGAGAACCCCATGACCCATTTTCACCAAACTTGGCAGGTAGCATCCCTAGGGGGTTAGGAACTCAATTTGTTAAAATGGGCACCATGCCCCACCCAGGGGGCCCTCAGGGGGCCCAAGCCCCCCAAAATTAAGGATTCTGCAAAAATCTTCTTCTCTAGAACCAGAAGTGATAGTGCTTAGTTAATACTATGAGTTAGTACATTGATGACTGTAGTTTCAAGTTTGTTAATGGCAGAATCAGGGGTGCCCCCCTTGGGACCCAGGGGAGGGGGTGAGGAGGGGTCCTAATGGGGCCTAAATTGTACATTTTTATCATCTTCTTGAGAACCCCATGACCCATTTTCACCAAACTTGGCAGGTAGCATCCCTAGGGGGTTAGGATCTCAATTTGTTAAAATGGGCACCATGCCCCACCCAGGGGGCCCCCAGGGTCCCAAACCCCCCAAATGAAGGAATCTTTATTAATCTTCTCTAGAATCAGAAGTTATAGAGCTGAGATAATACTATGAGTGAGTACATTAATGACTGTAGTTTCAAGTTTGTTCATAGGAGATCCAGGGGTGCCCCTCTTGGGTAGGGGGGGGGGGGGGTGGTTGGAAGGGTCCAAATGGGGGCCTGAATTGTACATTTTCATCTTCTTCCTGAAAACCTCATGATGGATTTTTGTCAAACTTGGCAGGTAGCATCCCTAGGGGGTCAGGATCTCAATTTATCAAAATGGGCACCATGCCCCACCCAGAGGGCCCCAGGGGGCCCCAATCCCCCCAAATTAAGGAATCTTAAAAAAAAATTGGGCCTTTATTGTACATTTTCATCTTCTACTTGAGAATGCCTGGTCAAATTTTGGTAGAGCTGTGAATAATTTAGGTTAGTGACTGCGTGAAAGGTGAACTTGCGATACTCAGGTGAGCGCTAGACCCGCGGGTCTCTTGTTTATCATGGCTACTACTAAAACACTGACCAATTCAGTGCTTATTTATGTCGATGTAGGGCAATTTGTCAATCAGTTGCAAAGGCTAAGATAGCACAAGAGGGCATCTACACTCGTATAACCTTAAAGCATCCACTGTTCTTTAAGTGGACCCTGGATGAGCCAGTGCAGTTTGCGCCTGTCATTTGCACCACACACACATAATATTGTGTGCATATTCTTGTGTTCAGAGTTTCTAGTTCCTGCCGAGGGGTTACAGGAGGGAGATGCTGGGGTTGGCGTCTTTGTATTTAAATATGTGCAGGAAAACACATGTAGTGACCATTAAATGATATGAGAATCATATTGCTCAGGATCAGATGACCTGTGAGATGGCTTCTTGACATTCAAAGTCATCAATTTGAAAACACCTGACCTATAGATGTACTTTGCTTGACTTTCCACTAGCCTGTTAGTTCAGCTTCACCTGCTTTCCTTCTAAACAAGTTTAACCTTCGGGATGAAGTCTCCCTCTGGAAGGAGTTGAGTGTGCTTAAATGTTAAACATGGTGATTCCCGGAAGATGGCCAAATGACCACTGTTCTGTGAAATTTCTTCCTCCTGGATGGAGCCGACAGATGACAAAGGATTCAATTTTTGCCTCTCCTTGTGTTTGCTCACCACTGTATTATCATCAAGGGGCCTTGCCATGAGATTGATTCCTTTCAATGAGTGGATCATTCACTCCACACTCATTGTCTGTGTCCTCGAGAGGTGAAACACTGGCCTGTTGAGGGTGTATTCACATCAAATGGGTTTTGGCGATTCTTGCTTGAATGGAGCCTCGGCTCATCGAATGCTTTACCATGCACGCACCATTATGCTCTTGGTGGCATTTGTCCTTACCCCCCACCCCCAAACATAAATTTAATCAACTGATCGATGCATGCGTTTGTTGCGAATCCCAAGGGGGGAGCTGGACGGAGGCTTGCCAACGCATAGTGGCATTTGCTACCATGTGATTGTGTCACATCATTAACTTTCCTTTACACCAATCCATCTGTCTCCTTTTCTTCGTGCTCATTTTTTCTTGCACTGTTATAGAGATCTATGAGTGATGCAGCATCAAAATATATGAAAAATGCTAAAGGATCACTGGAGAAAGTTGTAGTGCAAAAAGAAACACCTCTCCTTACAGGTGACACATCTTTAGCCAATCATAAAGCAAAGTTATATGCCTCTTCTGTCTTTGTGTTAACTCTGTCATTGCCTTGACAATCTGTTTGTACACTGTGTTAATGGCACTAGGAGATTATGGTCTTGAAAGGCTTAAAAAAAACCAACATTTATGTCTTACATTATCCACAACTGCCTTTAACCTTTTGAGGATGGACTGATTTTGCTACAACATGCATTTCCCATAGACACCTGCCTGAGTATACTCGGGACTCGCCCTCAACGGGTTATTAGGAGGTGGCACTGGTCATGCCCCTGCACCAACCGGTAGGGGGAGGAGAACTGAAAGGTCTCCATTGAATGATATGACTTAAGTGGATGATTTGAAAAGAGTGAAGGACATTCTATTCTTCAGTCAATGATTTTACCATGTTGTGAGCTGCATTCTCTCTTGATCTGTCCTTAACGAGACAGAAACACCTCCCAATGCAATACCCATCAGACACTACTTAGTGTTAAGTACATAAAGAGGTGGAACCTGCTGCTAAGTTCAATTGATGGAGTGCTTATTCCGGTAGGACATAAGTGGGATGAGATGATCAAATGTTTGCCAGTTAGTAGAATGCAAACAGCATATCAGGGCGGGGGATGGGGGTGGGGTAGAGCTCTCAGGAAAGAAATGGGAAGGGATTGGTGGGGAACAAGAATACGTGAGGGGGAAGAGTGACAGATAAGTGTATATCGTATGGAATTCTGTGTAGCTGGGGATTTTCTCATGACTATTTGTCAACCCATTGTGTAGGCCCACAAGTATACTGTTCTGCTTGAATTGAAGTTTTATGTGGACAAGCAAAAGGGTCTCGATTCCAAAGACTTCCCAACAGTATTAACCCCTTTTTCCTATCAGTTGTCATACTGTGTTCTTTCAAATTTGTGCATACAGTATGATCAAATCATGGAGCTAGCTCCATGATCAAATATAGGCCCTACATGTCAGTGTTTGCCAAAATATGCTGGACAGATTTTTGCTACCGAGTGATGGCACTGTTCAAATAATCACTGAAAAAAAAAATCAGGTGAATTCATATAGCATGACAGATACGACTGTAAATGTACTTTCCTATTCTTATTCACTTAAATCACCATTAAAGGCCAGGTATGCTGATTCTGCAGTGGGCAGGTATGCTAGGAGTCTACTAAAGATGCGTATTTTATAAATGTCAAAGTCCCTATAAATGCACTGTGCTAGATGTTGTAGATAGTCTTTCCAGTATCACTTTTTTTTTTCAACTGTGGGTAACACTAGCCGTCCATGTCCATGTTTGAGAAAGCTCCAGTTTCATCTCATGACATGTGATCTGTAGTTTCAACTGTAGTTTCAACATCCGCTTGATGATGCTAAAGAGTTGCTAATGTGTCTTCGCTGGATGGCATGGTGAGGCCACACACTCTCATAATTTATGCCATTGAGGAGGACCTGAATCTGACATGCTCGGTGCAGCTGCTGAGCTAATGCAACCTTTCTTTCCTCGTGTGTCTCTGTGAAATTAGTTGTACTTCATCTTTGCAGCAAACCTTTCTGGAGGAAAGTTACTCTGCATAGTATCTCATTTCTCAGAGATAACCAGAGAAAAAGGATTTGTCAGGAAAGTTGCTACCATATACAATGTAGGCCTACAACGATTTTCATGTTGAAAAATATTAGATTAAAAATCATGTTCTCTATGTAGGCCAAAATAATCATATTGAAGAAGTTTTTTTTTTTTTTTGTGCATTTGCAACAAAATCTGGCAAATTTCAAACTTCCGCTCCACACATTTAAAATACAAAGATACAGTATCCATATGTTTAGTTATAATTTATGTAGATAGGGCCTGGATATAGTCAATTTTTAGTAAAGATACAGTGTAGATGATGAAGTTTTGTTCATTTTGTTGTCGTTGTGGTGGTGGTGGTTGTGGTGCATGAGCCAGACAGCTGAAATATACAGTGCATGTACCGGTAAAAAGTTAGAACGACACCTGGGCATGTAGTGCAGTAAACAGTTGTTTGCCGATGAAGAACTTATGTTTGTGCATTTTGAAGCTAGGCTGTAATGTTGTCTTGTACTCTGGGTCTAGGAATAATCACTTGTTAGCCAGTATGGTGACACTGGGCCTCTGAAGAGGGTTTCTCTCAAACTGGCTGCAGTCACCTTTCCTGTTTATGGCTGCAGACTGGACATGTGCCTCATGCAATCATACGCAGACCAATGGCAATGCATGTTAGAGCAAGGCACCAAAGTATTAGGAGCTGAACGTAAAAAAATGGTATATGACTGTGACCCATTTGTTTAATAGCAGCTCAGTCAGTGCCACTGTCTCTGAGTAGCTGTTCTCCACTGATTGTACCTGATATTCAACTACAAGAATTTTGCAACAAATTTGCTATTTGCACAACTTTGCAAGGTGTGCGAAAGTTGGAATACCATCAGTATCCCATGCCTCTGCACCTACTTTATATTCTACAATGTAACTGTTCGCAGCTAACATTGGTCTACAAGATACCTTTTTTCCCCTTTTGTAATCACTCTCTCCTCTGTAAGAGCTGTGAGAAAATGGCACCTCCCTTTGCTTTAATATATAATCATTGAATACACAAGGAGAAACCTGGCCTGCCTGGCCTTTTCAAAACTCACATTTTGTTGTCTTATGAGCCCTGGCCGATGAGTGTTCACTGGTAATGGGTTTAATGAATGTCTCTGGAGATTTTGGTTGCACTTGGGACCGGTGGTGTGACAAAGGTGTCAAAATATTTGGGGAAGAGGCGTACCTGTGGGTTGCATTGTGGGTCCAGCTTCAGTGTGGATTCTGTTTCGCAGGGCTGTCTTTCGTTTCGGCTCACGTTCGTGACTCAGCGTGGCCCAGAAGTCCTGTCAATGACTTCCAACTAATGGGAAGTGTGATGTTCTCTCAGCCTCTCGCTCCATTGTGAGAGAGTATACTCTCTTATTCTGTAGCAAAGTTTTTGAAGTCTGCTGGACCAGATTTCTATGGCTCGTTTTTTTATAGACATGTATTTTATTATTTGTTATAACCTTTTCTTAGTCAAGACATGCCTGTTTTGTCAAATTGCTGTGATAGCTGTTGAATATTGAGAAGGTGGTTCATTGTGGGTGAACACATCATCAAAAATGTGACCTGGCAGAGTGAAAGCCTGCATGGAAGAGTGCATCATTTTCAATGTAGTATTTTGTATTAGCCATCATTAAGGGTGTCTGTATTGACCAAGATAAGAAGTGTGCAAAAAACAAACAAAAACAAACCAATGACGAACAAACCATTAAGAAAAAAAACAAGACTGTTTAAATGATTAAAAGAATGTTTGATCAATTATTGTTTTGTGAAAATACATGAAGCTGAGGGAGTTCCACAAGTTTCTTGTTGTTAGTTTGACTATAATTGAACGTTCACTGCTCCGTTTGTGTCAGTCTTATTATCTCATTTTAGCAAATTCAGACCAAGGAGCTACGCATTGTAGCTCCATGGTCTGACTGAACTTGAAGTGGAGTTTCCATCATGTTGAGGGTGAACCCCAAGATTCCTCATTGAAGGCATCCCAAGTTAGAGGTCTGTACAAACCTCATGATTGTGATGTATGGCTGACAAGTCAGTGGCAAATGGCTTGCTCTGGCACAAGGACAGGTTTGGTGTAGGCAGGGAGGTAGGACTCCCTGGTGTAGGCACGGGTTCTGAAATCACTAACAGGGCATTCAGACGCAAAAAAAAAGTATACTCGAACGGTATAGCTATACCAAAACGGTATAGCTATATGATGAATTTATACGTCTGAACGCTGACTAACGAAACGATGTATATAACGAAACGACGTATAGCGAAATGACGGTCAGAGCATCGTTTCGAACTAGAACTCGATAACGAATCAGCATTCCGTGTGCGTCTGAACGTATGGCGACCATAGAACGGTATAACTGGGCGGGGCTTAATGGGAGCGCGCACGAAAGGTGACCCCACAGCTGTCACTCATGACTATAACAGCATGCGCAGTGGGAAACTGCACATCTATACGACGTTTCCCAGAACTATCGAAATTAGTGTCTGGTCTTTCAGCTATACGATGATTCTTTATACGTCGTTTTGTTATCAAGTTTTGGTATAAAATGGCATGCGTCTGAATAGGGGGTAAGACTGCTACTCTTCATAAAGATATAATTTATGATGCACAGTGCTGTTACCTTTCTTGGTGCTTTTTTTTTTAGTAGTAGAATTTATGGGGTCAGCTCAATTTTTATTCCTCCCTGCGGTCCATTATTGTGAATGCTGTTAAAATTGGCCTTCTACTGCTTTGTTTCAAAGTGATGTTTTATAGACTGTGAGCAAAAACTCAGTGCTTGAAGTGTTAGGGTTATTTATGATATCATCTCTTATGGTAGCAAAGGCTTGTAAATTTCTAATCTGCTGCAGCATCATGCAAGGAATACAGTGCCTGGAGTGTTTCCGCACATAAAAAAAAGGATATTTGGGTCAATAAAAAAATGGGGGAAAAAGGAGGAAATGAGACTACATTCAAATATTTGAAGAATGGGTCCATGTACCCACTCCTGTAATCTGGTTCCAGTTATTGCTTGGTAGGAAACACAATTGTCTCAAACGGCTTACTTCGTTCCTTCGGGTGTTCGCGTTCGCGTCGGGTGGTCGCTTACCCGACATTTCGTAGATTAGGTGCCCTAATCTACGAAGGGTCGGGTAAGGATGGGTAAAATAATCACAATTTAATACAGATAATCCTTGACATAAGGCTGATCGTTTAACGCGACGATACGTAAAAAAGTGTCATTCAAGTGACGAAGTATCGGGTGAATCAGGGACGGCGAAACCAGTGAATAAATCAAAGCAAAAGACATCAAACAGGCCACAAAATAGCACAAAAATGGCAATAACAAATAAAAGAGAATAAAATATCCTCAGAAACATAATTTTATGGCTAAATAAAAACAATAACATTACAGGATGGAGATATATAAATACATTGTATTTAAACTTCCGAAAATATCCTCTATTAGGCCCGATGGAACAGTAAAACACGCAAAAAACCTACAGACATGGTTGTCAGTGTATACCCTCGCTTATGGCAACCAGATCGTCATGGACATGGCTAAATTATGTTAAAATGTTTGCAACAAAATCACGACGGTACACAGAATCTATGCTCATTCAATCCCAAAGTTTGCATTTTGCACAGTCTTTAGGGTCGACAAAACATAGAATTGCATGGTAAAGCAGAGAACGTGAACTGCAGAGATGCCAAGTTCAAAAAACTTTTATGAGTGAGATTTTCATGACTCGACGTTTCGGCGCTCGCGCGCATGCGCGCGCGAACGAGGAGGGTGTCGCCCCTCCCATGGTAGGGAGCTTATTATTAGCTTATTATTAGCTCTTAATGAAGCGATCTGGTGCATACTTCAGTGACTATTTCTTACTAATTTTGAAAGACAAAAAGGAAATATGCCTTCAATTGCAACTATCACTTTAATCCTTTGAGCTATGCTCCTTATTTTTGGCCCAAATTGCAGACTTCATCTGATGCGTGAGAAAAATGGGTGCCATGCGTGAGATCGTGAGACAGACCCTAAATGCTTGAGTCTCACGCAGAATGCGTGAGACTTGGTAGCTCTGGAACTGAACCAATTAATCAGAGTTCTGTGTGAGTCTACTTTGACCAACCAAACTAACTGATCAGTTTTGAAAAATATTTCAGAAAGGGATTAAAAAGGTTTCACAATCTTATCAAATTTTGAAGGGATTAGGCCTATTTCATGCACCGGTAACCAGATTCTGATCATATCTGAAAAGAATTCCATCTTTTCAGTCAAACAACTAAAGTTTTAATTCGCAGTGATGTAAAAGAATGTCTCCATATCGATACTATGTGGTTTTGTACAATAAAGGACATTTATCCTGAAATAGGTCCCCACTCCATTCACCGCCATTCAGTTACACGTACAAGTGTTCATAATTTGTATTTCGTCATAGTGCAGCCGGTGACTGCTGTCAACCTCCATAGACTTTGCACATGGTAAAGACACACGCACTTAGAGGGGACCGATATGACGACTCAGCCCAATAAAGTCCATGGAGGTGGTATGAGCTAGCTGTCACCAGCAGTGAAGAAATGAGTGGAGACAGAAACCACGATAATGCCGATAACAATGTTGTCAAGATGTTCAGATATAAAAGGAAGGACCAGATCGTTGTAATCCACGAGTCGAGACGACTAGAACTTTCGCCGCACATACTGTACAATATGAATGGTCGTCCATTGAAACCTGCATGATCACTTTATCGCACGCGAGCGTATCGCTTTGCCATAGTTATGCACGGCGAGCATTATGTGCTGCTAGCCTTGTATACAAACGCTTGTGATGATTTTTTCAGTGTAAAAACATAGGAATACAATCGCGTATTCGGAGATAAAACACGCGAACGTTCGTAAATTTGCACTGGCTTTTTCTCGAAAATTCGGGTAAGCTGTACCCGATACTTCGTAAAAAATAGGGGTCTAATTCTCAAATGCTCCACCCGACCTTTCGTATATCAGGGCATATAATCTATGAAAGGTCATGTATCGCGACCACCCGACCCGAACGCGATCACCCGATGAAACGAAGTAAGCCGTCTCAAACTGATGAAAATTGGATTGGAAGGTTCAACATGATAACAGATGATAATGCTTTCCAAATGCAAGATTTTGTCATGGTTTCATGTCTTCATTGGGTGAAGAGGGCATTTCCCGACAGGAAATGGTGAATAAATTGATGAAAAATGACTTAGTTGAGGCAAAAAAATATATTAGTTTTTATTTCAGTCACAATCCATTGGAATATCTGAAAAATTGTCATCTCAGTCGGATGCCAACGAAAGAAATGGAAGCCTTCCTACAAAGAGTGTTTCTTGTAATAAACTTGTAGTAACATGAAAAAAACAACAAAGAATTTATGAGCAGTCTGGCAAGTTTTTAAAGTTTTGACAAGTGATAAAGTTTTAATTGTTTATATAGTGAATCATCTACAATTTCGAGGGACCCAGTAAGAAACAGCAGAGCCCCCCCCCCCCAAAAAAAAGGGAAAAAAATAGAAGAAAGAAAAAGCAGTCTAAAACGTGTAGGTGAATCTTTCAAGTGTTATCTCTCTTCTTTTACTCATTTTCATGAAAAAAAAAATACTGTAACATTTATCATAGTTCACTTATTGGAATACATTTTTAGAGTTACTTTTGTGGCAAAGGAAGCATTTAGAATACTTGCATATCAATAGGAACTTTTCACTAAGCAAAGAAGAGCTTGTGATATCTGGTTAAAAATGTGTACCAGTATCACAACTGGCAGGTCCTCCTCTTCTTCTTCTTCTTCTTTACATGTACTAAAATGTCTATATCGTGGCATGAATGAAGTTTAATGTAGAGATACTTTCAGCCTGTTGTAACTCTAAAACCTTGCTGATATAGCAAAGTTAAAATGCAGTGTAAACCAGCGCAGGGTTGTAATTCAAACACCAAACAACATCTTTAGAGGAGGAAAGCCAAAGAAGTTGAAAGGATTTGTATGGTATTTATGCAAAGTGCTGATTCAGGGAAGTGCTACATCCAAAACCAGCACATTGTCATGGGATATTTTTTTTTTTTTAGCTGTAGAAATACAACCTGTTCATTTAGGCAGCATAAGCCCAAGTCTTGCGTGGGGTCTTCTTTTTGGGATTTGTCTTTCTGTAAGATCTTCAGTATGTTGGCAGCATTACAAAGAAGGGAAAAGAGATTTTCAATCCGCTTCATCAATACCATGGTATGGTTGAAGTCAGATACTACCCCTTAAAGATCTATTTTGTTCTGTGCCACCTATTATAACTTGTGAGAGTGCATTATTCTTGCCTTGTGTAAGTCTTTGAGAGAGAAAGAAAGAGTGCATTACTATCTTTTTCTTTCATTTCACAGAGTGTCCACATTCTTCCAGAAACACTATTCATTTGTCCCAGCCTTACACTCTGTTTTCCACTGGGTTGTTATTGTTGTTGTTGCATGTAGTTTTTGAAAGCTTTGCCTGCAATAGTACTGTGGTGATTGTCCTTAGAAAGCTTATCACTCATGAAAGGATTAGAGGGTTAAGAAGTTATAAGAGTATTACAGGTTTTTTCATTGTTTCTTGATGGCAAAATTGTCTTTTTTCTTCTTCTTCTTCTTCTTCTTCTTTTCATGGCAGTTAAGAGCAGTTTTTTGCTTCACCAGCGAACGATCAAATTCGGGCCCCGTTTTCATGTTTTAAAACCACAGATACTCTGAGTAAATAGTACATTAGTGAATGTAGTTTCAATGTTGTCTATGGTAAATCCAGGGGTGGCCTGCTCAGGGCTGAGAACAAATTTGGGGCCAGTTTTCGCATTTGATCTTCGTTTTGAAAATGAATGGTTGAATCTTTGCTTGTGTGGCGAATTAGTGTACAAATGGACACTATAGGGCTTTTTACACTTGTAAATTTTTGCTTAGCCCCGGACCAACGGTGGGGCTAAGGGGGGGCCTTAGCCCCACCGTTGGTACGGGACTATCCTTAGCCCACTTTCTGTTTACACTCGTTTTTGCCAAAGTGGGCTAGCCCCACCTATAGTACGGTACTATCTGGCCCTGCAAAATAGCAGGGGTTAGCACCGCAATTGCGGTGCCAAGCAAGTGAGTGTAAACAGAACGAAAAAATAATCCTGGGCTAAGCGACGGAGACAAAGTCCGACCCTCACTGACCAATAAGAAACGAGGTAATCAAGTGCTGCCGGTGCGTGCGTGTACGTGTACAGTACACAGCGTAATTATGAATATTCATGTGGTTTGGAAAGTCCGGGGCTAAGAAATACAAGTGTAAAAAGGTCAGTTTTCTCCTTAGCCCCGGACAAGAGATAGTACGGGACTAATTGGCGAGTGTAAAAAGCTGAAAAAATTGGTACGGGACTAACGATAGTCCTGGGTCAGAGAAAGTCCGGGGTTAAGAAACACAAGTGTAAAAAGCCCTTATGCCCCTTGGAGGCCCTCAAAGCTGCCTCCAAGTATTCTATGTCTTCATAGGTAATAATAGTCTATAAGAATTCATGGAAGGTGAACTTGCTTTTCAAAGGAGTGCAAGAACTCTTTGTCTTCTTGTCTTTCTTGGTGGGGGAGGGGAACTGAGCCAATGATCCTCCATCAGGACTGTGACTAGGACCCCGTTTACAGTGAGTGAAAAGGCCGGGTTTGGCCACGGCCGAGCCCGGCCTTCATTTCACTGTAGACGCGCAAAAGGCCAAATGCGAGCCCGGCCTTTTCTCACTGTAAATGCAAACTGGGCCAAATGCGGTACCAAATTTAGTCTGGCTTCCAGACCCTCTGCCCGTACTATTTCGCTATTCAGGATATTAACGCCCTCAACATCGAAAACTAGTACAGTTTAAGGTGGTTTTGTCCTGCAGAGGTGTTTGCCTTTGGCAAAGGTGGCGACTTCGTCTCTGCGGAGTCTAGTTGGCAAAGGGTCTGGAAACCAGACTATACCACATTGCGACCGGCGCCCTCCCAATAATAGTGTTTGTTTACAAGCAGAGCGCCACTACGACAAAATATTGAAAGGTTTGAATTAAAAGCTCGGGCCGAGCCCGGCACTGTAAACGGACAAAATTGCGGGGCCGAGTACCGCAATTGAGGCCGGGCTCGGCCGCGGCTCGGCCGGGCCCTGCACTGTAAACGGGGTCTAGGATGCTGATAATATCCATGATATCTTTATAATGATCATAAGAAAAAGGACTTTGCATAACGAAGCTGTTGCAGTAGAAAAACATAATGTAAGTGGGTCATTTTTCAATCGAATGAGATAGGCCTATGTGCTGCTTCTTCCCAGTGCAGGGTACAGTCTTGCCGCATGAACACCACATCGCCTCTCTGAATACTGTAAAACCTGGCATTTTTGCATGCATGGAACTTTCAAATTTTGCATGGAGCTAAGATTTGTGAAAGATAAATGCATGTGGAATTTTTTGCCTACACAATAGATTGAAAGCCAAGTGCCAATTTGTGAAAGTGTTGTGCTGCAAACATTTCTGATTTTACAGTGTGACGACAGATCTGCTGGTTCTGGCTAGTTACCATAGGCTGCAGTATTATTGAGGAGTACACGTGCCTCAAAGAAGCTCAGACCGCAATACTCTTTAAAGGCACATGGTCCTGGTGGTGTAGTCAAATGCGTACGCGGGCGCACGGCGCAAGTTTCCTTTCGAGACCTACGCTATCGACTCCTCTTTAGCACTTAAGCTGTGACCCATTTCCCCGAGTCCGAAGAAGTCCGATCCACTGTAGTCAGTGGTCCGATCACAGTTTGGCTCATGATTCGGCTGAGGGGGATGACAGCTTTAGCAAACTTCTTTTGTGATGTCATAATAAGAAGCACATATGCACGCATCCTGGCATTACTACAGACTGCGTGATGCGCAGAGAAGACAACGAAGGCAACATTACCTAGCAACACCTACGCGCTTTACTCTTGATGACAGCTCAACTTCGGCAATCTTCGTATCAATGCTAACGGTGATCGGCAGTATCATCAGCGGCGCCCTCTACACTAATGGGACTATGCGCCTTTAAGAGTACATGATATCAATGTTTATGTGCAATTTGTAAGTCATCTGTGGTTATGACCTTCACCTTGTTTGACCAAATTTAGATTTCTACATCCTTTTTTCAAGTCTTTTTTCTCTGCTTCTGTTGTCCCTTTGAAAATTTGGCGATGTATTATTGCAGTATCGACACAGCCATCACTATTCCATAGAGACCTATTGTGGAGCTGCACAAAAGTCATACTTGTGTCTTGGGGTGCTGTTACATGAGTGTGAAAGAGAATGAGGGGAAAATTAGAGTGAGAGAAAGAGAGAGGAAAATATGGAACTTGAGAAGAAAAGGAATATAATTAACAGATGACCAGCAGGCTTGCCATTGTGATTGATATGAGAGGTAATTTATTTGGACCTCTTCAAATATGAACTGCCATTGTGAGCAGTGCGGCAAACATGCACATGTTTCTAGAGCAAAGGAAAACAAACTGGTTGGAAAACTGCATTTCATAAGCGGTAGCCCCATGGCAAAAGATAGACCACATGGGGGCTTTTCTATATTTTGTTTGTTTGCCTTTTTTTTAAAACCTTTGTGAAAGTCCTTATTTCTAACAATCAATTTTTTATTCAATGATGTAGTTATTGCTCATACATATGATGGCTAATTCATACTACTAAGTCACATACTATTATGCTCAATTTGTCTGGCAAAAATTACTAAAAGTCAAATATTAGCAATTGATTACAAACCTAGATATTGGGATGGTGGACTGGTTATAAAAGTACTGTAAAACGAGAAATTTTCGCGTGCATTTTAATTTCGCGAATTTCGCGAGCGCCAAAATTCGCGAAATTAAAATGCACGCGAAAGTTTTTGCCTACACTACATGCATTGAACACCAGTGGCAATTCGCGAAAATTTCATGCCACGAAAAGGGCTGTCGGCTCCAATTCGCGAAAATTTCATGCCGCGAATACATCATGTTTTACAGTATATCGCTCTCTGTTCATGTTATCAATTTATTTTGGTTTGTTGTAATCGTTATTATTATTATTTACACAGGGAATAAGTTTCACTTATAGCTGGGTAAATCCATCTGATTGGGTCAACAAATTGCATGATGTACAACCACTAATGTAAATCTTTAAGATGGGGGAACTAGGGTGACTCTGTAAAAGTTGTAGGCCCTTACAATATACTTTCTAAACATCACGGGGATTGCAAAATTATAATTTGCTCCTGTGCAGCTTTAAAGAATAGGAATAAACAAAAGCAAATGAGCGCATCGTTCTTCTGTCTTCCTGTTTGTCACATGACTTTTTTCTGTTGAAAGTGAAATGATATTTTGTCATGTACTCCACAAAAATGGAAAGGAGAGATAGTCAAGGAGCATGGAAACAGCTAGTCATCAATCCCTGAAAGTGTTTAATCACAAACTTTCTGGAGTGTCTCCTGCTCGTACGATGCCAATTACTGCAGAGGGATTATGAAATGTCGGTGGCGTTGTAGCATGCATACAAAGAAGGCCCCTCAAAGACTGGATGTTTATTTATGACTCCACTGAATGGCAGTATGATATTGCCTGCGTTATCAATCAAATGTCGTCTCTGTGTGAAAGAAACATACAACATAGTCTTATCTGCCTCCGTATACATACATTATCTGTTGCTTTTTTTTTTTAATAGGGGGGAATCACTGAAATGTTGTTGACCTAAATTTCAACCTTTAGTTGCATGCTGCATTGACAAAAAAGTTCAGTTGCCCATGTTTATCTCCTTGTCAAAAAAAAAGTTCGTTTTGTGAGAGAATGCTTATTTTTGAGGATGCAGATACTGGCTCAGCTATGTTGATGACTTAGTTTTTGAAGAATTCTTTGGATGATGGGTACGTGAAGGAATTTCTGTTCTGACCAAAGGAAAACATTTACTCTGCTGGCATTTTGTTTTTGGCCAAGAATCGTAGGTCCCTGAAGGGAGCCGAGGAGACTTACAAGTCTTATGGGAGGAAAATGGAATTTGCTGCCTAGATTTGGGCTGTCTTCATTTTCAGAACTGCAAATTTGTCATTTCGAGTTCTGTCTGTGGCTCGGTCCAACATCTTTCCTTTCAATGTACAGAAGGGATCACGGAGAGTCAAGGTTGCATGGTAAACATTTTCTGGGCTAGGGAATGACCAGTTAGTCCATGATGAGAATTGATTTGTGGAAGATTGAGAATGCAGGGTATCAGGGTAAATAGCTTGGCATTCTAATAATTTGATCATAATGAGATGGGGACAAGTCTGACTGCTAAAGCTGACCGCTGAGATCCCGGAGCTGATTCAGGTATATTTTAATAGTGTGGTCAATGTTTTAAGTCTATAGTTTAACTTGCCCAGGAAGCATTTCCCTGGTATATTCTAGTATCAGATGCTCTAGCTATTTTGATGCAATTTGTGCAAAGTGCACCCAGAAGGGTTGACAGGATTGTGCAGTTGATAGCATTTTCTTTGTCTTCATCATACCAACGATTTCTTATGGTATACTAATACTAATAGGCTTAAATTTGACAAATTAGCCTGATATTTTCATGGTTCACCAATTTGCTAGTGAAAATGCAACTAGATCTAGGTGATCAAGAAAACATTTCAGGAGATCTTATCACATGAAACTTGGTCTAATTTGCTAGTAATTCAGCTTACTAATTTGTGGCAAAGACAAGCTTAAGAAAAAAAAATCTCTGCATGTAGACCTACTTCCCCACCACTACTTGTTTTTTATGCAGGATATCTAATGTGTTTTATTCATGTTGTTTCTCTTGCCAGGGCAATGCATGTTGCATTATGGAGATATAATATAGGGACCAAGATAATGAATGCTTGATGTACAGATACTCCACATACATAATGTACACGCCATATAGATCGTATTAACCCATATTCAAAGCCAGGGTTTTTTTTTTTTTTTCCATCTTTAAGATATTTTCTTGAGACTTGATCCAGGTATTCTGTGTGAGGTGTAGATACACTGATGAAGATTTTTTTCACAGAAATACCTCAAGTTCAAAAAGACTATGACTTCAGCTAAAAATGCTCCTTTCAGCCAGGACTTCAGCAAGGAATGTCCTAGTGGTAATATATCACAGAATAAAGAATTGAAGTAGATAGATGGATAAATTCACATGAAATGATAGTGATGCCAAGACGTAGGGCAATGTCAAATGTCATTATACATGGCTGCAAGAGGTTTTTGTTTGTTTTTGTTTTGTTTTATTCATTTCAGTGGTCGCATTACCTGGTGAAAAGAATAGAGCTGATGGACAATAGTTACTGTATACGCCAAATATTTCTTGAGGTTTATTTTTGCAAATCTAGCGAGGCAGGTGCTATTCACGGAATTAAAGACACTAAAAAATAATTACTCTGATCCTGATGCAGATCTAGATACATATCTCGATTCAGTACAGTACTCCACGATTGCAAATTTAACCACTTGCGAAATCGTCAGGAAGTCCCAATTCGCCAAAATTTAGACTTGCTAAATATATGGCGTATACAGTAGGTTGAAAGTGATAAGTTTGAAGTTGGCAGCTATGTAGGTCAAAGGTTACTGTTCTGTGGCTACATGTTATAGATATAACTTTACATGGAATGTCCAGTTGCTATATCATTTTGTAGGAAGAATTACATGTACTAGAAAAACCTGCTTAGATTTTTGATTAAGTAAACAGGAATATAGGATCTTTGTTCAAGGTCAAAGGGTAAACTTGGATTAAAACTGTCATTTTCCTGCCCTCATTTCAGCAAGGTTTGGTATGTATGATGAGTAGAAATAGAAATGGATCAATATTTCACTTATCGAGGGTTCACAGTGGTTCAGAACTTCATCTAAATGTAAATGAAGAGCCGTACTTGTGTTGGAAGCGATTGTGTGTGAAGGCTTAGGCATTTCAGCCAACTGCAAAATTGCTTCAGTGTTCTGTCATGTGTGTAAATTGAAGTCTTTCAACAATGCATAAGGCGTACACCTTAAAGACTTCTATGCATGCAAACTATGTCTTGCTGTGGTTGAACATTACACTTATACTGTAAGGCAAGATATTTTCACGGCATGAATTTTTCAGCAATTGCCACTGGCATTTTATGCATATAGACAAGAACTTTCACATGCATTTTAATTACATGAATCTTGAATCTCGCAAAATCCTTTAAATTAATGCATGTGAGCATTTCTTGTTTTGCTTTATTCATGTATTCATTTTGGATTTTGCCCCAAAGAAGAAAACAAAAATGTTAGTTTTAATTCAAAGAACTGGTTCTTGCCAAACAAAGTGAGTAAGCTACAAATTTGGAATTTGTAGACATGTCTGTCATCTCTCCTGTTTGGTTGCCTTCAAAAGGGGTCTGCTGCGAAAGAAGAACAAAATTCAATATATTTTGTATCATGAAGTTTTGCCGTATATATTCCTGCCACCTGTGCACTGTTCTGAGAATGGCAAATATTTGTTGTAAATGTGAATATTTACCAAAAGGTAATTTTTTTCTGAAGGGCAGCAAGAGATTGGTGGGTGGCAAGAAATAATATCATTCAACTTCTGGAGTATAGAACTCGGTGTTTCCTTGCTGAACTTATATAATGATATCATACATGGGTAGTTCTGAGTACAGTTGCCCCTCACCAACCCCCCACTCCCGCCTCAATCTAAAAAAGTAAGAAAAAAGCATGCAGTGTCGTGCAATGTGGGGGTAAGAATTTCATTGTCATGATCACGTGCATGTAGGTCATGTATGCGTAGCACAGTTTCCGCTTGTCCCTTGGGTCAAACTGTGATTTTGTGACCACCGCACACCCAAAAGGAAGCCAGTTTCTCCCATTTCTTCCTCGCTACCCCCCTTTTTTTTACCCCGTAAATTGGGCCACTTCATTATTTTGGATTCTGCGGGTCTGGAAGATGCCGCCAGGGAGGTGGGTTGAGCAGCGTTCGCATGTTTGGATGGCTGATGTAAATTTTGTTGGGGGATGGGGAGCCCCCATCACTTGCATTCAGGGCACTTGGAACCCATTAAAATTTTGTGTCAACTCCTAGCTTGCCAATACAAGACTTGTGTGAGCATACATGTAGTTTTGACCAGCGAGCAATAGTAGCTTCATGTCTTGACTGTGCTAGACCAGGGAAATGAGACAGCTATGATATTTTCTCATCTACCACACACCACTAATTCTATCAGAGCTCCAGTGAGATTTCAGAGATTTGTTTGTTTACTGTCGTGCGACCAACACATGGCAGCTTTGCAGTAACGACCCATATAGTCGTATTTACAGCATTTTCTCTAGAATGGAGAAATTTCAAATCATATAAAAGCTAAAATTCAAGTCGAGGAAACAGTAAGTACACGTAAGAATACAGTTGGTTGTATGTAAAGAGCATTAGTCCCGTATCACGCGCGTACGAACGGAAGTGACTTGGCTCCTGAACTATCCCGTACCCGTAATGCACCGTAAATGATGCTTAAATCAACATCCAGGTACTTTTTACGTCATTGGCGATAGCGAGAATTAGCTGGTCATCAATCTCTGTCATTAGTACACACATCATTGGTTAGGCCTATCAGTCTAAGATGGTAACTCATTATTGTAGATTAAGCAGGGAAGGGGGAGGTTAAATGTATGAAGGTAGCAGAATGATTTAGACAGGATTTAAGAGGGTTATGAAGGGGACAATCAAGGAGGAGTTTGAATTAGATGAAGGAAAATAGGAATTTCATCAGGATTTATTTTTTTCAACATTTCATCTTTCCAAACTTGAACTAGATGAGGATTTTTTTGTAAAAATGTGTTTGTGTGTATGTTCAGGACTGTATTACGATTTTCCAGTTTTACTGAAATTGAACATTGAAACTGTTATGACAGAACCACTGACTTCATATTTACTGCTGTTTATCATGTCTGTTTCAGAGAATGATGCCTACATACATGTCCAAATGATTGAGATTAAATAAAGAGATAATTGTAAGCAGGAATGGAGGATTTCCTCGTCCAATCAACCTCTTCCCCTCCTCCTCCTCCTCCTTCTCCTCCTTCTCCTTCTCTCCTCTCTCCTCCTTTTTGTCCCTCTCCTTCTTCTCCTCCCCTCTCCCCCTCCTCCTCCCCCCTCCTCCTCCTCCTCCTCCTCCTCCTGTTCTCCTCCTTGCTCTCACCCAAAGACATTTTGTGGAGTGACTCTCTTCAGCAAGCTCGACCCCGAGCTTGGCCACACCCGTTGCAGCTGTATCGCATTTAGCGCATCTCTCTCATCAGCAGCCGCAAATGAGAGCAGGCTAAAGGTCGCAGATGAAACCCATGCTACAATAATACTGCGGTGACATCATCCCTCCCCCTGTCCAGATGGGGTGAGGTACAACCTGGTAATGCATGATGTCACAAGCCCTTACATCCCGCAATCCCTTTTCAAGATTGATCACACACACACAAAACAAAACAAAACAAAACAAAACAAAACAAAAACTCTCTGAATGCAATACCATGTTGCTTGCATGTATGATTTGTCTGATAAGCTTGTGAGATGTGCTGAATAGAAGAAAAAAAAAATGTACAGCGGGCCATGCCACCAAGAAAAAAAGAAAAAAAAGAAAGAAAAATGAATATTAGAGTGTAAACTCACAGCATCTGTAAATGTTAAAGGTTGGGTATGAAGAATTGTCCTGTGCAATTTTAGATAGAGAATTCTGTGTATGGAAATTCAGGTTGTGTCGTTTGCTACCTGTGGTATATCAGAAAAGGATCAGATTGTTACACTGTATAGGCCCAATAATAATAAGGTCTTATTTACCCAGGGTAGCCTCTTCAGAGTTGCCACTGCTCTACCAGAGGGCCATGCCATTATTATTACCCCAGCATTGCCAGGTACCCATTAACCCCGTTATACACCTGGGTCACACTTCAAGAGGGACAAGACAGAGGGTAAAAACATGTTGTCCATGGACATTAAGCATTCGGGAGTCCGGAGTCTTATCCACTATGCCATAGTGCCCCCACTTCCAGTGTTTTATGTAGCATACTCTTCAGAATCAATAAATAAGAGTAAATGAAATGGCATGCCATATTTTCTAGTGCTGAGAAATATGTCTATAGGTCTGATTCATCAATTTTGATGTAAGGTGTTTTTTCCCACCTTAGCATCAACTGAATCAAGGTACCCAGCTGGCCGTGTGGCTGCACTTCCATAAAGCTTCCCTAGAAATGTGACCATTCATGGCATCATCTGCCTCGGTTTAGCCTTTCCTGGGGGAGACTGGTAGGAAGCGAAAATGCAACCAAGGGCATGCATCCCCCTAGAGTATATTATGTTGTATACTTGTACATAATGCAGCCAGCCCACCCAAGTGTTCTGTCATGCCTCTGCATACTCCAAACTTGTAGCAGTTGGTATCCGCTAACTGGTATGCAGGGCGGCACATGGCAAACACCTCACATCCCATTTACACAGGGCATCTAGAGCGCTCAGGGAGCGCTCCTGACCCCTCTGAGCTCTATACGAACACACAGTCGGGACGTGGAGTACTCCATGCCCCCCTCTCAAGCCTATAGGCTGACGAGCGCTCCTGAAGGAGGGGCGGATCCAGGAGTTCCATAAAGGGGGATACAAAAAGAAAACATTTCTGGTACCACTTCCGGGGTTTAATCAGCTGAATTTAAGTTAGTATCCTTTTGCTTCGAGAGCGATAATAGTTTTTCAATGATCTAAGAAGATGACTCCTGCAGGAAGGAGGTGTAGTTCTTGATTACTTTAATACCAAAATCATGGTTTTCATGATATTTTTCTGCACAAAACAGTGCAAGAGTTGTGATGTGATGACATAACCCTCTCTCCTAATTTGCATGTAAAGAATATATAGGGTTGCAACCGTTATCACTTCAGTGAAAACGTGTGAAACTTTGAAATGCTGTAACGTTCTAGCATTAGGTCAAGTTTTCGGAAACCTTTAACTAATACTTTGTCTCATTCTACGCAGTTCGATATTGAAAAGCCAAAATGAATTTGGTGTGGATTTGCACTTTAAACCAAATACAGTGTCAGGAAATCAGTAGGCAGAGTGGCTTATTAAATTGGACCTCCTACGTGCTGTCGTGACCATCAAAAGTGCAGACAAACTGTTGGACCCGTCTGTCATCTTCCGCACATTATCTTCTGGTTCGGGTTCTCGCTCCTTACGGGGGCAGAGAAGGGATGACAGTGATCGCGTGCAGAGAGCTAGTGTTACAGATAGCTCGGTATCGGTGACCCCGTGACCCCATGACCCTGGTGTCAATTGGACCATGATGGGGATCTGTCTCCCAGTGTTTATTGCGTAGACATCAAGCTGCTTTTTTTCCTACCTTTTTTACCTAGTACATGTGAATGTTCACCAGGATTTTGAAATGGCTTTGTCATTAACCCCCTCCTCCCCCCCCCCCCCCCCCCCCCCACTGAGAGAGGGGAGCTGTCTGCTAATTTCGTCTTCTCAGTTTTCTGTTGTCATACGAACCAGGCTGTTGGTACAAGTACAGCTTAGATGAGAGAAGAGCAAAGTGCTGAAGATGCACTTGGATTCACAAGAGTAGACATTTCACCCCTCTTGCTCCTATGTTATCTAATCTGAAGCAGCAAGCAGCAATATGTGATACACAAATTTTCCTCAAAATGAGTTTGGTGCTACGCCAACAGAATTGTGTGAATGCATTGCACCATGGAGCGACAGCTGAAAGAAGTGAACACAATGTACCACATCCATTGCATAATTGAGAATCATCGTCCCATAATCCTACAGAAAAGTAATTAAAAACAAACAAACAAATAAACAAACAAACAAACAAACAAACAAACAAACCTGATAATAAACATACTGGTAACTGCTCAAAGGTTTAGTGGAACATTTCCAATATATTTGAAGGTTGGCCCTTCTAAAAAAAAAAAAAAAAAAAAAAAAATCTACAGGAACAAGTGCCCTTGAGGAGTGGTCAAAAGGCAATTAATGTCAAGTGTTGAAGGGTATTGACTAGTAATTATGATTTTTTGCAGGCTTATTGTGATTGGGTGTTCGTCATTGTCAGGGATCTATACATGTAGTTTGCCTGTTAATAATAATGAACAAATCCCAATAAAGAGATTCTTCCATCCGAGTCACACACAAATGAAATGTTGGTCATATTTCCATACAATCCATGCAAGTAAATAATGTGTTGGTTGTTTTTTTCCCCCCACTTTGAGATCACTTATAGGGGACTTACCATGAGATCATCTTGTTTTCATCCCGGATATTAGCCCTCTTGTAAAGCTGGAGGGCAATTTGCAGTGGAGCAATTACTGTGTTTTGATGAAAATGTTGGCAACTCTGTCATAGTGGCATGCAGATTCTACAAGTATACCTCCCACGGCCATGATAGGGCTGACAATGGGCCATTCCATTTGACACATTTTGTACATAAAGAAAAAAGGAAAAATCTTCGAAAAAATTGTTACAAATGGGCATTGAACTACAGGTAAGATGCCGACAAGAGTGAGTAAACAGGAAAGAAGAATTAAGATGGTTGCATTTGGTAGATGATTTGACCCCAGATCTACATCAGGTCAGCCCCCTTTTCTTTTCTTTTTTTTTTCTTTTTTTTTGGGGGGGGGGGGGGGGCAGCATATTTACTGAATCCAGTAGTTTATTGACTCAAGTTTTTATGGAACTTATATTATAAAGACCTAACACTTGATGTGTTCAGCAACAGAAGATGTGTTCAATTTCAAATCAGCAATTGAGAAAAACTGCTGTATATATGAGGAGAAACAATTTCATTTCACATGCTAGAAGCTATGGGGAATTGACCTCTGTTGACCTCCAGCCCATTAGCAAATCACATTGAAGAGACTTCAGGAGAAAAGCTATACTGCGACTATGGCACATTGCAATCACCCAAGTCTTGAATGTACTGTAGCTCACATTTCCCACAGATGATAGCTGCTGATTGAAGTGATTTGATTTCTTCAGTATCAAAGTTTTACAAAACAGTATAAGCAGTGATCTTGATAAAGTTGGACCACACAGGTAACAGTAATAAAATCATATAGATGTCTTTGGTTGAAACATTTTATTTATGGAAAGCTGTCCAATTACATCATCTTGGCAAAATGAGCATTCAGTGCTTGAGTTGTTGCTGGTCTGTAATCTTAGCAAGTTTTTTTATTTTTTATTTTTTGTGATATGATATGTTGACATACATACCCAAATTTGTTAAGATTAAATCAAACGCATAAAAGACTCATTTTAGTATACTCTGATAGTGAAATCAATACTTTGTGCAGTATTTTCTTAGCAATGAAAGAAACTGTATAAAGTATGTATTTTTATTGGAAAATGTGCAATCACTTCATGTGCATCTATCATTGTGATATGTGTTTGCTTGTATTCATTATCATGCAGAGAGACCACAAATAATTTTTTAATATGGTGATCTTTTTGTTCTTATTTTTTGTTATCATTTCAGATCTTGTTCTGTTTGATTTTGTCAATAAGATTTAAAAAAAAAGAGACCATGATTATTTCTCTTTGATACATGCACAATATATTTCTGTCTGAGACCTCCCATAGCGATAAGCAATTTAAGTGGGGACTGTAACCTTCACCAATCACATTCAAGAATCATGACATCTTCTCTGCAGTATATACACCTGTTGTTATTTTGTTCAGTTGGTTGCAATCTCACCTTGATAAAAGTGATATATGTTGCCACCCCCTCCAGAAAAGAAAGAAGGCAAACTAACATTTTGCAACTAAAGATGCTTTTCCTCCTAAACGACATCATTAGTGCAGCTCCTGTTGAGCTCAATTTGTGTGAATAGTTGGACAGCATTCTTAAAGGGTTACGCTTTCTCGGGAAATGCACACATTCTGTGCCGAGTCCCCACATTGCATGGAGGTCAGAGCTGGGTTCGTATCATAATTTCGTTGATTCAAATTAGTTTTTGATTGATGGAGCATAATTTTATTATTTGTATGAATGCTCACTCTGAATGATATGGCATATTTCAATCAAGATGGAGAACAACAAATTAAGCTTTCCATGTGTTTAATCAGTCGCATCTTAGCTCAGCCCCTCCACCCCACTGCACTGTGGAATAAAGACATCATTGGTCTTATTGAGTAAACAGTTATTAACTGCAAACCATTATCTTTTCACTCAGTGTGTTTATATGTGTTTGTACATGTATGTTTTTGTACTTTAAATTGACTTCCGAGACCTTTCTGTATTTTTTTGGTGTCCTCATTTCAGTCTCCCTCCTCTTTCCTGAATCATCACCTAATCTTCACTAGCCTGAGGGTAGCCAGAGAGCAGTGCTGCCATTTATTGGTCCCACCAATACCTTTTCAGGCGCTGTTTTTCTTTGCCCGTAATTTGGCCCTAATGTATTTTCCCCTGCTGCTCTGGCACAAAGGAGAGTTTGTTTACCGTGATCTCCAATGATTTGTGGAGGGAGTCCAGGTTTCTTGGGGGGGGGGGGGGGGGGAGGAGGGTGGCTGGAGTGTAGATGGATTGTTATGACATCTGTCAATTTCACTTGACTGGTATGCATGAGCATGAACTAAAAAAACATCCATTTCATACAACTATGTGTTCCAATGTTCAGCTGCAGCTGCATCTATGGGATTTTGTTGTTTTCATTCTTGTCAACCTTAAAAAGAAAAAAAATACGGGTAGAAAACTCCCCCTCCCCCATGAAAACCACTCATACCTGAATTTTTCTGCATTTCTATTCTAAGGTAGTGGCCTTACAGTTTTCATTAAACTCGAATTGAACAGAGATGTCTGGATATCTGTGTATAAGCGTGCATGCTGTCAAAGTTGGGTATAGCAGCCACTCCAGGCTAGATTATAGATATGGCCTTTGTAGACAGACAGAGGGCCATGCCTGTAGATACAGGTGGTCACTATAGACAGGCTGAAACCCATCATGGTTTTATGACATCATTATCTTTAACAGACATTGCAGGCAAGAGTCATAAGCTGCTACTACCTCTCTTCTCTCAGAAGTAAATGTCTTAGTTCTTTATTTTTCCACAAATAAGTGCTAAAAGTATTTAATCTTAGTTTCTTTACTCCTGATGAAACAATTTCCACCATTCTGTGATACAGAAACTGTGATGGAAAAATGTAGGCTATTGTCTATAATTAGCACACCAACAGACAATGTGCAACTTGGAGTTTGTGGCCACTGCCAATGTCAGACAAATGGTTGCTGTACAGCAAGATAGTTAGTAGCCTTAGAGACAGGTGGCCTGTAATGACAGGTGGTCACTATAGACAGGTTTGACTGGAGATGTGAATGCCAGGAGATTCTAGTGCTAAAAGACAGGTAAAAGCTCCAGAGCATGCTGTTTTTGTTGATCAGCAGGTGGAATTCTCTGCGATAGTTGAATGGGTCTTGTAACCTGTGACTCATGTTCAGTATTGGTGCTGCTTTTGTCCCTTTTTAGGTGATCCGAGTATCCTCTCGGATCACCTTCTGTATCTGTACGGATTCTTTCTTCTTCTTCTTTCTTTATTTCTCCCCAAAAGTTGTGCAGAGGTTAGCTCAGAAAGTGCTATGCCTATCAAGTTCAAACTTATACCATGTATGTATCGTGTCCCAAAGACGGCAATCGAACTAAAATCAAAGTGATCAGTCGACCTTGACGTCACTATGACGTCATTATATGAAAACACATTCTCAATCATATCTCATTAATGGAATGAAGTTTTTCAATGAAATTCACGTCACATTTATTTCAAGTTATGCGCATTCTACTCATATTCTCAAAATTCACGTTTTCTCTTGATACGTGCGCGTATGCGCGCGTTGAAATATTTGTATGCTCAAATTGAGCTCAAACTTTTTTTGCATACGTTTCAGACCATTTGGAGCATTTTTTGAAAAATTGATAAAATCGGACGGACGCGTACGCGCGCGCACATATACGCACGCACAGCTCATATGCAATAGAAATTTTCAGTTTTTTCACACGGATCGGATGTCCGAAATGTGAAGGAATATTTCTATCAAGTTTCAAGTCGATCCGACTCAATATGACGTCATACGGGCCCGTCAAATTCAAAATTCCGCGCGTGCGTCAATGGGGATACACAGTGCAACTATGCCAAAAAACCGCCAAATTTAAATCGGATTTTACTCGTCAGGATGGACGGTGACCCCCCATTTTCTTGATATATTCTAAAAGCTGATGAGTTGTACATGTCATTTCATAGGTTGGCGATACTGAAAAAATGATTACAAGATATCAAATTTCTTAATAAAGTAAACAAAGTAAATTTTCAAAATGATGTCATCAAATTTCAAATTCACTCGAGCGTATCTCACTTAAATTTCGCCAATTTTCACCCAGATTTCAGTATGTTGTAGATTATGAAATGTTCTTTCATTAATATTAAAACAACATTTTGATTGGATAACGTCATCACCTCGTAAAAATGGATTGAAAGTATCCTTGTAAAATTTGACCAGTTTACGTGTTATCTCTATGGGAGAGCAGTTTTTCTGGCAGAGAAAATTGACATGACTATCTTTTTCGAGCACTAGCTCACTTATGCTTCGGTGAATTTTTCCCAGATTTTAGTATGTTGTAGCTGAGACTTTGGGCTATCGAAAGTGTGCCCTCCATTTTTTCATACGACGTCGGCATCACGTCGAAAAACTTGGTTGAAAAATTGCATGTGGCTTCGATGCAGAGTCATTTTGCTTAATACACAGGGCCTATGGAGCATGAAATAGGTCATTGCATAGCGCATCCGACTCGTAATCCTAAGGTCCCTAGTTCGATGCTCTCCCTGCCAGTTTTTTCTTTAAATTTTTTTGAACACTTTTTTTCTTCTTTTTCTTTAGTTAGTCTGAATCTCCTTTCCTAACTTTATCTTTTTCTGATTTTTTCATGCTTCTCCTTCAAATTTCTATAAAAATAACATAATTTTTTCTTTATTTTTCTTTCTTTCTACTACTTTCTGTGCAATAGATGAACAATAACAATGGCTATTAATCCCATATTTTGCACATGTTTTGTTCATGTCACGTATATTATTTCATAAAATAACAATTACTTGATCGGACACCATCTTGGGTATGTAAATTAGGGTCAAAGGTCATAAATGTTCCATCCTGTATCTTGGTGAATACATGTCCTATCTCTCCCATATTTTGCACACGCAAAGACCATGTTACAAGAATCATTTCACAAAATAACGACTTTTTGCTCAGATGCCATCATGTCTGTGCAAAGTGGGGTCAAAGGTCATATATTCTTCTTTCTGTATCTTCATTATGACGTGTTATCTCTATGGGAGTGCAGTTTTTCTGCAAATGAAATTTGACATGACTATCTTTTTCGAGCACTAGCTCACTTATGCTTCGGTGAATTGTTGTAGCTGAGACTTTGGGCTATCGTATTTTACCCTTCGTTTTTTCATACGATGTCGGGATCACGTTAAAAAACTTGGTTGAAATTAAAGCTTATCTTCAATGTATTGAGATATGTCTTTCTTTCTGCAACTTTCTTTGCAATAACTCAAGAAAAACAGCGTCTATCACCCTCAAAGTTTGCACATGTTTAGTTCATGTCACGTACATTATTTCATAAAATAACAACTTCTTAGTCAGACACCATCTTGGGTATGTAAATTAGGGTCAAAGGTCATAAATGTTTCATTCTGTATCTTAGTGAATACATGTCCTATCTCTTCCATATTTTGCACACGCAAAGACCATGTTACAAGAATCATTTTTACGAAATAACCACTTTTTGCTTAGATGCCATCCTGGCTGTGCAAAGTGGGGTCAATGGTCAAATATACTTCATTCTGTATCTTCGTTACAGTGTATACGGAATTTGGTACCAAAGATGACAGGTCTGACTCGCTTTTGTAAATGAAATTCCAAATATCACACGGCGAATGTCCCTAAACACACATGAAACCTGTATGGTCATGCCTAAATTATGTATTTGTTGCTGAATCTTCGTTATCTAGTGTATACAGAATTTGGTACCAAAGATGACAGATATGACTCCCTTTTTTAAATGAGAATCCAAACATCACACGGCCAATGTCTCTAAACACAGATGAAACCTGTATGGTCATGCCTATTGCGATCAGACCTCGAATCATTGATTAAAAAAAAATCGGATCACCTTAATTTGTCAGTAATGACAAATTACAATCTCTAGTTCTTATTTGAGCTGTTAAAGCAAGGTTTTTACCAAAAGTGACCATGGAAACATTCAGTGATCTTTCAAATGATTGTGTTTCTTTGTGTGTTTGCATGTATTTTTATAGTGTATGTTGGTGTGAGTGTGTGTGTTTGTGGGTGTCGAAAAAAGCTAGCAAGTTTCTTTAGAGGACTTTAGCAGTACCTTGTGGGGGGGGGGGGGGGGATGAAGAGCGATTGAGAATGATGTAGGAAGGGTAATGTATTTCTCACTGTCGTCCTTCGACACTGGGGTCTGGATGTGCTGTGCCTGTCATGTTTTCTGAAATAACAGAGCTCTGAAACCAAGATAAATGTGGAAGGCTGTGCTTTGAAAGCAAGGCTTGCCTCCATTTAAGTGCCTGTATGCACAACTTGCTTGCTTGCTTGGATATTATGTTGATTTGCATGGCTGGCTTTGTACCAGAGTGTCATTTTTCACAGCATATTGGAGAGGAAGAGGTGATTTTAACCTTACTGCAATTACACATTGTACAAGCACATTTCTTGAACTGTATTATGTTTGTGATTCTAACAATGAGCATGATGCATTGCTGATGAGGCAGGCATAATTCAGCTGTTGCCTGTTGGCATCTCTTCATTGCTTCTTCTTATAGTCCGTTTTAATGTGATTTAATGTCACTGTACTTTCCACTTCTATCAGGAGAAACCCATGATATATGTACTGCTGCACATGTCGCTAGCAAACCACTCAATTATGTTATAAGTCCATAATTAAAACGGCAACATACCAACTAAATAAGTATGAAGAAAACAATGTAAAGTTGCAATCTAAGAAATAAGTAATACAATTGTAATTCTTGCAAGATGATTGTATGTGATATGGAATGTAGCAATTATGTTATTCTGTACCTCTATGGGTTAACCTGGAATTGTAGCTATAAAGTATTAGTACTATTTACTGTACCTATTTTGATTCAATATTCAACATGTATTTAATTTAACTGTCATAGCTTGAAGTGCAAAGAAATATTTTGTTGTTAAAGGGAAGCATAAACAAAGAGAACAAATCAATCATTGATCCATACCATCAGATTGTTAGCTTACATGTGTAGGCTAATAGTATGCTTATGCTCATAGTTTATCGTAGAACAAACAAAATCAAAGCATCAATGCACACTTCTTCATCTTCAGAAGATTACAATTGGGTCTATCCAAAGTGGTATGTGTGTACTCCATGCATAACTGTAGATCTTAACATTATAAATGCACTGTCTTTGATGCACAAGTCTCACATTTTAGTCTTGATGTGTGTGCAAGAGAAGGTGAACATTGTTTCCAACAATCTGTCATATCCTTTTCATTTAAATAACACTGAAAAACTACTTATAAATAAAAGTTTGTAAATTCTGTCTGATTGTCTAAATGTGTATTAAGGAATATTTTAAAATTAGAGTTTAAGTAATGTAATCGAAGAATTGATTCAAATATATCCTTAGATGGGATATTTTATTAAGACTCTACAAGCAAATGCATTATCCACCTCAGTTATGCCAATAGGTGGTAACATATCTATGTTGGAGCATCATTTTGTCTTTTTTTTTCATATCTTTGGTGTTCATCATGTCCCCTTTCTGTCTCCTTACTTCATTTTTTATTTCTAAGTCAAGATATATTGTATGTACTGTACTGATGCATCTTATCTTGATTGAAGAAACAAGCTGAATGACAAAGCAGTAATTACTCACTCTTCTCCTCAGAAGATATTATCATCCTGGTCTTCGCAACTTGTGGTTCCCCTTCCATTTCGCGGTAGTCCCCTGTCATTCTGCATACACCCCCTTTCTCTCCTCTGCTGTCTATTAAACTGATTATATCTGACCTGTCTTCTCAATAAACCTGTCTCCCCTTCCTCTCTTTCTTACTTCCCTAGCAGTCTCCTGTTATTATTCTTAGGCCGCGTTCATGCGAATTTCGTAGCCAGAATCACAAACATGAATCATGATTCAAAACGGCGTTTCAAATCACGGTCTCAGCGGAAGAGCGTTCATGCGGGCTTTCGCAATGCTGATTCTGGCTCAGCTCATCCTTTGCCATTGCGCAGCGCACTGCGCAGTTTGATCTTGTCTCTGCAACTCGAGCCAGACCTCCTTATTTCAGCTGTACAGGCCTTTACGTTTTTATTTCGGTGAATACTTTCCGATAAGCTGTGGCATTCAGGCTCTGCCCACAGATCGAGGAACAGATCGAGGAATAATCCTAATTCTTCGTCTCTCCAATTGTTTCCCTTGGTAGACACAGCGCTGCAGCTATTACTTTTATCAACTCAATCGGAGAGTATATTACATGTATTATTATATTACACAGTAAACGTTAGATACTAGCATAAAGTCGGTGTATGGCGTTGATGTAAACAAACAAGTGCAAGTATGGTACCAAAACACACGATTCATAAGACGTACACAAGCACGCGAACAGAACTAGAAGCTGTGCATGGGATACCCCATGAGACACGCATGCGCACAGCGCACAATGACGTCATAGAATCATGATTGAAATCACGGTTGCGTTCATGCGGTTTCTGCGATCGTGATTCTGGCAGAATCATGATTCAAAACGCCCTTTTTTCCGCGTTTCAGATCGGCGTTTTGAAACGCGTTTAAATGGAAAAATCGCATGAACGCAACGCAACTAAACACGTTTAGCGACTAAACGTGTTTAGAAACGCAGTTCTAGTTTCGCATGAACGCAGCCTATACTACCATTCCTCATTCCTCTGTATGAGGCTGATTACCTCCCAACATTTCTCCTTTTAATGATCATCTCCCCCTCCCCCGTTGATCTAAAAAGGCCCATTCACACACAAGAGTCATCATTTTGTTTGTTTAAAGCAACTTTATATGTGGTGCTGTTCACACATGGAATTCAGACAAATCTTACTATACAGCACACGAAGCATTTAAAATCTCTGAAATGCATTTGTCTAAACATTGATTTGAGCATGACCCTGTGCATCCTCACCCCATACTCGCATCATGTGGCGAGTTGCATCCCGGGATTGAAAAAAAAAAAAAAAAAAGATTGCGGGAGGGGGGGGGGGTTCAGTAAAAATCCCACAAAAAAACCCCAGACTGATTATTGCAGAATGATGCAGTTGGCAATTACTTAGTGATTTTTTTTTTTTTTTGGGGGGGGGGGGGGGGAGGGGGGTGTGGAGGGGGTGTTCACATGTAGAACCTATCAGGTTCTGCTTTGTGTTACAAAAATTTGTTATTTTGTACAAATTTCTTTGGCCATATGAACAGGCCAAGAGACTCCTGTTACTCTCCAATTGCCATCCCTCTTCCCTTCTTTACCTTGCTCATTATTCCTATTTCCATGGTAACCCATCTTCCCTGCCACCATTTCTCATTTAGCTGGTAGTCCCCTACCGGGGCTACTATTTAGAGTGACCCCTTCTTTATTCTCGCCTGTTTAATCACCTGTTTGCACCTTACCATTCCTCCATCCTACAATTGACCTCCTCTTCCCTTTTCACTCTTCACAGTCCCCTGCCTCGACATCATCATAATTCTTCTCCCTTTCCTTCTCTCTAGCCCCCTGCCAGTTTGGTTGAATGCGCTTTCTAGATGGCCACTGTCCTCTTCCAAAAGCCAGCATGGCAGTGGCAACTGTACTGCCCCCCAAATCATCATTTGACAAGTTTTCTCTCTGCGGGAGCATCCACATCCCTCATCACCCATCTCTACTGTCTGTTGTAGCTCTTGTCTGCTGGCTGGATCCAATTGAATATGACATGTGTAATTACACGGACTTACTCTCTCTAAGTGGTTTAGATTACAACTGTTATCCCACTGGCATTTGCACCCTCCTCTTCACACATATCCTCCTCTTCACGCATATCCTCTAACACAGACTTTTTTTTTTTGCATAGATATAGCATTATGCCCAAATACAACGACGACAGTGATGCGTGTTCCTTGAGATGGCCTCACATCGCACTTAGTATCAAGCAGACATCAAGCTTATCAGGCAGTATCAAGCAAGGTCAACGGGATCTTTCATATAATATGGCAAACTCCACAACAAAAGGGTATTTAAATGTTTCAATGCATGGGCCATCATTTCAAGTTTTAGATTTTTTGGGGGGGTTGGATATTAGAAACTCTTAGTCCTGTTAGTTTCAAACGTAACCAGGACTTTATCTCATGCATGAAGACCTGCTGCTTAGTTTTACTTCCTTGCAGTTTTGCATAAGATCCTCAATTTGTGAGAAGTGATTGGTCAGACTAATAATCCCTTTATTAAGACATCGATATACCATGTTTGTAACATCATGGTAACCTTCTTTACTTTATCAAACAGATTGCAAGGAGTCAGTCATGTTGAAAACTCATATCGTGTTGATGATGCATGCGATAAAAACATAGACGATATCTACTGCAAAGCAAGAACTATTTGCGGCATGAAATTTTTTTGCGATAAATATTTAAAGTCGATGGCCTTTTTTGTGGCATGAAATTAGCGAGAATTACCGCTGACATCCAATGCATAGTAGTTGAGAACTTATGCATGCAGAAATTCGCGAAATTAAAATAGATGTGAACATTTCTGGTTTCACAGTATTTATAGTTCAGTGTTTTCCTATCTTCTATAGATATTCTAGCTATCCTGCACCCTGTGAATGATAGATAGATCGTGAAGCTCCCTGGTGTGCCCGTAATAGTCTGATAGTGGTGGTGCTTGTTTACAGTAATGAATCTGTGATTGGATGGCGTCTGGCTCGTAAGCCATTTACGGTGGTGACGGTGTAATTTTGTGCAGACATTGATAGATTTCATTGGATAGCTGGAATACAATTGTGGCTTATCACAGATCTCCACATGAGATCATGTGATCTCCACTCTGTGTTCAAGTTCACTTTTTAAAGGGAAGTAAATTTCAATACAACAAAGAGAAATGAAAGCAAGAGATTATTAAGCAGAGGGGTGCAGGTTGAGGTGTGAGTTTTCTTTAATTTGTCTCCCTCTACAAATGAAATTTGTAAGATGTTTGTTAAAAGTATAGATCAGCAGTTGCAGTCTTACATATTTTATTTGCAGAGGGAGACAAATTGAAGAAAACTCACACCTCAACGAAGAGAAAGGTTTTATTGAAGTTTTCCAGGGCATAATTTTTTTTTTTTTGTCAGTCCGACGCAGAGAAAATTAGTTGAGACAATGATGTAATTGCTTGCAACATTCCCACTGTTGTGCTGATAGGAAACATTCATTCTCTTTGCCAGTACTTTGTCAGTAACCCTAAAGCTTTACAATTCTAAACAACCTGATGTGAAGGCACAACGTTCTTGAAATAATGTACAAGGTAACTTATGTGAAAGTGAATTTGAGGCCGTGATATCATTGAATCATGTAAATAGAAATACCATTTTTGCCGGTACTGTAAATGTGGAAATTTTCGTGGTACATTATTCGCCGCATATTTCACACTACTTTTGGCTATTGTGAATTCTAAAACCCACCGAAATATCTTCACAATTTTATCTGCACATTTTGAATGGGTTGACAGTTGCACAGCATGAATTCAAGAATCCGGGAATATGATATTGAGCTGCTCAGTGCGTAAAATTAATCTCACGAAAATGTCAACGTTTACAGTAATAAGGCCATTGTGCCATATACTCTAGTAAGCCACATCCTGATTTTTGCGATATATAGAAAAAGAAGTGCCACGGTGAGAGTTAGTTGATTAAAATCCCCTCAAAGCAAATGGACATTTGGCAATGAAAATTTGATGCAGATGTGATGTCTGATTGTCTGAGCTATCATAGGAGAATGATGTCATAGGCCAGTGAAATATGACAAAGGGGGGGGGGGGGGAGGGAGACATGATGGCAGCCACATGTATTTGCATACCTTCCTTCTGAGGGAGATATCGATGGTGTGATATACTGCTCTCCTTTCTCCTCATGAGAGTGGTATCCATTTCTTTCCTTCCTGTGTGTTTACCCATCCCACCAAGGGAGATGATGATGATGATGATGATGATGATGATGATGATGATGATGATGATGATGATGATGATGATGATGATAATAATACCACCACTCTCCTTTCCCTGAGAGTGGTATGCATATTTCTCATACCTGCTTGTGTACCCATCCCACCAAGGGAGATGATGGTGATGTTGATGTGATACCTCTTTCCTTTCTCTTCATGAGAGTGGTATTCATTTCTTTCCTTTCTGTGTGTGTACCCATCCCACCAAGGGAGGTGATGCTGATGGGGCACTGCTCTCCTTTCTTTTCCTAAAAGAGCATTGGTATTTGTTTCTCTCATTCCTGTTTGCAACAGTCCCACCAAAGGAGATGATGCTGACGATGATGATGTGGTGATACCACTCTCTTTTCTCTTCCCGAGAGTGGTAAAAGTTGCATTAAATTTCTTTCCTTCCTGTGTTTGTACTGATTAAGGAAGGAGATGGTGATGATGATGATGATGATGATGAGAGAGACCACTCTCCTTTTTCTCTGTGAGAGTGGTACTCATTTCTCTCATTCCTGGGCATGTCCCCATCCTAATGAGGGAGATGACAAGAGAGTATGCTTCTCTCTCTGCCGGTGAGTGATATCACTTTTGCCGTTCCTTTCTTTTTACCCCCTCGTACCAAGTGGTGGTGGGTGGTGTCGATGGAGGATCGTGGTTGAACATGCAATTCCACACCTCATTTGTTGGTGGTAATGAGTAGAATACAATTGGATGAACAGAATTATGGAAGTTTAAAAAGAAAATCAAAATCAGATGTGAAATACGAAAGTTGAGGAATTTTCAATTTGACATATTTTGTGAAACTGAATAGTAATGTTGTCAGCAGCCGCATTTACATTACATTATGCAAGTTGCTAAACCACTAGTACACGATGCAAAGTTTACAGACACAGAAAAAGAACAACCAGCTGTTTTTGTCCATACTATACAATGTAGCAAAGTACATTGGAGGTAATGTAGTTTATGTTGAGTTGATAAAGTCTCAAGGTTTTGTGTCAAGATAGTCATTTGGTCTCCATGAAAAGGAATGAACTTTCTGAAAATTTAATCCAGCTTTATGAAAATTCTTATTTCGTATTCATGCACATAATATTTACTGCTGTGCTTTTGCATGATACTGTAATGGCACTGATTGCATTGTTAGAATACCACAGATTCTGTCTTTATGCTCTCAACATGGTCCATTTGATATGTATCTCATCTGTAGATCTACATGTATTTTGTTTGTATGATGAACATTCAAAGATGTTAATTGTATTACTGTAAAACACAATATTTTTGTGGCATGAAATTTTCGCGAATTGGAGCCGACGGCCTTTTTCGCGGCATGAAAATTTCGCGAGTTGCCTCTAACATGCAATGCATATAGTGTAGACAAGAACTTTCGCGTGTATTTTAATTTCACGAATCTTGGCTGTCGCGAAATTCGCGAAATTAAAGTGCACGCGAACATTCCTCATTTTACAGTATCACATTTGAGGTCTCATACCAATGCTCTGTTACAATAGATAGGTGAAATAAGATATCGTCACAACTGACGAGGCTAACCATGTGTTGAGGCTAACCATGTGTTAAAGAAGCTCACAGTCTCGCCAAGCTAGACTCTGTCATGTAGGACCCAGCTGAGCGTGAAAATACTATGGTATGCTGGATCAATCATGACCCTGCTCCATCTGCCGCATGAGAGGGACTGGGGTATGGGAGTCATGGATACCAACATGACATGTATGGCAGCGGTGTGGAATAAACAATGACATCATAACACATAGCGGGCATACACACCTGAGGATGAGGAATGTAGAGGAGATGTACAGGGGAGATAGTAGTCTTCAGAAACAGACTTTTGGATGATAGGGCAAAACAAAATACTGTAAAACATGATATATTCGCGGCATGAAATTTTCGCGAATTGGAGCCAACAGCCTTTTTCGTGGCATGAAATTTTCGCGAATTGCTACTGGCATTCAATGCATGTAGTGTAGACAAAAGCTTTTGCGTACGGTACATTTAATTTTGGCGCTTGCGAAATTCGCGAAATTAAAATGCACGCAGAAATTCCTCGTTTTACAGTAATGGAGGTGGGTGGGCAGGTCAGTGAAGTAGATTAGGTATTGTGGACAGTCATGGGTCTAGGAGCCTTGATGTAAGAAACATGTGCTGGTGAGCAGCTATAGTCTGCTGTTACTTTGGACTGGACCAGTTGATTATGATATAATCACAAGATTTTTTTTTTTTTTTTGGGGGGGGGGATTTTTATTGCAGTGCTGATCGTGCTATTTAGTGAGATTTTTATCTCCACACTGGCAAAAATCTTAAGATATTGATAGCAATGCAAATCAGGAGATTGGGGTCCCACTCATTCTTGCCAGTATTAATGCCACTAATTTCATTATTCTTTCAAAAAGAAATGTTAAAGGATTTTTTTTTCCCCTCTTTAAAAAGATACCACATGATTGTGTGGCCAGAATGGCTGAGTTAGAAGTTGTCTGGATCCGGGAGATGAGTAACTGTAAAGCCAGAAAGTTTTGCATGCATTTTAATTTTGCGAATTTCGCGAGAGCCAATATTTGCGAAATTTAAATACACACAAAAGTTCTTGACTACACTGCATGCATTGAATGCCAGGGGCAATTTGCAAAGATTTTGTGTCGCCAAAAAGGCTGCCAGCTCCAATTTGCAAAAATTTCATGCCGCAAAAGTCTCTTGATTTACCCATAGCACGGTGGTTGATCTCATCATTGCCCTCCTTGCTTTGAGGAAGACAGTAGGATTGAAATGACCTGGCTAGAAATCTCTCCCTATATCTCTGTATAGACTGAATAGCTGAAATTGCCCTGAATTTTAGGTCATAAGCTCCTCTTTCTCCCCACCCCTCCCCCTCTTTTTATTTTTTTTTTCTCTTAAAAAAAAAAAAAACTGTTTGCTGAAGTCTGTGTTAGCTCTTCATTTTAGCTTTACCAATGAGGAGGATATGAAAGAACTTTATACTGCTGCATGCTTCTGAAGTAGTTCCAAGGGTTTAGGCCAGGAGCACAAATATTTAAAAATCCCCTTGGCTGTGCATCACAGATTATCAAGAGCTGAGATTTGAGTAGCCATTCTGCGAGTCTGTTACCTTGGTGGAGCTGAAGGCAGTCAATTGGAGCTGGATTATAGGGTGTGATGAAATCTGTCTCACGATGGGAGTCGTGTCTTTGAATGAGAGCTGTGTGACCATGTTGGAGGGACATTGAGTATCAGCGATAAAAATCAGACAATTTTACTCTTACAAATAGATGATTATTAAATGGGCACTTCCACAGTAGAAGGGTGCATTTCATTGATGTCACTTTATTTTGTTTTCAACAATGATCAGTTGGATATAGCAGGATTTGAGACTGGTGCACAATTGCATTTGAATGAAAATAATGGAAATGTTGTGCTATTAAGAAAATTTTGCTCCTTCTTTTCAGACTAGCTTTCAACTGCACTGTACATGAATTCCCCTTTAACCAGTTGAAGACTAATCTCGAGTAAACTCAAGAAGGCGTCTATGGGAAATGAGTGTTGTAGCAAAATCATCCCATCCTGAACGGGTTAAGCAACCCCTCTTGGTAGCAGGAGCATATCTATACCTTTGTCAGTTTTACAGTGACCTTGTAAGTATGCCCACCTGTTGTGTGAATTGCCTCTTTAAGATTTCTGTGCTCTCCTTAGAAGCCTCTTACCTAGCTGACAAAAGGGTCTTTGTCTAATGACAGAGCCTCTTACTTAGGCTTAGAAGTAAGTTCTAAAGAGGTTTATAGAGTAGGTGATTTTCAGGAGAGGAGCCAATCTGCGAAATCCAAGGATTTTGTTTCTTTAATAGGCAGTTGTTTTCTTCTTTTTCTTCTTATTTTTTAGCTCGGGGGGGGGGGGGGGGGGGGGTTCAGTAAATTAGCAACTTCCAAAGTAATGCCTTTATTATACTTCATACCTTGTGGCAGGATGATAACAGGCTTACATTGTACCATGACCTCATGGCAAGCATTTGATATTTAGCTTGCACAGGTTGTGTGCATGTGTGTAGCCACAGTTCCTGAAAACCCAGTATTATTCATGTGGCCAATAATTGACTACTTGATGTGCTGATGAAGGGGGGGGGGGGGGGGGGGGGTCATCTTGAAACTTAGATTATGAGTAAGTAGGAATACAAAGGGAAAAAATGCACAGAGCTGAATACCAAGCTAATATTTGTAACATTGTTGCATTCAGATGTTAAGAGACCTTTAGGAAAACAAATGGTTAATATGCAAGGATGCGTTTTTGTAAAGACTAAAGGAAAATGGGATTTTTTTTTTGCAAGCATGATATCTTTGGGAAATACTGTGAAATTTTAATGAAAGTGTTCTCACTAACATTGTTTATATGATTTGATATTTGATTCTTGTGGTAATTGCATATTTGCTTAAGAAATTACCTGACTGAAAAAAAAGGAAACTCTGGATTTGTAGACAGTGGTCATTACTTTTTTTTCAGTGCATGAAGTATAGACAGAATAAATGTAATTAAGCATGATTACAACTAAACAAGGATATGATCAAGTTGGTCTTGATCACATTTTCTGATAGTCTGCAGGTCCAGAAAATGCCAACTGCTATTGCCCATTTCATGAAATATGGCTCAGATGTCTAAATTCCATTTGCGGAAGTGCTTTTTGAATTTCCTGGAAAGGTTTTGCAAGCTCAAGTTTTTTTTTTTTTTTTGCCAAAGCACAGCTATTGCAGCATATATTGGACATATGCCTCTCTCTCTCGGCTGGCTATCAGAAAGACCTTTTATCGCTGAACAGGGTTGATTTATTGAAATGTGTGGCACCCAAGGAATAATCTGAGAAACCTGTCTCTGATGTGGGAGGCACTCATCAGGGGACACGTAACGTTTCCTTTTTCACACTGTTCTCCATGTGGGCCTATAAACTTCTGCCTCTAAATGCTTGAACTTGCATAAATCACCCCAAATCTGTTTGCCTGTAGAACAAAAACAAAAGTGATCTCTTTATCACCAGAGGAAATAAACTCCAGTAGATGCATGTGAAATATTGCTGTAAAATTCCCCCTTTTTGAAAAGATGATTTTACTCTATGCTGTGAAAGGATAGGAGGTGTGTCGGTGAGTGGTGCCTTCATTCTTGTGACATACTGCATCGTACACGTTTCTCACACCCAAAGCACCTTCTGATCTGGAGATACAGCGAGACTCATATTCCAAAAAGATGTCTGGGAAAGACAGATACACTGTACATCAAGTTGTGTGTATATACATCATAAATAAAGTGTATTCTGTATGGGCTGGTGTCACAGTGGATTTTTGAGAAGCATTTCTAAGGTGTCAAAGGTCAGGTCAAATGGGGTTGCCATTTAGGTTGCCATTTAACCCATAGAAGACGAGTCTGATTTCCCCCAAACTTTCACTGATGTGTTCTACTAATATTGTTGCATTCACTCAGTCCACATGTATGTGAGTGTGGACTTGTCCTTTAAAACCATAGTAGTATGAAATTCTATAAGGCTTTTAGAATCTTGTGCAGGGAAAGAACGGATTCTGATGGAAGCTTCAGACAGTACATAGCATTTTATAGATGATGAGGGGTCTGTGCAGGCATTCCAAGAAGCTCATACCATAACTTTTTTTTTGTAGACTGCAGTAAAGTGGGAAACTCTCTGACTCACCCCTTAGGCTTATATTCTCCTCACACTGTTTTCTCCTACCTTTTTCATCCCTATTTATTTTTACCCCATCTTTCTGTCCCCCTCTCTGTCATTTTCCTCTATTTTCTTCTCATTCTGCCTCCTTCCCTTGTCCTCTTTCTTCTAGTTCTCTGAATACTCCCTCTTTCCTCTATTTCTCAGAGTCTCAAAAACATTTTACACTTTAGTACAGCATAAACGTTGGGTAGAATCCTGTGCTTGCGCAGCTGTGCCTTAGGATAACACAGTTGTTACCT